>NC_029790.2:102379908-102410278 GCF_000816755.2 Arachis ipaensis | reverse complement strand
TTTTTATTAAAAATTATTTTTAGTTTGATTTACTAAATATATGTATTACAACATTTAATAAAAACTATTTTTCAGAAGTCAATTTTAATAAGTTATTCTCAAAAGGTAAACATCTTACAAAATCAAACTTAAATGTTAGCATAACTGGTTAAATAAATATTGATGTGTAGTAAAATGTGTCACAACATGAATATTTAATTTGTTATGTTAACACTTAATAGAACAAACTAATGATGGAGAATAAAGAGCTTGATTAAATCAAGTGGGTTTTCATATCTATTAAAGACGAAGATGTAAGAAGATTTTTCCTTTCTTTTTTGTCTGAAGATCTAATTTTTTAAGTTTGTTGTTATTAATTTTTTAGGAGTGACCTTAATTTATGTTTTATTGCATTTGTACTTCTGATTGTGGTAATTGTAATAGAACTCCTTTTACTGCAATAAAATTACTATATTTAAGAAAAAAAAAAAAAAAAAACTAACGATTAATTTTAGAAATAAAATTTACCTATTTAAATAGATAAACAAATTGGTTCGATAAATTTAATTTAATTTGATGGTTCTGACTAGCTAATAGCTTAGTATATGTTGCCAAGAAGCAATAGCTCAAATGACATAGTCTCTTCATACTCAATTAAGAAATTGTGAATTCGAGTCTCCATATCTTCGGTAAAAAAAAAAAAAATAGCTTAGTATATGTTAGTTAGTAGATATTTTTATTTTACTAAGTATAAGAAGACACGTTTTGTGAAATCCACCAATTCACATCAAGAATTTAATCGAGATTCATCATCTGATATGCATGCATTAACCTCTCCAAAGCTTTTTCTCACTCTCATAATTTAAACTTACGAAATATGCTAATAGAAAAAGTCGGGAAACCAACTTTTTGTTTAATTAATAATAAATCAATATTTTTCTTTTTAAAAAAAATTCTCTCTAACTTTGTTCCTCACTATTTTATTGGTCAATTTTTTGATTAAGAGGTAAATACTAAATTAGTATCTAAAATATTTTAATATTGACAAAATGGTACTTAATTTTTATTATTGAAAAAATAGTCCTTAAAAAATTTTAAAATTTGACAAAATCATTCAACCGTTAAAGAATGATGTCACACTGAAGGAAAAACACTGATGTGGCCATCGAAAGAGAGCTTCGTTGATGGCAGAGAGCTCCGGCGATGTTTCCGTTCTTCTTCGTGTTCGCTGCTTCTACTTCTTCAACACACCGCTGCTTGCCCTTTCACCATGGCAGCTGAAGAAAAAGACCGCCATGACATGCCGCTGTACCTCGCCGCGTTTTTCGTGTTCGTCGCTTTTTTTTCAACATGCCGTTGCGTTCCTTTTTGCGTCCCCTTCCGCTATGGAAGTACTTCACCGCGTTCTTGTGTTCACTGCTTCTTTTTCTTCAACATGCCGTTGCGTCCTTTCTGCGTCCCCTTTTGCCATGTCAAAGAAGAAGAAAAAGTGGCAAAGAAGAAAAAGAAGTGTCTTCTCTGCCATGGCAGCACCTTGTCGCTGCGTCCCTTTCCGCCATGGCAAAGAAGAAGAAGAAGAAGGCCATGGCAGCACCTCGCCGTTGCGTCCCTTTCCGCCATGGCATAGAAGAAGAAGAAAAAGAAGATTTGGAACGTCGCAGAAGCGCTCTGCCATCATCGGAGCTCTCTTACAACGGCCACATCAACGTTTTTCGTTCACTGTGACGTCATCTTTTTACGGATGAGTGATTTTGTCAAATTTTAAAATCTTTCAAGGGCTATTTTGTTAATAACAAAAGTTAAGTACCATTTTGTCAGTACCAAAATCTTTCGAGTACCGATTTGGTATTTACCTCTCTGATTAAAAAAAATAAATCCTTAATGAAACTATATTTGTATGTATTTAATTGAAAGGCAAATTTTTTTTTTTGAGAAAAACATAATCGAGTAAAGACAAAGATAATAATTTATTAACATTAGACATAATTATACATATGAGTCTTCATAACACAACGTAACTACTAATGTCGCGAAAGTAAAAGTGAAACTACTTAGAACAACAGAAGTAAATTCTTATATACGTTAATGAAACATCATTGATTTGTGGTGCGGAGGAAGTGTAATACTCTATCACACCGAACATTACGCTTAGGTCATAATTTAAAGGTGTTGAGGTACAACAACCTCTAAAAACAAAAATACATATATATGGATAAAGAGTTGGCCCACACACACACACACGCGCACACACACATACAAATAAAAACTGTAAAACCCGGTCAAACCGTAATTAATTAAATAATAAATTAAATAAGAGCGAATATGGTTAGAAAATTTAGCAATTGGAATTTGATGATTTAAATATGATATTTGGACTCAGTGAATTTTTCTGAGTCGGAAAACATAATTTTCTACGTAAAAATGCCTAGTGAAAATTTGACCGGCAGTACCGGCTGCGATCTGTCCGGTCCTGTGGCTGAGAAAATTAATTAGAAGTGAATAATTTTAAGAAATAAGAATTTATGATTTTGGAAGATAGAAATATTTAAAATACGATTTAAAACTCTAACCTTAGAGGTTTTGGCCCAAAATTAGGCCAACAGATTAAACCAAGTGAATTGGGCCCAAGTGGATCCAAACCCAGCATATATAAGCCTTAACTTAAAGCCATTTGGTGTACGAAATTGTGATTTACACTTTTCACAACTCCGCACAACTAACCAGCAAGTGCACTGGGTCGTCCAAGTAATATCTTACGTGAGTAAGGGTCGAATCCCACGGAGATTGTTGGCTTGAAGTAATCTATGGTTATCTTGTATTTCTTAGTCAGGATATCAATTATAATTATTAGTTTGGATTACGAAAAATAAAAGAGCATGAATTAAATACTTGTTATGCAGTAATGGAGAATATGTTGGAGTTTTGGATATGCTTTGTCTTCTGAATCTCTGCTTTCCCCCTGTCTTCTTCTTCACGCACGCAAGGTTCCTCCTATGGCAATTTGTGTGTTGGTGGATCACCGTTGTCAATGGCTACCATCCGTCCTCTCAGTGAAAATGGTCCAGGTGCGCTGTCACCGCACGACTAATCATCTGTCGGTTCTCGATCATGCTGGAATAGGATCCATTGATCCTTTTGCGTCTGTCACTACGCCCAACACTCGCGAGTTTGAAGCTCGTCACAGTCATTCAATCTTTGAATCCTACTCGGAATACCACAGACAAGGTTTAGACTTTCCGGATTCTCAAGAATGCTGCCAATGGATTCTAGCTTATACCACGAAGATTCTGATTAATGAATTCAAGAGATACTCATTCAATCGAAGGTAGAACGGAGGTGGTTGTCAGGCACGCGTTCATAGGTTGAGAATGGTGATGAGTGTCACGGGTCATCACATCCATCATATTGAAGTGCGAATGAACATCTTAGATAGAAACAAGCGTGTTTGAATAGAAAACAGAAATAATTGCATTAATTCATCAGGACACAGCAGAGCTCCTCATCCCCAACAATGGAGTTTAGAGACTCATGCCGTCAAAGAGTACAAAGTTCAGATCTAAAAATGTCATGAGGTACAAAATAAATCTCTAAAAGTTGTTTAAATACTCAACTAGTAACCTAGGTTTACAGAAAAAAAATAAACTAAGATAGATAGTGCAGAAATCCACTTTTGGGGCCCACTTGGTATGTGCTGGGGCTGAGACTTGAGCTTTACATGTGCCTAGGCTGTTTCCAGAGTTAAATGCCAGGTTGTAACCTGTTTCTGGCGTTTAACTCCAACTTGTAACCTGTTTCTGGCGTTTAACGCCAGAATGCAACATGGAACTGGCATTGAACGCCGGTTTACGTCGTTTATCCTTGAGAAAAGTATGGACTATTATATATTGCTGGAAAGTCCTGGATGTCTACTTTCCAACACAATTGAGAGCGCGCCAATTGGACTCCTGTAGCTCCAGAAAATCCATTTCAAGTGCAGGGAGGTCAGAATCCAACAGCATCTGCAGTCCTTTTTCAGCTTGAATTAGATTTTTTTGCTCAGCTCCCTCAATTTCAGCCAGAAAATACCTGAAATCATAGAAAAATACACAAACTTATAGTAAAGTACAGAAATATGAATTTTGCCTAGAAACTAATAAAAATATCCTAAAAACTAAAACATACTAAAAACTACATGAAATTACCCTCAAAAAGCGTATAAAATATCCGCTCATCACAACACCAAACTTAAACTGTTGCTTGTCCCCAAGCAACTAGACAAATAAAATAGGATGAAAAGAAATCAAGAAGCAATAATGTCTCAGAGTTTTAAGTGAAGCTCAGATTCTAATCAGATGAGCGGGACTAGTAGCTTTTTGCTTCCGAATAGTTTTGGCATCTCACTTTATCCTTTAAAATTCAGAATGATTGGCATCCATAGGAACTCAGAATTCATATAGTTTTATTGATTCTCCTTGTTTAGTATGTTGATTCTTGAACACAGCTACTTTATGAGTCTTGGCCGTAGCCCTAAGCACTTTGTTTTCCAGTATTACCACCAGATACATAAATGCCACAGACACATAACTGGGTGAACCTTTTTAGATTGTGACTTAGCTTTGCTAAAGTCCCCAATTAGAGGTGTCCAGAGTTCTTAAGCACACTCTGTTTTTGCTTTGGACCTCGACTTTAACCGCTCAGTCTCAAGTTTTCACTTGACACCTTCACGCCACAAGCACATATTTAGGGACAGCTTAGTTTAGCCGCTTAGGCCAGGATTTTATTCCTTTTAGGCCCTCCTATCCATTAATGCTCAAAGCCTTGGATCCTTTTTACCCTTGCCTTTTAGTTTTAAGGGCTACTGGCTTTTTCTACTGCTCCTTCTTCTTCTATCTCTCTCTCTTTTTTTTGCTGCTTTTTCTTGCTTCAAGAATCAATTTCATGATTTTTTAGATCATCAATAACATTTCTCTTGTTCATCATTCTTTCAGGAGCCAACAATTTTAACATTCATAAAATTCAATATAAAAAACATGCACTGTTCAGGCATTCATTCAGAAGACAAAAAGTATTGCCACCACATATAGATAATTAGAAGTTTCCTTATTAAGAACTCGAAAAAATATTGCCTCCTTATTCAAAGAAAATCTGTTATTTTATTCATGTCTGATGATGATGAGAAAAATAAATTATAGCTTAATTGGAGATAAAATCAAAATAGAGATACTAATTACTACTACTCATATATAACTTCTAAGGTAAATTTCTAATAAGAACAATTATCACAGAGTTAAGGTTAAGATTAGAACTCAACAACCTTAAATTTGGGAGGTGGATGCCTCTTTAGTCTATGGAGTGCTTGGCCTTTCAAGAGATGGCTTCTGGCGCTTCAGTTCCTTCAGTTCACGCCCTTGCTCTTCTTGTTCTCTAAGCAGTTTACAGAGCATGCTGTTTTGATTTTGCTGTTCTTCCTTCAGTTGATCCACAGCTTCTTGCAACTTGGTGACAGATGCTTCTAGGCGCTCCCAGTATTCAATTTGAGGGATTTCCGGGAGGAACTCCTGTGCTCTCCTCTTGATGGGTTTATCCTGCACTTGTTGTCCTTTCATAGACTTTTTGGTGATTGGTAGCTCAATTGGGATGTATTCATCTACTCCCATTTTTATCCCAGCATCTTTACATAACAGAGAGACCAAGCTTCGATAAGCCAATCTGGCATCTTTGGAGTTCTTGTTTGCAATCTTGTAAAGCTCACAAGCAATCAACTGATGAACTTCCACTTCTTTTTCCAGCATAATGCAATGAATCATCACTGCTCTTCTGATGGTGACCTCAAAGCGGTTGCTAGTGGGCAATATAGAGCGCCCAATGAAGTCCAGCCAGCCTCTGGCGACTGGTTTGAGATCTCCTCTTTTGAGTTGGTTCGGGGCACCCTTTGTGTTGGTTGTCCATTTAGCTCCAGGGAGACATATGTCCTCTAGGATCTTGTCCAAGTTTAGGTTTGATCTCATTATTCTCCTATTAAAGGAGTCTGGGTCATCTTGCAGTTGAGGCAGCTTGAAGATCTCCCTTATTTTGTCAGGGTGGGTGTGAACAATCTTCCCTCTGACCAAAGTTCTATAGTCATAGAATGTGGTTCCCGCTATTCTCTACCTGTCCATCTGTCACAGATTTACGTAGAATTCCTGAACCATGTTTCTTCCCACCTTTGTTTCAGGATTAGCTAGGACTTTCTAGCTCCTGTTTCGAATTTGCTCTTGGATCTCCGGATATTCGTCTTCTTTCAGATCGAATTTAACTTCCGGGATCACTGACCTTAGACCCATTATTTTGTAGTAATGGTCTGAATGTTCTTTGGTTAAGAACTTCCCTTGATTCCAAAGTAGTTTTGGAATATTCTCTTTCTTGCCTCTTGAGTTGGTTTGTTTTCCCTTAGGAGCCATGATCTTAGTGGATATTGGCTTAGTGATCACGGATAAACACACCAAACTTAGAGGTTTGCTTGTCCTTAAGCAAAAGAAAAGAAAGGAGAGGGATATGAGGAGAGCCAAGTCCGAATTGTGGAGGTGGGGGGGAGGCCGAACCAACATTTAAAGGGAAAGGGGGGTGGGTTTCGAAAATTGTTTGAAAAAGATATGATAGAAAAAGTGATTTGGAAAAGATATAATTTAAAATTGAAAAGATATGAAAGATATTTAAAAAAGATAAATCTGAATTTTGAAAAAGATGTTGTGAAGATTTGAAAAAGATACTGATGAGTTGAAAAGATTTTAGAAGGAAAAGAGATAGAATTGTTTTGAAAAGGATTTGAAAATAATTTGAAGAGGATAAAATAAAAAGGGTTTATGAATTAAGATACATTTGATATCTTTTGAAAAAGGATTTGAAAAATTAGGATTTGTAACATGTTTGTGCAAGAAATCATGAATTGAAACATAAAAAATGGAAAAAATTTGGATTGAAAACGAAATTGCCTACTCCCCACAATCCTGGCGTTAAATGCCCAACTGCTGCAAGTTTTGGGTGTTTAACGCCCACTTGGTGCTTGGTTTAGGCGTTTAACGCCCAGCTGTTGCTTCCAGCTGGTGTTAAACGCCAGAAACTCCTTTGTCACTGGGCATTTTTCTGAACGCCCAGGATGCTGTAAATCTGGCGTTAAACGCCCAGAAGCTGCTTCTTTCTGGCGTTTAACGCCCAGATGACTATCTCTACTGGCGTTAAACGCCCAGTAGATGCTCCTTTTGGGCGTTTAACGCCCAATGGTGCCTCTTACTGGCGTTTTCTTGCCAGTGAGCTCTTTTTTTCTGTTTTGTGCTCTGAATCCTTCTGTAGCCCTGTGAACTTATGCAATTGATTCTTTACCTTGTTAATATTGAACTTATATGCTTTAAAAATAAATAAAATGAAGAATAGAATAAAATAAAATAACAGAAAGAGTTTTGCTAATGGCTGGGTTGCCTCCCAGCAAGCGCTTCTTTATTGTCTTTAGCTGGACCTTGCTAAGCTTTTTAATCTAGCCTCAGCCTTGAGCATTCTTGCTCAACATTGCCTTCAAGATAATGTTTGATTCTCTGTCCATTAACAATGAACTTCTTATTAGAATCAATGTCTTGAAGCTCCACATAGCCATATGGTGACGCACTTGTAATCACATATGGTCCCCTCCACCGGGATTTCAGTTTCCCGGGGAATAGCCTGAGCCTAGAGTTAAACAGCAGAACCTTCTGTCCTGGTTCAAAGACTCTAGATGACAGCTTTCTGTCATGCCACCTTTTTGCTTTCTCTTTGTAAAGCTTGGCGTTTTCGAAAGTAGTGAGTCTGAATTCCTCTAGCTCATTCAACTGGAGCAATCTTTTTTCTCCAGCTAATTTGGCATCAAAGTTCAGGAACCTGGTTGCCCAGTAGGCTTTGTATTCCAGTTCCACGGGCAGATGACAGGCCTTACCATACACAAGCTGGTATCGAGAGGTCCCTATAGGAGTCTTGAATGCTGTTCTGTAGGCCCACAGAGCATCATCCAAGCTTCTTACCCAATCCTTTCTATGGGTACTTACAGTCCATTCCAGGATTCTTTTCAGTTCTCTGTTAGAGACTTCAGCTTGCCCATTTGTCTGTGGATGATATGGAGTTGCCACTTTGTGGCTAATTCCATACCGGACCATGACAGAGTAAAGCTGTTTATTGCAGAAGTGGGTGCCCCCATCACTGATTAGCACTCTAGGGACACCAAATCTGCTGAAGATATGTTTCTGGAGGAACTTCAGCATTGTCTTAGTATCATTAGTGGGTGTGGCAACAGCCTCTACCCATTTGGATACATAGTCAACTGCCACCAGAATATAAGTGTTTGAGTATGATGGTGGGAAAGGCCCCATGAAGCCAATACCCCATACATCAAACAACTCAATCTCAAAGATCCCTTGTTGAGGCATGGCGTAACCATGAGGCAGATTACCAGCTCTCTGGCAACTGTCACAGTTACGTACAAACTCTCGGAAATCTTTATAAAGGGTGGGCCAATAGAAACCACATTGGAGGACCTTGGTGGCTGTTCGCTCACCTCCGAAATGACCTCCATATTGTGACCCATGGCAATACCATAAGATCTTCTATGCTTCTTCTCTAGGCACACACCTACGGATTATTCCGTCTGCACATCTCTTAAAGAGATAGGGTTCATCCCACAAGTAGTACTTTGCATTAGTAATTAATTTTTTCTTTTGTTGCCTGCTGTACTCCTTGGGTATGAACCTTGCAGCTTTATAGTTTGCTATGTCTGCAAACCATGGTGTTTCCTGAATGGCGAACAAATGCTCATCCGAAAAAGTTTCAGAGATCTCAATAGGGGGGAGAAAGCCCCTTCTACTGGTTCTATTCGGGACAGGTGATCAGCCACTTGGTTTTCTGTCCCTTTTCTGTCTCTTATTTCTATATCAAACTCTTGCAGAAGCAACACCCATCTTATGAGCCTGGGTTTTGAATCCTGCTTTGTAAGTAGATATTTAAGAGCAGCATGGTCAGTGTACACAATCACTTTTGATCCTACTAAGTATGATCTAAACTTGTCAATGGCATAAACCACTGCAAGCAATTCTTTTTCTGTGGTTGTGTAATTTTTCTAGGCGTCATTTAAAACACGGCTAGCATAATAAATGACATGCAGAAGCTTGTCATGCCTCTGCCCCAATACTGCACCAATGGCATGATCACTGGCATCAGACATCAATTCGAATGGTAATATCTAGTCTGGTGCAGAAATAACTGGTGCTGTGACCAGCTTAGCTTTCAGAGTTTCAAATGCCTGCAGACACTCTGTGTCAAACACAAATGGCGTGTCAGCAGCTAGCAGATTACTTAGAGGTTTTGCAATTTTTGAAAAATCCTTTATAAACCTCCTATAGAATTCTGCATGCCCCAGAAAGCTTCTGATTGCCTTAACATTGGCAAGTGGTGGTAATTTTTCAATTACCTCTATTTTTGCTTGATCCGCCTCTATTCCCTTATTTGAGATTTTATGCCCAAGGACAATCCCTTCAGTCACCATAAAGGGTTGGTTTGACTTCTTCAGTTAAACCAAGCTTTCTGATAGTGGATGTAGGTATTAGATTGATACTTTCCCCAAGATCACATAAAGCTATCTTGGTGCAATTACACTCTAATGTGCATGGTATCAGGAAGCTCCCGGGATCTTTAAGCTTTTCTGGGAAGCTTTTCAGAATGACTGCACTGCATTCTTCAGTGAGGATAACTCTTTTAGTTTCTCTCCAATCCTTCTTATGACTCAAGATCTCTTTCATGAACTTGGCATAAGAAGGTATTTGCTCAAGTGCCTCTGCAAATGGAATCTTTATTTCAAGAGTCCTAAGATAGTCTATAAAGCGAGCAAATTGCCTATCCTGCTCCTCTTGGCGGAGTTTTTGAAGATAAGGCATTTTGGCTTTGTATTCTTCAACCTTGGTTGCTGCAGGTTTATTTCCTACAGAGGTGGTTAGAGAAGCCTTTTTAGAGGGGTTGTTATCAGCATTTGTGTGTGTCTGATCCCTCACCGGCATTTGAATGCCAGGGCTAGAAGCTGGATTGGCGTTGGACGCCAACTCCTTACTTGTTCCTGGCGTTTGAACACCAGAACTAAGCTTCCTTTGGGCGTTTAATGCCAACTCCTTGCTTGTTTGTGGCGTTTGAATGCCAGAACTGAGCATGGGTTGGGTGTTTAACACCAGCTCTCTATCCTTTTCTGGCGTTTGAGCGCCAGAATCATTCCTCTCTGGGCTCTTACTGTCCTCAGAGGTATTTTGGATGATATTTTGCTCATCCTCTGTCAGTTGTTCTTTCCGTGGCTTTCTGCTGCTCTGAAGCGAGGTATTTAATGTTTTCCCACTTCTTAATTGAACTGTTTGGCACTCTTCTGTTATCTGCTTTGATAACTGCTGTTTTGTCTGATTCAATTGTGCCTCCATATTTTTATTAGCATTTTTAGTGTCTTGTAGCATCTCCTTGAATTCTGCTAGCTGTTTTGTTAGAAAGCACAATTGTTGACTGAGTTCAGCAACCTGTTCTGGAGGACCAAGCTCAGTAGATACTGCTTTGGCTTCTTCTTTTGTGGAGGACCCACTACTTATGTACAAATACTGATTTCTAGCAACTATATCAATAAGCTCTTGAGCCTCTTCAATAGTTTTCCTCATGTGTATAGATCCACCAGCTGAGTGGTCTAGAGATACTTGAGCTCTCTCTGTAAGCCCATAGTAGAAGATGTCTAATTGCACCCACTCTGAAAATATTTCAGAGGGGCATTTCCTTAGCATCCTTCTGTATCTCTCCCAGGAATTATAAAGGGATTCATCATCCTCTTGTTTAAAGCCTTGGATATCCAGCCTTAGCTGTGTCATCCTTTTTGGAGGAAAATATTGATTCAGGAATTTGTCTGATAACTGTTTCCATGTCCTTATGCTTGCTGTGGGTTGGTTATTTAACCACCTTTTAGCTTGATCTTTTACAGCAAACAGAAATAGTAACAGTCTGTATATATTCTGATCTACCTCCTTGTCACGTACTGTGACAGCAATTTACAAGAATTGTGCCAGAAACTCAGTAGGTTCTTCCTGTGGAAGACCGAAATACTGGCAGTTTTGCTGCACCATGACAATGAGCTGAGGATTTAGCTCAAAACTGCCTGCTTTGATGGAGGGTATACAGATACTACTCCCATATGCAGCAGTAGTGGGGTTAGCATATGACCCCAGAGTCCTTCTGGACTGTTCATTTCCGCTTATATCCATGACGGAGAAAGGGAGATGATGTGAATTACAAGTAGAATATATTTTTATTTATTTTTTTTGTTTTATTTAATTAAAAATAACCGAAAAAAATGAAATAAAATAAAGTAAAATAATTAGAAAATAAAATATAGATTTCGAAAATTAAAAGAAAAGGAAAATAAAAAGAAATTTGAATGTTGAATTGACTAATTAATTGAAAAGATTTGAAAATTTTTGAATATGATTTTTGAATAAGATTTTGAATTTTGAAAATATTTGATTTTTAAAATAAAAATCTGAATTTTTAAATGTAATTTTTGAAAAATCAGTTAAAATAAAGGAAAAATATATTTTTGAATTCAATGAGGAAAGAGAAAAACAATAAAAAGACACAAAACTTAAAATTTTTAGATCTAATGCTCCTTATTTTCGAAAATTTTGGAGGAAAAACACCAAGGAACACCAAACTTAAAAATTTTTAAGATCAAAATACAAAGAAGACTCAAGAACACCTTGAAGACTCATAAGAACAACAAGAACAAGATTCAAAGATTCAAGAATATAAAAGGGAACAGCAAACTTAAAACTTTTAGAAAACTAAGAATAACTTTTCGAAAATTAAAGAAAAATAACAAGAGAACACCAAACTTAAAAGTTTGGCACCAGATTTAATCAAAGAAAAATTATTTTTGAAAAAGTTTTAAAAGGAAAATTCCTAATTACCAGGAACATAAGCACAACGCTCTAGCCAATTGAGTTATAAATTTAAAGTGTTTTAATAAGGTATTTAATGTATAAAATTTTTTTGAAAACTAATATTTTGAAAAAGCACAAGAAAAACAAGAAAAAATCACAAAACAAGAAAAAAACTAAAGATCAAATAAGGAAAATAAATAAGAACAACTTGAAGATTAAGAAAGAACAATGAGTATAAACTCGAAAATTTAAGAGAAAATAAAAACATGGAATTGACACCAAACTTAAAATATGAAACTAAACTCAAACAGGAAAACTCAATTATTAGTTTATAAAAATTTTCGAAAAATTAAAAAAAAATTCAACCAAAAACAATGATAGAAGACTCTAAACCAAAAAAAAAAAAAAGAAAAATTTTTCCTAATCTAAGCAACAAAATAAACCGTCAGTTGTCCAAACTCAAACAATCCCCGCCAACGGCGCCAAAAACTTGGTGCACGAAATTGTGATTCACACTTTTCACAACTCCGCACAACTAACCAGCAAGTGCACTGGGTCGTCCAAGTAATACCTTACGTGAGTAAGGGTTGAATCCCACGGAAATTATTGGCTTGAAGCAATCTATGGTTATCTTGTAATTCTTAGTCAGGATATCAATTATAATTATTAGTTTGGATTGCGAAAAATAAAAGAGCATGAATTAAATACTTGTTATGCAGTAATGGAGAATATGTTGGAGTTTTGGAGATGCTTTGTCTTCTGAATCTCTGCTTTCCCCCTGTCTTCTTCTTCACGCACGCAAGGTTCCTCCTATGGTAAGCTGTTTGTTGGTGGATCACCGTTGTCAATGGCTACCATCCGACCTCTCAGTGAAAATGGTCCAGGTGCGCTGTCACCGCACGACTAATCATCTGTCGGTTCTCGATCATGCTGGAATAGGATCCATTGATCCTTTTGCGTCTGTCACTACGCCCAACACTCGCGAGTTTGAAGCTCGTCACAGTCATTCAATCCTTGAATCCTACTCGGAATACCACAGACAAGGTTTAGACTTTCCGGATTCTCAAGAATGCTGCCAATGGATTCTAGCTTATACCACGAAGATTCTGATTAATGAATCCAAGAGATACTCATTCAATCGAAGGTAGAACGGAGGTGGTTGTCAGGCACGCGTTCATAGGTTGAGAATGGTGATGAGTGTCACGGATCATCACATCCATCATATTGAAGTGCGAATGAACATTTTAGATAGAAATAAGTGTGTTTGAATAGAAAACAGAAATAATTGCATTAATTCATCGGGACACAGCAGAGCTCCTCACCCCCAACAATGGAGTTTAGAGACTCATGCCGTCAAAGAGTACAAAGTTCAGATCTAAAAATGTCATGAGGTACAAAATAAATCTCTAAAAGTTGTTTAAATACTCAACTAGTAACCTAGGTTTACAGAAAAAAATAAACTAAGATAGATAGTGCAGAAATCCACTTCTGGGACCCACTTGGTGTGTGCTGGGGCTGAGACTTGAACTTTACACGTGCCTAGGCTGTTTTCAGAGTTAAACGCCAGGTTGTAACCTGTTTCTGGTGTTTAACTCCAACTTGTAACCTGTTTCTGGCGTTTAACGCCAGAATGCAACATGGAACTGGCGTTGAACACCGGTTTAAGTCATGTATCCTTGAGAAAAGTATGGACCATTATATATTGCTGGAAAGCCCTGGATGTCTACTTTCCAACGCAATTGAGAGCGCGCCATTTGGACTTCTGTAGCTCTAGAAAATCCATTTCGAGTGAAGAGAGGTCAGAATCCAACAGCATCTGCAGTCCTTTTTCAGCCTGAATCAGATTTTTTTGCTCAGCTTCCTCAATTTTAGCCAGAAAATATCTGAAATCACAGAAAAACACACAAAATCATAGTAAAGTCCAAAAATATGAATTTTGCCTAGAAACTAATAAAAATATCCTAAAAACTAGAACATACTAAAAACTAAATGAAATTACCCTAAAAAAGCATATAAAATATCTGCTCATCACCATTCAGCCACCACAACCCTCATTTAGTGTTGTTGTTGCTGAAATGAAAAGAGAGAGATGAGAAGAGAGAAACCCTAACTCTTTTTGATCTTCAAATCATCATAACTTTCTCTCCGAAACTCCGATTGACGAGCCGTTTGCGACCACATGTCGCTCTTCTCTACCTCTTTGAGTCTATCAAAGTTTTGTGGTAAGTATCTAACTTTGCTATGCCCAATTTCTATTTTTCCTCTTATATTTCAAATTTAGTTTGGATTTGAGAAAATCTTGTAATTTTGGTTGTTTAGGAGTGCTCTAGTATGAGCCATTGGTGATATTCATCACAAAATTATGTGGGTTAAGGTAAGAAACTATCTAAATTTTGTGATTTATCATTTTTATGAACCCTAAGTTGATGTATATATGTGAAATTGGTTATGTTAGTATATTGGGTGATTTTGGTGCACAATTGGAAGATTGATATTGCTTGAAGTGCTTTGGTGAGGTTTGGAGCTAAGGATTGGTGGAGACTCTTAAGAAGAAGTTAAATTATTTTGGCTACAAGAGGTACGGTTTACGTTTCATTTACGTACCATGTGGTGTGATGAGAATTTCTAGGCTAGATGCCCCTAGGATAAATTTGGATTGTGCAAATGGTTGATACTAATATGCATAGTTGATATGTAATGTGAATTAATGATTGGGTTGAGAATTGTGTGTATTTGTTTGTTGGTATGTTAAGAATTTGATGAATTGGATAATGAATATTGTTTTGTGGAAATGCATTTAAATTGTGAATTTGGGCCGGAGGCCGTGAATCTTGGGCCGGAGGCCGAAAGAGATAAGCGAGGTAAGTTGATGTGTGTATTGTGTGATGATATAAGAGATTGGATGGATTTTAGATTTTGAATGTGTAAATAATTGGTTTGGTTATTGAATAATAAGGTTCGAGGAATCTAGGGTGGAATTTGATAGTTTTGGGTGAAATTGTGTAGATGAGGTAGGTTTCATTTTGGTTGAGTATAATTATGTGAATGTGGTTGAGTTGTGGTAATTTGGATGAGTGAAAATGAATTTAGCTTGTGAACATTGGTAAAATTGGTGATTTTTATTTTGGGTAAAAACTTATTTTTGACCAACTTTGGTGGTCCGTTATTCGGTCCACGGAGTTTGGAATTCTTCAAAATTAGATTCTTATGAAAGTTTATTCAACGATCTTTCCAACGGTTTAGAAATGGTTGAAAAAGAAATTTTATAGAAGAAGTTATGTGTGTTGGAAGTTTGGGGTTTGAAAATGTAATTCTGCAGCTTTTTAACTTAGTAAAAATTTTGGAATATCCTGCTTCCACACCCACGCGTGGTCGACGCGCACGCGTCAGTCTCGATTTTTACTCATCCACGTGTGCGCCTGGCCGACGTGTATGCGTCGATGCACTGATGTAAATGCCCAGTAGAAAATCCAGAGAGTTGCGTTGGAATTGTGCTGGTTTTGTGCAAGGAGCACAAAATGCACCCACGCGTACGCGTGTCTGACGCGCACACGTCACCTTACTTTTCTTCCATCCACGCGTGCGCATGGGTGACGTGCACTCGTCGCTTTATTTTTCTGACTTTCACGCGTACACATGGGCGACGCGCACGCGTGACTCTTTTTCAGCAAAAGTTGATTTTTGAGTTTTTAAAGCCAAATTTCAGACTTCGAAGCCTCCATTTTCATCCTTTAAGTATTAAATCTTTATAGCATGCCTAGTAATGAAAAGAAGATAGAACATGTGATAACTTGTGGATGAAGTAAAGTAAGAATCAATGATGAATGATGAGTAATGATGATTGCATGAGTTGCTGAGGATGATGGTGAGAGTGCTGTGTATGTTATGAGTTGGATGGCTATGACAAACATTGAAATATTGCTGAGTATGTATATGTATATGATTAATGATTAAATAATTATGATTGATTGAGGAAGCTTGAATATATAGCGAGTATGCCGGAGATGTATATATGATTAATGAATGTGGTAAATGAATAATGATGGAAAATGTTGAATGTGACGTGTGACCTCGGGTAGTAGGCAGTGGTATTGTCCACTTGCTCCGGGTATGAGATGGGGAAAGAGAATCATGATAGTTTAATTATGGAGTTTTGAATGAAAGTATGCTTGTGATACCTGGGTAGTAGCAAGGGTCGTGATTCGTCCCACTTGCTCCGGGTCATTGTCTGAGAATTGATAATAATGAAGGGTGATTATGAATAAATGTGTATTTGTGATACCTGGGTAGTAGTAAGAGTGGTGGTTCGTCCTGTTTGTTCCAGGTTAATATTTGAGATTTGATAACAATGATGATTGATTCTGAATTGAATGAATGTATGTTTTGAGATCCTGGGCAGTAGCAAGGGTTGTAGTTCGTTCCACTTGCTCCAAGTCAGAGATTGTGATACCTGGGTAGTAACGGCAGTAGTGGTGATCCCACTCGCTCCAGGTTGAGCTTTTAAATACCCGCCTGGGTAGTAGCTGTAGTAGTGGTTATTCCACTGGCTCTGGGTTGAGCGAGTAGTAGCAAGGGGGTTGTAGTTCAAACCTACTTGCTCCGCGATAGGTGTTTCTATCCATGGTTAGCTACCAGGACGTGTCGGGTCAGATATATAACCGACAGATGATATCATCAGCCATAGGGTATGCATACATTATATGCATATGTTTTAATTGTTTGGGTTTGCCTATTTGTTTGGATTGCTATATCATATATGCTATGTTACCTGACTATATGCTATCTGTTCTACTTGTACCTTATTTGTGTATTACTTGTCTGTATTGATTGTGTTTGTACAACTGAGAGGTCCCTTATGCTGGTGTCGGTTGACGCTGAGGGCTGTTCTTGTTGAAATGGGATAATGATATGATTAATGTAAAATGATGATTACTGAATAAGATAATTTGAGCTCCCTGGGTAGACGCAGTAAAGTGATTTCACTTGCTCCAGGTGAGGATATGAGGTGACGATATAGAATTGCTGAGACAGAATAACTGGTGATGGTTTTTTTTATGACTCTTATTTTGATTCGTTAGAGAGTAAGAGAGAGTTGAGAAGTATGAAAGATATAATTTAGATTTAGTATTCCTTTATGACAGTTGCCTATTTATGGATTAGCGAGAACATAGGGTGAATATTGGTGAAATGAAGTTAGGATGCTTAGTGAGTTTTTATTGTAATGCATTGTATTTATTTGGCACTTTTACCGTAATGGAAACCCATGGGTCAGGGGTTCTCATTTCGTATATATATCTCTTGTTTTTTAGATACAGGTCCAGGTGCTCAGAAGTGAACTGTGGTTCATCTGAGAGATGGCGAAGATCTTATATTATCTACTTTATATTTTGCTTAGAATCTCTCCACCTTTATTTGGAAAAGCTTATATTATGTATTGAACTCTTTTAAACTTGCCTATAGAGGCTCTTATGTTTCTTCTGGGAGAGATTAGGAGATACTGTTGTCCACTACTTTCATACTGTACTCTAGCCGGCCTAAACTTCGCGGGTCGCGACTAGTGGCTATTTACTTATGTTATATATCTATATACTGTCCTTCTCTTATTCTCCTAGATGCTTTTATCTGTATACCGCTTTTGACTTCACGCTTTATCTTTTAGCTGCCGATGCGTGAGTGATACGACTTCGCGATTTTATTTTACTCTTTTCAGGCTTCTCGATTAATACCCCTTTCTATTTTACTTATAGTTATGTAATAAAAATCCACCTTGAGGGTCGTACCACCGTAATATCATTGACTTATGACTCGAGCATAAGGATTTAAATATTAGGGTATTACATTATGGTATCAGAGCAGTTCATCTTCGTGAGCCTGAGGGATGGAACTACTTATGCTTCAATGCATACTCTGTGTCTGTGCCTGTGCTAGTTAGGGAATCTAACCGATACATCTAGCATGAAGTCCATGAGTGTACCTTTGGTACTTTAAAGCACTATGCTTCCGATATTGAGACTGATCAACATGATATCGATTGTTTGGTGTGTATAGGAACCAGATGGCGCCTCGTGGACACGGTCGAGGTTGTGAGAGAGGTCGTACTAGTGCTCAGGGACCGGGAATCAACCCAAATGACTCAGTAAGCTTTATGACGGCATTGGAGAACATGGCTGCTGCTATGTAGGCCACTGTGGAGGCTCTTAGGCAACAGATAAACAATAATGGCAATGGTGGAAGCGAAGCTCAGGGCCCGATGACACTGGCAACCTTCTTAAAGGTTAATCCATCTAAGTTCAAAGGAACCACCAATCTGATTGAGGTCGATACTTGGTTTCAAGCTATGGAGAGAGCACTGTGAGTGCAGTTGGTACCTGTAGAGCAGTGTGTTAAATTTGCTACCTATTTGCTCACTAGGGAAGCATCGCATTGGTGGCAAGGAGCCCGACGTCTCCTGCAGCAGGGTGATGACCTTATCACTTAGGATGCCTTCCAGGTGAAATTTTATAAAAAGTAATTTCTGAATTCTGCCAGGACGGCCAAGGAACTTGAGTTACTGCAGCGGAAGCAGGGTGCTATGTCCGTATCGGAGTATACAGACAAATTTGAGGAGCTATTCAGGTTTTTCCGCATGTGTCAAGGAACTCCGGGAGACTTGGAGGAGTGGAAGTGCATTAAGTATGAAGGAGGCCTCCGGAGCGATATCTTAAGTTCAGTGGGACCAATGGAGATCCGAACTTTCTCAGAGTTGGTGAATAAGAGCAGAATTGCTGAAGAGTGTGTGAAAAAGATGGCTGCAGAGAAAGGAAGTCATAGAGAGCACAACCAAGGATTCGCACCAAGGGGTCGAGAGTTTAAGGAGAGAGGATATACACAACACTTTTCCCAAGGACAGAATAACTTTGCGACGAGTGAGGAGTCCCGAGGGAACGGTAAGGGAAAATAGGCAGCGGTTGCTTCAGATGTTTCGAGCTGTCAGAGATGTGAAAGTCATCACCCAAATAGGTCGTGCCGATTGGGGTTAGGTGTATGTTACAAGTGCGGGTTACCAGGGCATGTATCAAGAAATTGCCAACAAGGAGGGAGTCAGGATGCGGGCCGATTGCGACAGTAAGATTGAGGTAATTGCAATAATCAGGCTTAAGGGACAGTGCATGATTTTATAATACCACCTTTACAATAAAACTGGGAATGTCGAGCTTAATATTAGACTTAGAACCAAATCGGATGGTTCGAGTAAGGGTTTGCTTTAAACAAAAATGCTTTGGGCTTTGAATACCTAATAAGTTTAGTAGATTAATACAAATGGATAAATGCCTGTGATGTAAATGATTTTCTGTTGAGAATGATATGTTGTGTTTGTTATTTAATTTGTTGATTTTTGGATTTTTGGTGAAACGGATTGAATTCGTGACTTTTAGTTTCCTTTGATTTAAATAGATAAGGAATGATCCTAAATGATGGATTTGGAAACGTTGATTTGAATGTTGGTTTTAATTGAGTTGAGGTTGAAAGGAGGGGACCTGTGACGGGTGGTAAACTCCAGTTTTTTTAGGGGATGTGCTGTCGAAATTTTCCAAGAATTTGAAAAAGTAATGGTTATGGTTTTGAAAATGATTTTTGATTTGAGTAACTTTAACAAAAGAGATGTGTTTCGAATGCTTTTATAAATTATTAAAGAAGATCAGATTCTTATGATTTTGTTAACTTGTTATTTCAAACTCATTTGATTTCTAAAAATGAAGAGAGTTTTGATTAATTAGTCAAAGACTTTAAAACCGCAATTTATATATAAATTCGAGGGTTTGGGAATAAGAAAGTAAGTCTAGAGGTTATGCTTGGATTTGAGCTGTGATTAGTGGTAATTGGCTTGACAGAGAGAGAGAAGATAGTGATAGAGTATGATTAGGGTATAGTGATGATCTTTGGTTGATCATAGTGATGTGGGATGATGACTATGATTAATGATGATGGTGGTATTATTGATAACATGATTTGAGATTTAATAAGATGTGAGTTGATGAGATAGCGAAAGTAATCAACGAGGTTGTTGGTCGGCGTTGGACGAATGACCAAGATCCTCGGAGATAAAGGAATCAGAGCGTAGTAGCGGAAGCGTGCAGCGTAAAACGACCTTGGGACTATTATACGTTGGATATAAAGGCAGACTACGTTCACGTACTCGTGGTGGCGATGGAATTTTCGAGGGTAAAAATTTCTGTTAGGGGGTAGAATGTAAAACCTTGTCAAACCGTAATTAATTAAATAATAAATCAAATAGGAGAGAATATGGTTAGAAAATTTAGCAATCGAAATTTGATAATTTAAATATGATATTTAGACTCAGTAAATTTTTCTGAGTCGGAAAATATAGTTTTCTGCGTAAAAACGCGCAGTGGAAATTTGACCGGCAGTACCGGCTGCGATCTGTCTGGTACTGTGTCTGAGAAAATTAATTAGAAGTGAATAATTTTAAGAAATAAGAATTTATAATTTGGAAAGACAGAAATATTTAAAATACGATTTAAAACTCTAATCTTAGAGGTTTTGGCCCAAAATTGGGCCAACGGACTAAACTAAGTGAATTGGGTCCAAGTGGATCCAAGCCCAGCATATATAAGCCTTAACTTAAAGCCATTTAGCCACCACAACCCTCATTTAGTGTGGTTGTTGCTAAAATGAAAAGAGAGAGATGAGAAGAGAGAAACCCTAACTCTCTTTGATCTTCAAATCATCATAACTTTCTCTCCGGAACTCTGATTGACGAGCCGTTTATGACCACGCATCACTCTTCTCCTCCTCTTCAAGTCTATCTTAATTTTGTGGTTAGTATCTAACTCTCCTTTGCCCAGATTCGATTTTTCTTTTTATATTTCAAATTTGGTTTGGATTTTGAGGAAATCTTGTGATTTTGGTTGTTTAGGAGTACTCTAGTATGAGCCATTGGTGATATTCATCACAAAATTTCGTGGGTTAAGGTAAAGAACCCTCTAACCCTTGTGATTTATCATTTTTATGAACCCTAGGTTGATGTATATTTGTGAAATTGGTTATGTTAGGGTATTGGGTGATTTTGGTGCACAATTGGATGATTGATATTGCTTGAGGAGCTTTGGTGAGGCTTGGAGCTAAGGATTGGTGGAGACTCTCAAGAAGAAGTTTAATTATTTTGGCTACAAGAGGTACGGTTTAAGTTTTATTTAAGTACCATGTGGTGTGATGAGAATTCCTAGGCTAGATGCCCCTAGAATAAGTTTGGATTGTGCAAATGGTTGATTCTAATATGCATAGTTGATATGTAATGTGAATTAATGATTGGGTTGAGAATTGTATGTATTTGTTTGTTGGTGTATTGAGAATTTGATAAATTGGATAATGAATATTTTTTTGTGGAATATGCATTTAAATTGTGAATTTGGACCAGAGGCCGTGAATCTTGGGCCGGAGGCCAGAAGAGGTAAGGGAGTTAAGTTGATGTGTGTATTGTGTGATGATATAAGAGATTGGATGGATTTTAGATTTTGAATGTGTTAATAATTGGTTTGGTTGTTGAATAATAAGGTTCGAGGAATTTAGGGTGGAATTTGGTAGTTTTGGGTGAAATTGTGTAGATGAGGTAGGTTTGGCTTTGGTTGAGTGTAATTATGTGAATGTGGTTGGGTTGTGGTCATTTGGATGAGTGAAAAAGAATTTAGCTTGTGAACATTGGTAAAATTGGTGATTTTACTTTGGGTAAAAACTTATTTTTGACCAACTTTGGCGGTCCGTTATTCGGTAGTAGCAAGGGTGGTGGTTCGTCCTGTTTGCTCCAGGTTAATGTTTGAGATTTGATAACAATGATGATTGATTCTGAACTGAATGAATGTATGTTTTGAGATCCTGGACAGTAGCAAGGGTTGTGGTTTGTCCCACTTGCTCCAGGTCAGAGATTGTGATACCTAGGTAGTAGCGAGGGTTGTGGTTCGCCCCACTTTCTCCAGGTCAGAGATTGTGATACCTGGGTAGTAGCGAGGGTTGTGGTTCATCCCACTTGCTCCAGGCCAGAAATTGTGACGCCTGGGTAGTAGCGGCAGTAGTGGTGATCCCACTCGCTCCAGGTTGAGCTTTTAAACACCCGCTTGGGTAGTAGCCGCAGCAGTGGTTATTCCACTGGCTCTGGGTTGAGCGGATAGTAGTAAGGGGGTTGTAGCTGATGGTTGAGCATCTTTCCTATCTTTTCCTAGTGAATTTGCATTCAATTTGTTGAGTTTAATCAAGAATTAATTATCTTTTAGCCACTATGGATGCTACTTTGAGTCATTTGCAATTCTGTTTATTTTAGGTAGCATTTGGTTAGGTTTGATGGAGCTTCCGCAGAAAAATAGAAGAAGGCTATATAGGGCAGGAATGGCTCAGATGGTGGAGAGGAAGCTTGCACAAATGGAATTAGCACAAGAATTAAAGGACATGACAGTGAGGAGCGACGCGTGCGCATACCTGACGCGTGCGTGTGATTTGGAGCTTTCCATGGCGACGCGTGCACGTACCTGACGCGTACGCGTGAAAAGCGAAGTTGCACAGCGACGCGTGCGCGTACCTGATGCGTACGAGTGACACGCGAAGAAGACCATCGACGCGTATGCGTGACTGACGTGTACGCGTGACATGCGGCTGGTACGCGAATTGTTGATTTCACTTTTCAACACTTCTTCACAACTCTGCGTAATTGACCAGCAAGTGCACGGGGTCGTCCAAGTAATACCTTACGTGAGTAAGGGTCGATCCCATGGAGATTGTTGGCTTGAAGCAAGCTATGGTCATCCTTGTAAATCTCAGTCAGACGGATTCAAATGGTTATAATGTTTTAGTAATTAAAATATAAATAAAATATAAAATAGGATAGAGATACTCATGTAATTCATTGGTGGGTTTTTCAGATAAGCGTCTGGAGATGATTTGTTGCTTCTGAACTTCTGCTTTCCTACTGCCTTATTCCAACCATGCATTACCTCCTTCCATGGCAAGCTGTATGATCCTCTTGGATGAAAACAAATTCATATGCGCTCTCATCTCACGGCTAATCATCTATCGGTTCCCGCTAGCGTCGGAATAAGACCATTGTCCTTTTGCACACTATCACTTGCGCCCCATATTCGCATGTTTGAAGCTCTTCACAGTCATCCCCTCCCAGATCCTACTCGGAATACCACAGACAAGGTTTAGACTTTTCGGATCTCAAGAATACTGCCAATGGTTCTAGCCTATACCACGAAGGTTCTAATCTCAGATTCAGTTGCTCTGTTGTCAGGAGAGGCAACGTGAATCATTGATTAAGGACCCAAGAGAATATACTCCAGCTGTCGTCCAATGACTACGTTGAACATCATGTAGATCGCTTTGTGGTTGTCAGGCACGCGATCTTGGCTAAACGAGTAACGAAGATTGGGTGATTATCACGGGTCACCCCTTAATTCTGACTTAACTGAATTAAGTACGAGAGTATATCTTGGAGAAGAAGTAGGCGTGAATTGAATAGAAAAATAATAGTAATTGCATTAATTCATGAAGAACAACAGAGCTCCACACCTTAAT
This sequence comes from Arachis ipaensis, assembly GCF_000816755.2. Lineage (NCBI taxonomy): Eukaryota > Viridiplantae > Streptophyta > Magnoliopsida > Fabales > Fabaceae > Arachis > Arachis ipaensis. The sequence continues at coordinate 102,386,804 of NC_029790.2, read as the reverse complement.
CTATGGGGTGTAGAAATTCCACTGTAGAAAATACATAAGTGAAAAAGGTCTAGGCATGGTCGTGAGGCCAGCCTCCAAACGTGTACAATAGTCTAAAAGATTTAGACGTAAAATAAATCACTAAAATTAGTTTTTATACTAAACTAGTAACTAGGGTTTACAGAAGATGAGTAACTAAGTGCAGATAGTGCAGAATTCCACTTCTGGAGCCCACTTGGTGTGTGCTTGGGCTGAGCATTGAAGCTTTTTCATGCATAGGCTGTTCCTGGAGTTAAACGCCAGCTTTGATGCCAGTTTGGGCGTTTAACTCCAATTCTGGTGCCAGTTTGGGCGTTTTACGCCAAGATATTTTAGGCTGACTTTGAACGCCAGTTTGGGCCATTAAATCTCAGACAAAGTATGAACTATTATATATTTCTGGAAAGTCTAGGATGTCTAATTTACAACGCAATTGAGAGCGCGCCAATTGGGCTTCTGTAGCTCCAGAAAATCCATTTCAAATGCAGCAGGGTTAGAATCCAACAGCATCTGTAGTCCTTTTTCAGCCTCTGAATAAGATATTTGCTTAGGTCCCTCAATTTCAGCCAAAAAATACCTGAAATCATAGAAAAACACAAAAACTCATAGTAAAGTCCAGAAATGTGATTTTTAAATAAAAACTAATAAAAATATAATAAAAAGTAACTAAATCATGCTAAAAACTATGTAAAAACAATGCCGAAAAGGGTATAAATTATCCGCTCATCACAACACCAAACTTAAATTGTTGCTTGTCCCTAAGCAACTAAAAACAAAATAGGATAAAAAGAAGAGAATATACAATAAATTCCAAAGTTATCAATGAAAATTAGTTTCAATTAGATGAGCGGTTCTTGTAACCTTTTTGCTTCTGAACAGTTTTGGCATCTCACTTTATCCTTTGAAGTTCAGAATGATTGGCTTCTATAGGAACTTAGAATTCAGATAGTGTTATTGACTCTTCTAGTTCAGTATGTTGATTCTTGAACGCAGCTACTTTATGAGTCTTGGCCGTGACCCTAAGAATTTTGTTTTCCAGTATTACCACCGGATACATAAATGCCACAGACACATAACTGGGTGAACCTTTTCAGATTGTGACTCAGCTTTGCTAGAGTCCCCAGTTAGAGGTGCCCAGAGCTCTTAAGCACACTCTTTTTTTTTTTGCTTTGGACCACGACTTTAACCGCTCAGCCTCAAGCTTTTCACTTGACACCTTCACGCCACAAGCACATGGTTAGGGACAGCTTGGTTTAGCCGCTTAGGCCAGGATTTTATCCCTTTGGGCCCTCCTATCCATTAATGCTCAAAGCCTTAGATCATTTTTACCCTTGCCTTTTGGTTTAAAGGGCTATTGGCTTTTTCTGCTTGCTTTTTCTTTTACTTTCTTTTTTTTTCTTTATTTTTTTTTGCCATTTTTCCGCAAGCTTTGTCTATTCACTGCTTTTTCTTGCTTCAATAATCAATTTTATGATTTTTTAGATTATCAATAACATTTCTCCTTTTTCATTATTCTTTCAGGAGCCAACAATTTGAACATTCATAAACAACAAATTCAAAAATATGCACTGTTCAAGCATTCATTCAGAAAACAAAAGGTATTGCCCCCACATCAAAATAAATAAACTAGTTTCAAGATAGAATTCGAAATCATGTACTTCTTGTTCTTTTGCAATTAAAAACATTTTTTATTTAAGAAAGGTGAAGGATTCATAGGACATTCATAGCTTTAAGACATAGACACTAGACACTAATGATCATGTAATAAAGATACAAACATAAAAAAAACATACGGCATAGGAAATGAAAAACAGAAAAAATAAGAACAAGGAAATTAAAGAACGGGGCCACCTTAGTGATGGCAGCTAGTTCTTCCTCTTGAAGATCTTATGGAGTGCTTTAGCTCCTCAATGTCTCTTCCTTGCCTTTGTTGCTCCTTGGTGCACGAATTGTGAATCACACTTTTCACACTCGTACCACTAACCAGCAAGTGCACTGGGTCGTCCAAGTAATACCTTACGTGAGTAAGGGTCGAATCCCACGGAGATTGTTGGTTTGAAGCAATCTATGGTTATCTTGCAATTCTTAGTCAGGAAGTCAATTATATTTATCAGTTGAGTTGCGAATAAACAAGAGAGCATGGATTAAAGGTTACTTATTATGCAGTAATGGATAATATGTTGGAGTTTTGGAGATGCTTTGTCTTCAGAATCTCTGCTTTCCTCTGTCCTCTGATTCATGCACGCACGTCCTCCTATGGCAAGCTATGTGTAGGTGGATCACCGTTGTCAATGGCTACCATCCATCCTTCCAGTGAAAAGGGTCCAGTGCGCTGTCACCGCACGGCTAATCATCTGCAGGTTCTCAGTCGTACCAGAATAGGATTTACTATCCTTTTGCGTCTGTCACTACGCCCAGCACTCGCGAGTTTGAAGTTCGTCACAGCCATCCAATAAGATTTTGTGCATGCATCTAGATGGGCTTATGCCCTTAAGGTCACCTATGGACCACCCAAGAGCTGTCTTGTGTGTCCTTAGCACTTGAATAAGTGCTTCCTCTTCCTAAAAATGAGTAAACTACAACAGATAGTGCAGAAATCCACTTCTGGGGCCCACTTGGTGTGTGCTGGGGCTGAGACTAAAGCTTCTCACGTGCTTGGGGCTGTTTTGGGCGTTCAACGCCAGCTTTGGATCCTTTTCTGGCGTTGAACTCCAACTTGCAACTTGTTTCTGGCGCTGGACGCCAGAATTGGGCAGAGAGCTGGCGTTGAACGCCAGTTTACGTCGTCTATCCTTGAGCAAAGTATAGACTATTATATATTTCTGGAAAGCCCTAGATGTCTACTTTCCAACGCCATTGGAAGCACGCCATTTGGAGTCTTGTAGCTCCAGAAAATCCATTTTGAGTGCAGGGAGGTCAGAATCCAACAGCATCAGCAGTCCTTTTTCAGCCTGAATCAGATTTTTGCTCAGCTCCCTCAATTTCAGCCAGAAAATACCTAAAATTACAGAAAAACACACAAACTCATTGTAAAGTCTAGAAATATAGATTTTGCCTAGAAACTAATGAAAATAGACTAAAAACCAACTAAAACATACTAAAATCTGTATGAAATTAACCCCAAAAAGCGTATAAAATATCCGCTCATCACAACACCAAACTTGAACTGTTGCTTGTCCTCAAGCAACTAGGCAAATAAAATAGAAGACTAATAAGTCAAGAAGCAATAATATCTCAGAGTTTTTGAGTGAAGCTCAAATTCTAATTAGATGAGCGGGACTAGTAGCTTTTTGCTTCCCAACAGTTTTGGCATTTCACTTTATCCATTGAAGCTCAGAGTGATTGGCATCTATAGGAACTTAGAATTCAGATAGTGTTATTGATTCTCCTATTTCAGTATGATGATTCTTGAACACAGCTAATTTATGAGTCTTGGCCGTGGCCCTAAGCACTTTGTTTTCCAGTATTACCACTGGATACATAAATGCCACAGACACATAATTGGGTGAACCCTTTTAGATTGTGAGTCAGCTTTGCTAAAGTCCCCAATTAGAGGTGTCCAGGGTTCTTAAGCAAACTCTTCTTTTTGCTTTGGACCTTGACTTTAACCGCTCAGTCTCAAGTTTTCACTTGGCACCTTCACGCCACAAGCACATGGCTAGGGATAACTTGGTTTAGCCGCTTGGGCCAGGATTTTATTCCCTTAGGCCCTCCTATCCACTGATGCTCAAAGCCTTGGGATCCTTTCTATTACCCTTGCCTTTTGGTTTTAAGAGCTTTGGCTTTTTCTACTTGCTTTTTCTTTCTCTTTCTCTCTTTTCTCTCTTTTTTTTTGCAAGCTTTGTTCTTTGCTGCTTTTTCTTGCTTCAAGAATCATTTTTATGATTTTTCAGATTATCAATAACATGTCTCATGTTCATCCTTCTTTCAAGAGCCAACATATTTAACAGTCTTAAACAATAAATTCAAAAGACATATGCACTGTTCAAGCATTCATTCAGAAGACAGAAAGCATTGCCAACACATGTTACTAATTAGAATTTTTCTTATTAAAAACTCAAATTTTATTGCCTCTTATTCAAAAGATCTACTATTTTATTCATGTTTGCTGATGATGAGAAAAATAGACTATAACTTAATTGGATGTAAAATCAAAATAGACACTAATTACTACTATATGACTCCTAAGGTAAACTCCTATAGCGAAAACTATCACAGAGTTAAAGCAGAAATTGAAATTTAACAACCTTTGTTCTGGGAAGTGGATGTTCCTCGGATCTGTGGGGTGCTTGGTCCTTCAAGAGATAACTTCTGGCGCTTCAATTCCCTCAAATCACACCCTTACTCTTCCTGTTCTTTAATCAAATAGCAAAGAATTTGACTTTGTTCCTTCTGTTCCTTTATTATTTGTTCCATAGCTTCTTGCATCTTGGTAACTGATGTCTCAAGATACTCCCAATATTCAGATTGAGGGATTTCTGGGAGAAATTCCTGTGTTTTCTTCTTGATGGGGTCATCCTGTGCTTGTTGTTTTTCCATTGATGCTTTGGTGATTGGTTTCTCAATTGAGATATACTCAGTTATTCTCATCCTTACTCCAGCGTCCTTGCAGAGCAGAGAAATCAAGCTTGGGTAAGCCAACCTGGCCTCTTTAAAATTTTTATTAGCAATTTTGTAGAATTCAGTTGAAATTAGTTGATGAACTTCCACTTCTTTTCCCATCATGATGCAATGGATCATCACTGCTCTTTTAACAGTGACTTCAGAACGGTTGCTAGTGGGCAGCAGAGAATGCCCAATGAAGTCCAGCCATCCTCTGGCGACTGGTTTGAGATCTTCCCTTTTGAGTTGATTTGGGACACCCTTCGTGCTAGTGGTCCACCTTGCTCCAGGGATACATATATCCTCTAGAATCTTATCCAGGCCCTTGTCTGTTCTCATCATTCTCCTGTTGAAAGTGTCTGGATCATCTTTCAGCTGAGGTAACTTTAAGATCTCTCTGATTTTGTCAGGGATGGTATGAACAATCTTTCCTCTGACCACGGTCCGATATTCATAGAAGGCAGTTCCAGATAGTTTTTGCTTGTCTGTCTGCCACATATTAGCATAGAACTCCTGGACCATATTCCTTCCCACTTTTGTCTCAGGATTAGCTAGGACCTTCCAGTTCCTGATTCGAATTTGCTCCTGGATCTCCGGATATTCGTCTTCTTTCAGATCGAATCTAACTTCCGGGATCACTGATCTTAGACCCATTATTTTGTAATAATGGTTTGAATGTTCTTTAGATAAGAACTTCCCTTGATTCCAAAGTGGTTTTGGAACGCTCTCTTTCTTGCCTCTTGAAGTGGGTTGTTTTTCCTTAGGAGCCATGATCTTAGTGATCACGGATAAACACATCAAACTTAGAGGTTTGCTTGTCCTCAAGCAAAAGAAAAGAAAGGAGAGGGATAGAAGGAGAGCTAGGTGCAATTGTTGATGGAGGGGGGGTGAGGCTGAACCCATATTTAAAGGGAGGGGGTGGGTTTGAAAATTTAGAAAAGATATGATAAAAAAGATTGATTTGGAAAAGATAAGATAGAAGATATGATAAGAGAGGATATAGTTTAAAATTGAAAAGATATGAAAATTTTTTGAAAAAGATAAATTTAGATTTTGAAAAAGATAATGTGGAGGTTTGAAAAAGATATTAGTTGAAAAGATAGATTTATTTTGAAAATTTGAAAAAGAGTTGAATTGAATTGAAAAAGAGGGTTTGTGCTTATGGATTAAGATACATTTGATATTTTTAAGGTAGGGTTTTTTGAAATTAGGGATTTTAGAAATCAGGGTTCTTAACATGTTTATGCAAGAAATCATGAATTGAAGCATGAAAATTAAGATTAAAATGAAAAATATGAAGAAAAAATGAATTTACCTCCTCTCCACCATCCTGGCGTTTGAACGCCCAAACGCTGCATGTTTTGGGCGTTCAACGCCCAAATGCTGCCTCTCCTGGGCGTTCAACGCCCAGCTGCTGCTTCTTTCTGGCGTTGAACGCCAGGAAGTCCTTTGTTACTGGGCGTTTTTCTGAACGCCCAGAATGCTGTAAATCTGGCGTTAAACGCCCAGATGGCTATCCTCACTGGCATTCAACGCCCAGTGGATGCTTCTGTTGGGCGTTGAACGCCCAAACAGACTTTTACTGGCATTTTCTTGCCAGTGAGATCTTTTTCTCTGTTTTGTGTACAGAATCCTTCTGTAACCCTGTGAACTTATACAATTGACTCTTTACCTTAGGATCAGTGAACTTTATATAAACAAATAAAAATAAAAATAGGGCAAAATGCTTAGAGGATTGATGCCCCATGGCTGGGTTGCCTCCCAGCAAGCGCTTCTTTATTGTCTTTAGCTGGACCTTGCTGAGCTTTCAGTCTAGCTTCAGCCTTGAGCACTCTTGCTCAACATTGCCTTCAAGATAGTGCTTGATTCTTTGTCCATTGACAATGAACTTTTTATCAGAATCAATATCTTGAAGCTCCACATAACCATATGGTGATACACTTGTAATCACATATGGTCCCCTCCACCGGGACTTCAGTTTCCCGGAGAATAGCCTGAGCCTGGAGTTGAACAACAGAACCTTTTGTCCTGGTTCAAAGATTCTAGATGACAGCTTTCTGTCATCCACTTTTTTGATTTCTCTTTATAAAGCTTGGCATTTTGAAAGCAGTGAAAGCTTGGCATGCAGTGAATCTGAATTCCTCTAGCTCATTTAGCTGGAGCAATCTTTTTTCTCCAGCTAATTTGGCGTCAAAGTTCAGGAATTCAGGAATCCAGTAGGCTTTATGTTCCAGTTCTACGGGCAGGTGACATGCCTTACCATACACAAGTTGGTA
>NC_029790.2:102374678-102377067 GCF_000816755.2 Arachis ipaensis | reverse complement strand
AACCCCAAACCTGCTGAAGATATATTTCTGGAGGAACTTCAGCACTATTTTAGTATCATTGGTGGGTGTGGCAATAGCCTCAACCCATTTTGATACATAGTCAACTGCCACCAGAATATAAGTGTTTGAGAATGATGGTGGGAAAGGTCCCATGAAGTCAATTTCCCATACGTCAAACAACTCAATCTCCAAGGTTCCTTGTTGAGGCATGGCGTAACCATGAGGCAGATTACCAGCTCTTTGGCAACTGTCACAGTTACGTACAAACTCTCGGGAATCTTTATAGAGTGTGGGCCAATAGAAGCCACATTAGAGGACCTTGGTGGCTGTTCGCTCACCTCCGAAATGGCCTCCATATTGAGATCCATGGCAATGCCATAGGATCCTCTGTGCTTCTTCTCTAGGAACACACCTACGGATTATTCTGTCTGCACATCTCTTAAAGAGATAGGGTTCATCCCACAAGTAGTACTTTGCATCAGTGATTAATTTTTTCTTTTGTTGCCTGTTGTACTCCTTGGGTATGAACCTTGCAGCTTTATAGTTTGCAATATCGACAAACCATGGTATTTCCTGAATGGCAAATAAATGCTCATCCGGAAAAGTCTCAGAGATCTCAAGAGAGGGGAGGGACGTCCCCGTCTGAATCCTCCAAATCAGGCTAAACATCTTTAAAGATTTCTTCCAACTCTGATTCGAGACTCTCAGCCATGTTGATCTCTTCTACTAAAGAGTCAATAAGATCAACTTTCATGCAGTCTTTTGATGTGTCTGGATGCTGCATGGCTTTGACAGCATTCAACTTAAACTCATCATCATTGACTCTCAGGGTTATTTTCCCTTGTTGGATATCAATGAGGGTTCGTCCAGTTGCTAGGAAGGGTCTTCCTAGAATGAGAGTAGCACTCTTGTGCTCCTCCATTTCCAGCACTACAAAGTCAGTGGGAAAGGCGAATGGCCTAACTCTGACAATCATGTCTTCAATCACGCCTGATGGGTATTTAATGGAGCCATCAGCAAGTTGGAGACATATCCGGGTTGGTTTAACTTCTTCGGTTAAGCCAAGCTTTCTGATAGTGGATGCAGGTATTAGGTTGATGCTTGCCCCAAGATCGCACAAAGTTGTCTTTGTGTAATTACCTTCTAATGTGCATGGTATCAGAAAACTCCCAAGGTCTTTAAGCTTTTCAGGAAAGCTTTTTAGAATGACTGCACCATCTCTCTGTATCTCTCCCAAGCATCATAAAGAGATTCCTTATCTCCTTGTTTAAAGCCTTGGATGTCCAGCCTTAGCTGTGTCATCCGTTTTGGGGGAAAGTATTGATTCAGGAATTTTTCTGTCAGCTGTTTCCATGTCCTTATGCTGGCCTTAGGTTGGTTATTTAACCACCTCTTAGCTTGATCTTTTACAAAAAATGGAAACAGTAATAGTCTGTAGACATCCTGATCTATTTCCTTATCATGTACTGTGTCAGCAATTTGTAAAAATTGTGCCAGAAACTCTGTAGGTTCTTTTTGTGGAAGACCAGAATACTGGCAACTTTGCTGCACCATGATAATGAGCTGAGGATTCAACTCGAAGGTACTGACTCCAATAGAGGGTATGCAGATACTACTCCCATATGAAGCAGTAGAGGGGTTAGCATATGACCCCAGAGTCCTCCTGGACTGTTCATTTCCACTTAGATCCATGATGGAGAAAGGGAGATGATGTAAAAATAAAAAATTTTTATTTTTATTTATTTATTTATTTATTTATTTCGAAAATAAAATAAATTAAAATAAAATAAATAAAAATAGGTGAAGATTTTCGAAAAATGAGGGGAGAGAAAGTGGTAAGGAAGTTTTGAAAAAGATATGATTTGGAAAAGATTTTTAATTTTGAAAAAAAAATCTGAATTTTTTTTTAAAAATAATTTTCGAAAATTTGTTTTAAAATTAGAGAGAAAAGATATTTTTGAATTTAGTGAGGAAAGAGAAAAAAAACAATAAAATAGCACAAGATTTAAAATTTTTAGATCTAATGCTCCTTGTTTTCGAAAATTTTGGAGGGAAAACACCAAGGAACACTAAACTTAAAATTTTAAGATCAAGACACAAGGAAAACTCAAGAACACAAGAAAGAACACCAAACTTAAAATTTTTAGAAAACCAAACTAAGATTTTCGAAAATCAAAGGAAATCAATAAGAAAACACCAAACTTAAAGTTTGGCACAAAATTTAATAGAGAAATTATTATTTTTGAAAAAGATTTAAAAAAAAAGTATACCAAACTGCCACGGACTTAGACCAACGCTCTAGCCAATTGGACAGTAAATGTAACACTTGTTTTGAAGAAGGATATTTTTAACCAAGAACAATAATAAGAGACTCTAAACCAAAAAGAAA
>NC_029790.2:102356735-102374663 GCF_000816755.2 Arachis ipaensis | reverse complement strand
AATACTTGCATTAATTCATCGAGACACAGCAGAGCTCCTCACCCCCAACAATGGAGTTTAGAGACTCATGCCGTCAAAGAGTACAAAGTTCAGATCTAAAATGTCATGAGATAGAAAATGAATCTCTAAAAGTTGTTTAAATACTAAACTAGTAACCTAGGTTTACAGAAAATGAGTAAACTATAACAGATAGTGCAGAAATCTACTTCTGGGGCCCACTTGGTGTGTGCTGGGGCTGAGACTAAAGCTTCTCACGTGCCCTGGGCTGTTTTGGGCGTTCAACGCCAGCTTTGGATCCTTTTCTGGCGTTGAACTCCAACTTGCAACTTGTTTCTGGCGTTGGACGCCAGAATTGGGCAGAAAGCTGGCGTTGAACGCCAGTTTACGTCATCTATCCTTGAGAAAAGTATGGACTATTATATATTTCTGGAAAGTCCTGGATGTCTACTTTCCAACGCAATTAAAAGCACGCCATTTGGAGTCCTGTAGCTCCAGAAAATCCATTTTGAGTGCAGGGAGGTCAGAATCCAACAGCATCAGCAGCCCTTTTTCAGTCTGAATCAGATTTTTGCTCAGCTCCCTCAATTTCAGCCAGAAAATATCTGAAATTACAGAAAAACACACAAACTCATAGTAAAGTCCAGAAATGTAGATTTTTCCTAGAAACTAATGAAAATAGACTAAAAACCAACTAAAACATACTAAAATCTATATGAAATTAACCCCAAAAAGCGTATAAAATATCCGCTCATCACTCCTCCCTCATGGCTCTTTGGTCTTCTCTAATTTCATGGAGGAGGATGGAATGCTCTTGGTGCTTCATCCTTAGTTGTCTCATATTGGAACTCAATTCTCCTAAGGAGTTGTTGATTTGCTCCCAATAATTGTGTGGAGGAAAATGCATCCCTTGAGGCATCTCAGGGATTTCATGATGAGGAATTTCCTTATGCTCTTGTTGAGGTCCATGAGTGGGCTCTCTTGTTTGCTCCATCTTCTTCTTAGTGATGGGCTTGTCTCCTTCAATAAGGGTGCCTTCTTTTATGACAATTCCAGCTGAATTGCATAGGGTACAGATGAGATGAGGGAAGGCTAACCTTGCCAAAGTAGAGGGCTTGTCCGCCACCTTGTAGAGTTCTAGGGATATGATCTCATAAACTTCTACTTCCTCTCCATTCATGATGCTATGGATCATGATAGCCTGGTCTATTGTAACTTCAGACCGGTTGCTAGTAGGAATAATAGAGCGTTGGATGAACTCCAACATCCCCTAGCCACGGGTTTGAGGTCAAGCCTTCTTAGTTGAACCAGTTTGCCTCTTGAGTCTCTCTTCCATTGAGCTCCTTCCACACAAATGTCCATGAGGACTTGGTCCAACCTTTGATCAAAGTTGACCCTTCTAGTGAAAGGGTGAGGATCTCCTTGCATCATTGGCAAGTTGAATGCCAACCTCACATTTTCCGGACTGAAATCCAAGTAATTCCCCCGAACCATTGTGAGCCAATTCTTTGGGTTCAGGTTCACACTTTGAACATGGTTCTTAGTGATCCATGCATTAGCTTAGAACTCTTGAACCGATAAGATTCTGACTTGTTGAATAGGGTTGGTAAGAGTTTTCCAACCTCTTCTTTGAATTTCATGTCGGATCTCCGGATACTCACTCTTTTTGAGCTTGAAGGGGACCTTGGGGATCACCTTTTTCTTGGCCATAACTTTATAGAAGTGGTCTTGATGGACCTTTGAGATGAATCTCTCCATCTCTCATGACTCGGAGGTAGAAGCAATTGCCTTCTCTTTTCTCTTTCTAGAGGTTTCTCCGGCCTTAGGTGCCATTAGTGGTTATGGAAAAACAAAAAAAGCTTAGCTTTTCCCACACCAAACTTAAAAGGTTTGCTCGTCCTCGAGCAAAAGAAGAAAGAAAGGAGTAGAAGAAGAAGAAATAGAGGAGATGGAGGGAGTAGTGGGTTCGGCCAAGGGGGTGTATTGTGTATGATGTGTGAAATTGAAGGTGGTAAGGAGGGGCATTTATAGCGTAAGAGAGATAGGGAATTCGGTTATGAAGGGTTAGATTTGGGAGGGAAATGGTTTGAATTTGAATGGTGAGGTAGGTGGGGTTTAATGATGGATGGATGCGAGTGGTGAAGAGGATATGGGAAAGAGGGTAAGATTTAATAGGTGAAGGGTATTTGGGGAAGAGTGTTATGGAAATGTGTGAAGAGTAGAGAAGAAGAGGTGGGATAGGTGGGGATCCTGAGGGGTCCACAGATCCTGAGGTGTCAAGAAATTTGAGTCCCTGCACCATTCTGGCGTTCAAACGCCCATTGTGTGCCAATCTGGCGTTTAACGCCAGCTCTGCTACCTTTCCTGGCGTTAAACACCAGTTTGCTGCCCTTTTTTGGCGTTAAACGCCAGCCAGATGCCCATTTCTAGTGTTTAACGCCAGCCAGATGCCAGACAGCCCTTTTTGGCATTAAACGCCCAGAGTGCTGCCCATTCTGGCGTTTAATGCCCAGAATGCTGCCAGGCTGGGCGTTAAACGCCCATTCTGCTATCCTTACTGGCGTTTAAACGCCAGTAAGCCTGTCCTCCAGGGTGTGCTATTTTTAATGCTGTTTTTCATTCTATTTTTGATTTTTCAATTGTTTTTGTGACTTCACATGATCATCAACCTAAAGAAAATATAAAATAACAATGGAAAACAAATAAATATAATTAAATAACATTGGGTTGCCTCCCAACAAGCGCTTCTTTAATGTCAATAGCTTGACAGTGAGCTCTTAGAGAGCTTCACAGAGACTCAGAGCTTGATGATGGCCTCCCAACACCAAACTTAGAAGTTGAGTGTGGGGGCTCTGTTTGACTCTGTATTGAGAGAAGCTTTTCATGCTTCCTCTCCATGGTTACAGAAGAAGATCCTTGAGCCTTAAACACAAGGTAGTCCTCATTCAGTTGAAGGACTAACTCTTCTCTGTCTACATCAATCACAGCTCTTGCTGTGGTTAGGAGGGAGCTTCCAAGGATGATGGATTCATCCTCTTCCTTCCCAATGTCTAGGATTATGAAATCAGCAGGGATGTACATGCCTTCAACCTTCACCAAGACATCCTCTATAAGTCCATAAGCCTGTTTCCTTGAATTGTCTGCCATCTCTAGTGAGATTCTTGCAGTTTGCACCTCAAAAATCCTTAGTTTTTCCATTACAGAGAGGGGCATGAGGTTTATCCCTGACCCCAGGTCACACAGAGCCTTCTCAAAGGCCATGGTGCCTATGGTACAAGGTATTAAGAACTTTTCAGGATCCTGTTTCTTCTGAGGTAATTTCAGTTGAACCAGATCATTTAGTTCATTGATGAGCAATGGGGGTTCATCCTCCCAAGTCTCATTACCAAATAGCTTGGCATTCAGCTTCATGATTGCTCCTAGATATTGAGCAACTTGCTCTTCAATAATATCTTCATCCTTTTCAGAGGAAGAATACTCATCAGAGCTCATGAATGGCAACAGTAAGTTCAGTGGAATCTCTATGGTCTCTATATGAGCCTCAGATTCCTTTGGTTCCTCATTAGGGAACTCCTTAGTGGCCAGTAGACGTCCATTGAGGTCTTCCTCACTGGAAATCACTGCCTTTCCCTCCTCTACAGGTTCGGCCATGTTGGACGTGTTTATGGCCTTGCACTCTCTATTTGGATTCTCTTCTGTATTGCTTGGGAGAGTACTAGGAGGGAGTTCAGTAACTTTCTTACTTAGCTGACCCACTTGTGCCTCCAAATTTCTAATGGAGGACCTTGCTTTAGTCATGAAGCTGAGAGTGGTCTTAGATAGATCAGAGACTACAGTTGCTAAGTCAGAGTGACTCTGCTTAGAATTCTCTCTCTATTGCTGAGAAGATGATGGAAAAGGTTTGCTATTGCCAAACCGTGATCTCCCACCATTATTATTATTATTATTGAAGCCTTGATTAGGCTTCTGTTGATCATTCCATGAGAGATTAAGATGATTCCTCCATGAAGGATTATAGGTGTTTCCATAGGATTCTCCCATGTAATTTACCTCTGCCATTGCAGGATTCTCAGGGTCATAGGCTTCTTCTTCAGAGGAAGTTTCCTTAGTACTGCCTGATGCAGCTTTCATTCCAGACAGACTCTGAAAAATTATATTGACTTGCTGAGTCAATATTTTGTTTTGAGCCAATATGACATTCAGAGTATCAATATCAAGAACTCCTTTCTTCTGAGTTGTCCCATTATTCACAGGATTCCTTTCAGAAGTGTACATGAACTGGTTATTTGCAACCATTTCAATGAGTTCCTGGGCTTCTGCAGGCGTCTTCTTCAGATGAAGAGATTCTCCAGCAGAGTGATCCAATGACATCTTGGACAATTCAGACAGACCATCATAGAATATACATATGATGCTCCATTCTAAAAACATGTCAAAAGGACACCTTCTGATTAATTGCTTGTATCTTTCCCAAGCTTCATAGAGGGATTCACCTTCCTTCTGTCTGAAGGTTTGGACTTCCACTCTAAGCTTGCTCAACTTTTGAGGTGGAAAGAATTTGGCCAAGAAAGTATTGACTAACTTTTTCCAAGAGTTCAGGCTATCTTTAGGTTGTGAGTCCAACCATGTCCTAGCTCTGCCTCTTACAACAAAGGGAAAAAGCATAAGTCTGTAGACCTCGGGATTAACCCCATTGGTCTTAACAGTGTCACAGATCTGCAAGAATTCAGCTAAGAACTGATGAGGATCTTCCAATGAAAGTCCATGAAACTTGCAATTCTGCTGCATTAGAGAAACTAATTGAGGGTTAAGCTCAAAGTTGTTTGCTCCAATTGCAGGAATTGAGATACTCCTTCCACAGAAGTCAGAAGAGGGTGCAATAAAGTCACCAAGCATCTTCCTTGCATCTCCACCATTGTTATTGAGTTCGGCCATCTCTTCTTCTTTTTCAAAAAATTCTATCAAGTCCTCTCCAGAGTGTTGTGCTTTAGCTTCTCTTAGCTTCCTCTTTAGAGTCCTTTTAGGTTCCGGATTACCTTCAACAAGAATGTTCTTATCCTTGCTCTTGCTCATATGAAAAAGAAGAGAACATAAAAGAATAGGAATCCTCTATGTCACAGTATAGGGATTCCTTTATGTGAGTAGAAGAATAGAAGAGTTGAATGAAGAAGGGAGAAGAAGAAGAATTCGAACACAGAGATGGAGAGAGGATTCGAATTATAAGAAGAAGAGAAGTATTAGTAAATAAATAAAATAAATAGAAAGAGATGAGAGGGGGAGAGAATTCGAATTTTAAATTAAAATAAAAGGAAAATATTTTTGTTTTTATTTTAATTATTGGTTAGTATTCGAAATTTAAGAGAAGAAATAAAATAAAATTTGAAAACTAAATGAATTAATTAAATAAAAAGAGATTTTTGAAAAAGTTGTTAGTGATTTTCGAAAATTGGAGAGAGAAAAGTAGTTAGGTAGTTTTGAAAAAGATATGATTGAAATAGAAAACTTTTAAAATCAAACAAAAAGTCAAGTAGTTAATTGAAAAAGATTTGAAAATCAATTTTGAAAAGATAAGAAATTAGAAAAGATTTTGAAATTGATTTTGAAAAAGATATGATTGAAAATTTATTTTGAAAAATATTTGAAAAGGAAATTAGAAATATTTGATTTTTGAAATTAAAGTTGATTACTTGACTAACAAGAAACTCAAAGATATGATTCTAGAATTTAAAGATTGATCCTTTCTTAATAAGCAAGTAACAACTTGAAAATTTTTGAATCAAAATATTAAATGTTAGCAATTAATTTCGAAAATATGAAATAAAAATAAGAAAAAAATTTTGAAAATCAATTTTAAAGTTTTCGAAACTATTAAAAGATATTTGAAAAAGATTTTAAAAGATAAAATTTTTAATTTGAAATTTTGACTTGACTAACAAGAAACAACTAAATTTTAAAACTTTATGACTAAATCAATTCAAATTTTTGAAATTTATGAGTGAAATAAGGGAAAGATATTTTTTTATTATTGAATTTTTAGTGAGGAGAGAGAAAAACATAAAAATGATGCAAAACACAAGAAATTAAGATCAAAACTAATAATGCATGCAAGAACATTTTGAATGTCAAGATGAACACCAAGAACACTTTGAAGATCATGATGAACATCAAGAACATAATTTTAAAGAATTTTTAAGAAAAGAAAGACATGCAAGACACCAAACTTAAAAATTTTTAAACTATAAACAGTAATAATTCAAAAATGCATATGAAAACAAGAAAATACATCAAACAAGAAAAATTTAAAGATCAAACAAAGAAATTCATCAAGAACAACTTGAAGATCATGAAGAACAAAACTCACTGCATGGATTTTCGAAAATTTTTAAGAAAAATTAAAAATATTCAATTGATACCAAACTTAAAATTTGACACTAGACTCAAACAAGAAACATAAAATATTTTTGGTTTTTATGGTTTTATTAATTTTTTTTGTAATTTTCGAAAATTATTTTGGAAAAAGAAAATAAATAAATTCAAAATTTTTAATAGGAATTCCAGGAATCATGCAATGTTAGTCTAAAGCTTCGGTCCGAAAATTTAGACATGGCTAAATAGCCAGCCAAGCTTTATGTAAATGCTTCGGTCCAAAAGATTAGACATGGCCAAATGGCCAGCCAAGCTTCAGCATACAACTCAGACATATAACAGCCAATTAGATTGGAATCCAAAGGCTCTTGCAATGATAAGTGAAAGCCTCAGTCCAAAAGATTAGACATGGCTTAGCAGCCAGCCAGGCTTCATGTATCATCTGAAACTCTAGAATTCATTCTTAAAAATTCTAAAGAACAAAATATAAATAATTTTTGTATATAAATTTTTTTTGAATTTTTTTTGAAAATAAAAATAAAACAAAATTACCTAATCTGAGCAACAAGATGAACCGGCAGTTGTCCAAACTCGAACAATCCCCGGCAACGGCGCCAAAAACTTAGTATGCGAATTGTTGATTTCACTTTTCAACACTTCTTCACAACTCTGTGTAACTGACCAGCAAGTGCACTTGGTCATCCAAGTAATACCTTACGTGAGTAAGGGTCGATCCCACGGAGATTGTCGGCTTGAAGCAAGCTATGGTCATCCTTGTAAATCTCAGTCAGGCGGATTCAAATGGTTATAATGTTTTAGTAATTAAAATATAAATAAAATATAAAATAAGATAGAGATACTCATGTAATTCATTGGTGGGAATTTTAGATAAGCGTCTGGAGATGCTTTGTTGCTTCTGAACTTCTGCTTTCCTACTACCTTCTTCCAACCATGCGTTACCTCCTTCCATGGTAAGCTGTATGATCCTCTCGGATGAAAATAAATCCATATACGCTGTCACTGCACGGCTAATCATCTGTCAGTTCCCGCTAGCGTCGGAATAAAACCATTGTCCTTTTGCACACTGTCACTTGCGCCCCACATTCGCAGGTTTGAAGCTCTTCACAGTCATCCCCTCCCAGATCCTACTCGGAATACCACAGACAAGGTTTAGACTTTTCGGATCTCAGGAATGCTGCCAATGGTTCTAGCCTATACCACGAAGGTTCTAATCTCAGATTCAGTTGCTCTGTTGTCAGGAGAGGCAACATGAATCATTGATTAAGGACCCAAGAGAATATACTCCAGCTGTCGTCCAATGACCACGTTGAACATCATGTAGATCGCTTTGTGATTGTCAGGCACGCGATATTGGCTAAGCGAGTAACGAAGATTGGGTGATTGTCACGGGTCACCCCTTCATTCTGACTTAACTGAATTAAGTATGAGAGTATATCTTGGAGAAGAAGTAGGCGTGAATTGAATAGAAAAATAGTAGTAATTGCATTAATTCATGAAGAACAGCAGAGCTCCACACCTCAATCTATGGGGTGTAGAAACTCCACCTTAGAAAATACATAAGTGAAAATGGTCTAGGCATGGCCGTGAGGCCAGCCTCCAAAGGTGTACAATGGTCTAAAAGAGAGAGACGTAAAATAAATCACTAAAAGTAGTTTTTATACTAAACTAGTAACTAGGGTTTACACAAGCTGAGTAACTAAGTGCAGATAGTGCAGAATTCCACTTCTGGGTTCCACTTGGTGTGTGCTTGGACTGAGCATTGAAGCTTTTTCGTGCATAAGCTGTTCCTGGAGTTAAACGCCAGCTTTGGTGCCAGTTTGGGCGTTTAACTCCAATTCTGGTGCCAGTTTGGGCATTTTTTGCCAAGATGTTTTAGGCTGACTTTGAACGCCAGTTTGGGCCATCAAATCTCGGGTAAAGTATGAACTATTATATATTGCTGGAAAGTACAGGATGTCTACTTTCCAACGCAATTGAGAGCGCACCAATTGGGCTTCTAAAGCTCCAAAAAATCTATTTCGAATGATGCAGGGTCAGAATCCAACAGCATCTGCAGTCCTTTTTCAGCCTCTGAATCAGATTTTTGCTCAGGTCCCTCAATTTCAGCCAGAAAATACCTGAAATCACAGAAAAATACACAAACTCATAGTAAAGTCCAGAAATGTGATTTTTGAATAAAAACTAATAAAAATATAATAAAAAGTAACTAAATTATGCTAAAAACTATGTAAAAACAACGCCAAAAGGGTATAAATTATCCGCTCATCAGCGCCACGTATAGAAAACGCAGAAAACGCTGATTGTTGCATTTAATTCTGAGTTAAACTTTATTTTTTTTAAAATAGGAAAAGATATTATTTAATTTTAGAAAATAGATTTTAAATTAATTTGGATTAGATATAAAAGGAAAAAGAAACTTCTCTTCTGGGGGGATTCCAACATTAGTTAACTTTTCATTCCACCTTAGCCCAATTTAGAATCCTTATTTTCTCTTTGAACCATGAGCAACTAAACCTCCATTGTTACGGTTAGGAGCTCTGTCTATTGTATGGATTGATACTATTTTTTTTCTATTTTAATTCATGTACTGATTTATAATTTAAGAATTATTTTCATTCGTTATCTTATGAATTTGGGTGGAACGGAAGTATGACCCTCTTTCTAATTGAGTTCTTGTATAACTTGGAAAAGCTCTTTACTTGAACAACAGCTTGAAAACATATTCTCCTAAATTCTAATTATCTGGACTTAACGGGATACGTGACATATAATCCTCTTATATTTGGATAATTAGGATTTCTGTGGCATATAAACTAGAATTAAGCTTCACCCTCTAATTGGAATTAAGTGACCAAGGAATTGCCGGTTGATGAATTTTAGAGGAGACTAGAAAGGTCTAAGGAATTAAGGTCTAGTCACATATAGTTTGCCATGAATTAAATCTTGCATGTTTAGAATAAATTAATAAGAAAAGTCAATCCAGAAAA
This sequence comes from Arachis ipaensis, assembly GCF_000816755.2. NCBI lineage: Eukaryota > Viridiplantae > Streptophyta > Magnoliopsida > Fabales > Fabaceae > Arachis > Arachis ipaensis. The sequence continues at coordinate 102,365,292 of NC_029790.2, read as the reverse complement.
TAGATAACTCTAAAGCCTTAACTGCCTTCTCCATATTTTATTCCCAACTTATTTATTTTCCTGTCTTCTGTTTAATGCTTTTTGAACTCTCAAACACTATTTTCTGTTTGTCTAACTAGGCCAATCATTTAACCATTGTTTCTTAGTCCATCAATCCTCGTGGGATCGACCCTCACTCACCTGAGGTATTACTTGGTACGACCCGGTGCACTTGCCAGTTAGTTTGTGGTTATAAAATTTTCGCACCAAGTTTTTGGCGCCGTTGCCGAGGATTGACTGTGATTAACAACTATTAGTTGTTTGATTGCTTAGATTAGGCATTTTAGTTTTAATTTTATTTAAATTTTGCTTTAGTATTTTCAAAAAAAAAAATTATTTTGATTTATTCAATTAAACCATTATTTTTTCTTTTCTCTTAATTTCTGAAATTAAGTTTAGTGTCCCCTTAGTTATTTTATTTATTGAGTTTATATTTCTTTTATGTTCTTTCTTCTTTGCTTGCCTGTTTTCCACATGGTGCGTTTAATTCTGTTTGGTGTTTTGTGCTAAGAAAAAATAATGGAGAGAGATCACATGGGTTACTACTCACACCCAAGTAGTGATTCATATTATTGTGGATGGAGGAACTATCCGAATTTTAGTTGGCAAAGTCAAAACCAAAGAAACTTCAATGCTCCATGTTCCAACTATCAAGAACCACCATCTCCATATTCATATCAAGAACCACCATCTCTATATTCATATCAAAAACCACCATCTTCTTATTCATATCAAAAACCACCATCTTCTTATTCATATCAAGCACCATCAGATCTTGAGCTTCTCATGAAAGAATTCTTACATGATATAAAGACAAGTGTCAAAAATATAGAGAAATATGTGCAAGTTATTATCAAGTCCTAGGAAGAGGAACAAGCAAATTCCTTCCCAAGAGATATAATGCAAGATCCTATAGAAGAAAGTGAGGAAATCAATCAAAGGAGTTCATACTCCAATGAATTAGAGAACTTTTCACTCTCACGCATGGAAGAAGAGGAAGATGCAAAAATAAAGGAGGAAGATACACAAACAAAGGAGGTTGTAAGAGATGAAAATAATTATGGGAATCTATACTCCAATGAAGTAGAGACTGGCATAGAGAGCGAGTTTATTGAAGCACCAATTCAAGAAGTTCTTGATGAAGGGCACACTCTAACCATCACACAACACCCAAATTTTGAAATCAAAGAAGTGAAGAGAAACCAAGAAAAGCACTGAAAAGGAGATTGTGACCAAGAAACAGAAGAAAATATCCATGAAAAAGAGAAGGTCAGAAAAAAAAACAATCCAACCTCTACACCAACAAGCAAGGTGAATCAAGTTAATCACAATAAAAAAAAGCTTGTTAGGAGGAATTTATATCAAGGGGCACTAATTTTCACCTCTCCCCCCTTGGAGACATTTCTTTTAACCAACATGGAAGAAGAGGAAGAAAATTCAACAATCAAGTGTCACGCTAGTGACATTAAAGAAGCGCTTGTTGGGAGGCAACCCGATAATTTCGTATCCTTAAGTTATTTTTCGTAGTAGTGGTTTTCTTACTTATTTGATTTTTATTGAGTTTTTACTGTTTTTCTTTCGTTTTAAGTCTATTTTGATCATGCAGCTATTTTAGAACAAGAACCGAACACTTCAAAAAAAAAAAAAAACGAGCACACAACGCGCAAGCATCGCTGACGCGTACGTGTCATATGTATGAGCGTGAAAAATAAAAGTGAACAGAGAGTTGAGTAGGAGTGGTTTTGGAACTATGTTTTGCGCACAAACAAGCCTATGCGTACGCGTACCTCACGCGTGCGCGTCGTTTGCGCTTTTAGCCACCCACGCGTGCGCGTCCCTGACATGTACGCGTGACCCTGAAAATCAGCGTCAATGAGTGTTTGGGCAAAGAGTTGTGATGGCTTGGGGCTGGAATTGTGCTAGAGGCACAAACTTGATCACGCGTACGCGTCCCTGACGCGTGTGCATCCTTTGCACAAATGGCCATTCACGCGTTCGCGTGCATGACGCGTACGCGTCATATGAAAATTTTGGTTCCCAGGCCACGCGAACAGAGAGTTGTGCGTGTGCGCGGCCGCCTTCGCGTGATTCGCACAAACCAAGGGCACGCGTACGCGTGCTAGATGCTTACGCGTCACTATCAAAATTGGGCGACCTACGCGTACGCGTGCTGTATGCGTACGCGTCACCTGTGCCGCACACCTCCACTAGTGCGCCGTCCAGTTTTAATTTTCATTCTCTCTCCCTCCCAAATCCTATTTCTCTCTTGTTCTTTTATCCTTTTATTTTTCTTTGGTCATAATATTTGTTTTTTTTTGTTTTTAGTTCTTCTTTGCTTGAGGACAAGCAAACCTTTAAGTTTGGTGTTGTCGCTTCGCTTATGGATTTTCTGTTTATTTTAATAGCACCAAAGGGAGATGAATGTTCTTTATGGAGGAATGAAATGGCCACAAGCATAACTGAGGTGGTTGAGTTCCTTTCATTCTATATTCGTTCCCGTTCTTACTATGTTATGTTCCAATTTTCTGCTATTTTGCTTTGTTTATTGCATGATCCTTTATTAGATAAATTCCTAGGTTTTAGTTTAGTTCTGTTAGTTGCTTTAATTTTGAAAGCTATCTCATGTATTGCCCACTGAGCTTGAAATCAAAAAGAAAGAAGAAAAGATGTAATGTATGAGAAATTGAGTTTAATTTCTAGAATAGTCTCATTTATTCAAATGTGGTGGTATTTTCTGTGACTCGAAATGCATGACATGAACAGTGCATAGTTAAATTTGAATAAAAGAATGTTGATGTACAAGGAATAGAAATTTAGAGACCTATTATGAAGTCTCTGCAATAAGTAAAAGTTTAATCCTTGAAGCAAAAGAAACAACATTGAAAAAAAAAAGAGGATATAAAAGCAAGGTCCAAGGCTCTGAGCATCAATAACTAGGGAGGTCAGACATGATTAAAATCTCAAAGAGTTGTTTCCCTAGTCACATGCATGTGGTGTTCTTGTGTCAAGTAATCCTTGAGACAAAACATTTAGAGTCGAGATCAATTGCAATTAACAGAGTATGCCAAAGGCTTTGAGCACACTGTATGGGAGTAACTGAAAGGAAAATCAGAACTTAAAGAAAGTTCCCCAGTTAAGTGCTTGTGGTGTTTCTGTGTCAAGTGAAGCTTGAGACAAAACATTTAAAGTCACAACTAGGCTCAAGGTGCAAAGCACCAAAGAAAAAAGAATCAAAGAAAAATTGCTGTGTTCAAGGGTTAAATTGAGTTACAAAAGATTAGAGAATTCATAATGTTATCCGGATTCTAATTCCGAATGACAGTGACATACTTCTGATTCAAAGGAGAGTGAGATGCAAAAACTATTCAAGATTGCAGTTGTAAACCCCACTATAAGAAGAGACATAAACTTAATCGAACTATCATTCTCATGCAAATTCACATTCTAAGCCTATATTATTTTGGTTGCTTGAGGACAAGCAACAATTCAAGTTTGGTGTTGTGATGCGTGAGCATCTTTTCTATCTTTTCCTAGTAAATTTGCATTCAATTTGTTGAGTTTAATCAAGAATTAATTATCTTTTAGGCACTATGGATGCTACTTTGAGTCGTGTGCAATTCTGTTTATTTTAGGTAGCATTTGGTTAGATTTGATGGAGCTTCCGCAAAAAAAGAGAAGAAGGCTATATAGGGCAGGAATGGCTCAGATGATGGAGAGGAAGCTTGCGCAAATGGAATCAGCACAAGAATTAAAGGAGATGACAGCGAGGAGCGACGCCTGCGCATATCTGACGCGTGCGCGTGATTTAGAGCTTTCCTTGGCGACGCGTGCGCATACCTGACGTGTACGCGTGAAAAGTGAAGTTGCACAGCGACGCGTGCACGTACCTGACGCATACGCGTGACACGTGAAGAAGACCATCGATGCGTACGCGTGACTGACGCGTACGCATGACATGCGCCACGTGCAGAAAACGCAGAAAACGCTGATTGCTGCATTTAATTCTGAATTAAACTTTATTTTTTTAAAATAGGAAAAGATATTATTTAGTTTTAGAAAATAGATTTTACATTAATTAGGATTAGATATAAAAGGGAAAAGAAACTTCTCTTCTGGGGGGATTCCAACATTAGTTAACTTTTCATTCCACCTCAGCCCAATTTAGAATCCTTATTTTCTCTCTGAACCATGAGCAACTAAACCTCCATTGTTCAGGTTAGGAGCTCTATCTATTGTATGAATTGATACTATTATTTTTCTATTTTAATTCATGTACTGATTTATAATTTAAGAATTGTTTTCGTTCGTTATCTTATGAATTTGGGTGGAACGGAAGTATGACCCTCTTTCTAATTGAGTTCTTGTATAACTTGGAAAAGCTCTTTACTTGAACAACAGCTTGAAAACATATTCTCCTAAATTCTAATTATCTGGACTTAACGGGATACGTGACATATAATCCTCTTATATTTGGATAATTAGGATTTTTGTGGCATATAAACTAGAATTAAGCTTCACCCTCTAATTGGAATTAAGTGACCAAGGAATTGCTGGTTGATGAATTTTAGAGGAGACTAGAAAGGTCTAAGGAATTAAGGTCTAGTCACATATAGTTTGCCATGAATTAAATCTTGCATGATTAAATAAATTAATAAGAAAAGTCAATCCGGAAAATAGATAACTCTGAAGCCTTAACTGCCTTCTCCATATTTTATTCCCAACTTATTTATTTGCCTGTCTTCTGTTTAATGCTTTTTGAACTCTCAAACACTATTTTCTGTTTGTCTAACTAGGCCAATCACTTAACCATTGTTGCTTAGTCCATCAATCCTCGTGGGATCGACCTTCACTCACCTGAGGTATTACTTGGTACGACCCGGTGCACTTGCCGGTTAGTTTGTGGTTATAAAATTTTTGCTCCAAGTTTTTGGCGCCGTTGCCGGGGATTGACTGTGATTAACAACTATTAGTTGTTTGATTGCTTTGATTAGGCATTTTAGTTTTAATTTTATTTAAATTTTGCTTTAGTATTTTCAAAAAAAATTTATTTTGATTTATTCACGTGTACGCGTGACGAGCGTCACGTGCTGCATTTAACAGAATTCGCTGAGGCGATTTCTGGGCTGCTTTTGGCCCAGTTTCAAGCCCGAAAATGAAGATTAGAGGCTGGGGATGGATTTGGGACGTGGTTCAATCATTCGCTTTTTCATTCACATTTTAGGTTAAGATGTAGGTTTCTTGAGATAGGCTCTCTCCTCTCACTAGGTTTTAGGGTTTTTAGTCCTATTTCGTCTTAGTTTCAGAATTTTATCTTGCTTTAATTTAGTTTCCCTTCTGCCTTTTATTTTTCTAGTATCTTAGTTTATCTTCTCTTGTTGATTTCTTTATTTTCCCAATTTAGTTTATGTACTCTTATTATCAGATTCAATTTCCTTTTAATGCAATTTGAGGTATTTCATGTTTATTGCTTCTTTCTTTGATTGTTGGTTATTGATTCCTTGCATTTGTTAATCTTAGATTTTACTATTTCCTGTTACTTTTCTATGCTTTTATTTTGTGTCTTCCAAGTGTTTGATAAAATGCTTGGTTGGATTTTAAAATAGATTTTTGTGTTCTTAACTTGGGTTGATGATTTGGAGACTCTCGAATTGAAGATTTCCGATTAGCTTGAACTTCACTAAATCTAGTCTATCCCTATGAGTTGACTAGGACTTGTGAACTCAAGTTGATTGTATGCACTTGACTTTCTTTCATTAGTTAGAGGTTAACTAAGTAAAGGCAATTTACATTTACCATCACAATTGATGACGATAATGAGGATATGACTTCTAATTCTCTTTCCTTGATAAGAGCTTTCTTAGTTATTACTTTATTTTATTGCCATTTTACTTTCTTGTCTCTTAATTTGAAAATCCCAAAATTATTTTCCTGTAACCAATAGTAAGTACATGGTGCACGAAATTACAATCACACTTTTGCAATTCCGCACAACTAACCAGCAAGTGCACTGGGTCGTCCAAGTAATACCTTACGTGAGTAAGGGTCGATCCCACGGAGATTGTCGACTTGAAGCAAGCTATGGTTATTCTGTAACTCTTAGTCAGGAAATCAGTAATAAAAATGATTGGATTTATGAAGAGTAAATAACATAGAATAAATACTTGTTATTCAGTAATGGAGAACAGGTTGAGGTTCTGGAGATGCTCTGTCTTCTGAATTTCTGCTTTCCTACGGTCTTCTTCTTCACGCACGTAGGTCTCCTTCCATGGCAAGCTGTGAGTTGGTGGATCACCATTGTCAATGGATACCAGCCGTCCTCTCAGTGAAAAGGGTCCATGTACATGGCTAATCATCTGTCGGTTCTCACTAATGTTGGAATAGGATCCATTGATCCTTTTGCACACTGTCACTGCGCCTAGCATTCATGAGTTTGAAGCTCGTCACAGTCATCCCTTCCCGGATCCTACTCGGAATACCACAGACAAAGTTTAGACTTTTCGGATCTTAGGAATGCTGCCAATTGATTCTAGCTTATACCACGAAGACTCTGATCTCACAGATTTGAGTGCTCTGTTGTCAGGAGATGCAATCAAACATATGAGCCAGGAACCCAAGAGATACACACTCAATCTAAGGTAGAACGGAGGTGGTTGTCAGGCATACATTCATAGGTTGAGAATGGTGATGAGTGTCATGGATCATCACATTCATCATGTTGAAGTGCGAGTGAATATCTTAGAATAGAAACGCGCATGATTGAATGAAAAACAGTAGTAATTGCATTAATTCATCGAAACACAGCAGAGCTCCTCACCCCCAACCATGAAGTTTAGAGACTCATGCCGTAGAAGATACAAATTCAGATGTAAAAAATGTCATGAAGTCCATAGTAAGTCTCTAAAAGTTGTTTTTATACTAAGCTAGTGACCTAGGTTTACAGAAAATGAGTAAACTAAGATAGATAGTGCAGAAATCCACTTCCGGGGCCCACTTGGTGTGTGCTTGGGCTGAGCATTGAGCTTTACACATGTAGAGGCTTCACTTGGAGCTAAACGCCAGGTTGCATCCTGTTTGTGGCGTTTAACTCTGGTTTTTCTGGCGTTTAACTTCACAATAGGGCAAGAAGTTGGCGTTTGAACGCATGTTTACATCGTCAAAACTCAGGAAAAGTATGGACTATTATATATTGCTGGAAAGCCCTGGATGTCTACTTTCCAACGCAATTGTGAGCGTGCCAATTGGGTTTCTATAGCTCCAGAAAATCTATTTCGAGTGCAGAGAGGTCAGAATCCAACAGCATCTGCAGTCCTTTTTCAACCTCTGGATCAGATTTTTGCTTAGGTCCCTAAATTTTAGCCAGAAAATACTTCAAATCACAGAAAAATATACAAACTTATAGTAAAGTCCAAAAATGTGAATTTTACATAAAAACTAATAAAACATAGTAAAAACTAACTAAATCATACTAAAAACTACCTAAAAATAATGCCAAAAAGCGTATAAATTATCCGCTCATTGACAAACTCCAATTTGACGGTTTGTTTTGCCTTGAATTTAGAACATTTTGATAACCTTTTGTCACATTTAGCCTAAGAATTAGCATGGTTTTGTTATCTCTTCCATGATTGTGCTTAAGTGTAAAAACATGCTTTTTAAGCCTTATCTTGGTGAATTCTAGTTTCTGTTTGATTCCATACGATGCCTTGATGTGTTTGCTAGTAACCTCAGGTTGAAACTAGGCATGGATCAAAGGAAGCAAGGAAGGAAGCATACAAGTGGAGAGAAGCATAAAAAGGTCAAAAAAGCAAAGTCAGCCATGCACGCGCACGCGCACAAGGCGCTCGCGCGCACATTGCAGAATCGACCAGGGACGCGCACGCGTACCATGCGCGCACGCGCCGATGATGGCACATGACCTCATTAATGCAACACGTGCCTGGAGATTTGAGAGGTTTTCTGAACCCATTTTGGCGCCAAATTGCTAAGGGAAAGGAATAAAAGGATGAAGGATTAAGGAGAAGGCATCATCATTGATCACTTTGGGATTTTTCATACTTTGGATGTTAGTTACCAAATAGTTTAGTTTTTTTAGCTTTGTAGTTAGTTTCTAGAGAGAGAAGCTCTCTCTTCTCTCTAGGATTAGGATTAGGTTTAGGTTAATCTCTCTTCTTAGATCTAGGTTTAACTCATGCTTTGATTCACTTTTCATTTACCAATTCCTAATCTTCTCCTCTTCCTCTCTCTAGATGTGTGCTTTAATAATTGTAATTCTTCATTTTGTTTTGGATATATTGTTTGTTCCTTTGTTTTCTTTAATAATGCAATTTGAGGTAATTCATGATAATTGTGATTTCCTTGATTGTTGTTGTTAATTCTTTACATTCAATTGTAGTTAGAATTCATTCTTGTTGTGATTGACTATACTTTTCTTTTGTGCCTTCCAAGTGTTTGATGAAATGCTTGGTTGGATTTTAGTATAGATTTTGTTCCTCTTGGCCTAGGTAGAGTAATTAGTGAC
>NC_029790.2:102338585-102355366 GCF_000816755.2 Arachis ipaensis | reverse complement strand
AGTTGGCTAGGACTTGTGGCTCAAGTCAATTCATCCACTTGACTTTCCTTTAATTAGTAAGGGTTAACTAAGTGGTAGCAATGGACAATTCTCATCACAATTGAGAAGGATAACTAGGATAGGACTTCTAATTTTCATACCTTGCTAAGAGCCTTTTATAGTTGTTAGTTTATTTTCATTGCCATTTACTTTTCATGCTTCTTATCCAAAACCCCAAAATAAACAAGTCCATAACCAATAACAAGAACACTACCCTGCAAGTCCTTTGAGAGACGACCCGAGGTTTAAATACTTCGGTTTATAGATTTTAGGGGTTTGTACTTGTGACAAACAAATTTTTGCATGAAAGGATTATTGTTGGTTTAGAAACTATACTTCAACGAGATTTCATTTGTGAAATTCTAAACCGTCAAAAATCAATTCGTCACTCATCACAACACCAAACTTAAATTGTTGCTTGTCCCCAAGCAACTGAAAATCAAATAGAATAAAAAGAAGAGAATATAGTATAAATTCCAAAATATCAATGAAACTTGGCTCCAATTAGATGAGCGGGACTAGTAGCTTTTTGCCTCTGAACAGTTTTGGCATATCACTTTATCCTTTGAAGTTCAGAATGGTTGGCATCTATAGGAACTCAGAATTCAGATGGTGTTATTGATTCTCCTAGTTCAGTATGTTGATTCTTGAATACAGCTACTTTATGAGTCTTGGCCGTGGCCCTAAGCACTTTGTTTTCTAGTATTACCACCGGATACATAAATGCCACAGACACGTAACTGGGTGAACCTTTTCAGATTGTGACTCAGCTTTGCTACAATCCCCAATTAGAGGTGTCCAGGGTTCTTAAGCACACTCTTTTTGCTTTGGATCATGACTTTAACTGCTCAGTCTCAAGCTTTTCACTTGACACCTTCACGCCACAAGCACATGGTTAGGGACAGCTGAGTTTAGCCGCTTAGGCCAGGATTTTATTCCTTTGGGCCCTCCTATCCATTAATGCTTAAAGCCTTGGATCCTTTTTATTTTTCTTGCCTTTTGGGTTAAAGGGTTACTGGATTTTTGCTCTTGCCTTTTGGTTTAAAGAGCTATTGGCTTTTTTCTGCTTGATTTTCCTTTTTCTTTCTTTTATTTTATTTTTTTTCGCAAGCTTTGTTCTTTACTGCTTTTTCTTGCTTCAAGAATCAATTTTATGATTTTTTAGATTATCAATAACATTTCTCCTTTTTCGTTATTCTTTCAAGAGCCAACAATTTTAACATTCATAAACAACAAATTCAAAAGACATATGCACTGTTCAAGCATTCCTGGCATTAAATGCCAGGTTGCTGCTTGTTTCTGGCATTTAACGCCAGCTTTTCTCCCTTTATTGGTGTTTAACGCCAAGTTGGTGCTTGTTTCTGGCGTTAAACGCCAGACTGTAGCTTGTTTCTGGCGTTTAACGCCAGCTTGATGCTTCTTTCTGGCGTTAAACGCCAGTCTGATGCTTCTTACTGGCGTTTAAATGCCAGTAAGCTCTTCCTCCAGGGTGATCTGTTTTTAATGTTGTTTTTTATTTTGCTTTGATTTTTGTGACTCCACATGATCATCATCCTAAAGAAAACATAAAATAAAAATAGAAAACAGAAAATTAACATAGATAAGTAAAAATTGGGTTGCCTCCCAATAAGCGCTTCTTTATTGTCTTTAGCTGGACCTTACTGAGCTTTTAATCTAGTCTCAGCTTTGAGCATTCTTGCTCAACATTACCTTCAAGATAATGCTTGACTCTCTGTCTATTTACAATGAACTTCTTATTAGAATCAATGTCTTGAAGCTCCACATAGCCATATGGTGACACACTTGTAATCACATATGGTCCCCTCCACCGGGATTTCAGTTTTCCGGGAAATAATCTGAGCCTAGAGTTAAACAGCAGAACCTTTTGTCCTGGTTCAAAGAATCTGGATGACAGTTTCTTATCATGCCACCTTTTTTCTTTCTCCTTGTAAATTTTTGCATTTTCGAAAGCATTGAGTCCGAATTCCTCTAGCTCATTTAACTGAAGTAATCTCTTTTCTCCAGCTAACTTAGCATCCAAGTTTAGGAATCTGGTTGCCCAGTAGGCCTTATGCTCCAGTTCCACGGGCAGATGATAGGCCTTGCCATACACAAGCTGGTATGGAGAGGTTCCTATAGGAGTCTTGAATGCTGTTCTGTATGCCCACAGAGCATCATCCAAACTTTTTGCCCAATCCCTTCTATGGGCAATTACAGTCTGTTCCAGGATTATTTTTATTTCTCTGTTAGAGACTTTAGCTTGCCCATTTGTCTGTGGATGATATGGAGTTGCTACTTTGTAGCTAATTCCATGTTGGACCATAGTAGAGTAAAGCTGTTTATTACAGAAATGAATGCCTCCATCACTGATTAGTACTCTAGGGACACCAAACCTGCTGAAGATATATTTCTGGAGGAACTTCAGCACTGTCTTAATATCATTAGTGGGTGTTGCAATTGCCTCTACCCATTTAGATACATAGTCTACTACCACTAGAATATACGTGTTTGAGTATGATGGTGGGAAAGGCCCCATGAAGTCAATACCCCATACATCAAACAACTCAATCTCCAAGATCCCTTGTTGAGGCATGGCGTAACCATGAGGCAGATTACCAGCTCTCTGGCAACTGCCATAGTTACGTACAAACTCTCGGAAGTCTCTATAGAGAGTAGGCCAGTAGAAGCCACATTGGAGAACCTTGGTGGCTATTCGCTCACCTCCGAAATGGCCTCCATATTGTGATCCATGGCAATGCCATAAGATCTTCTGTTCCTCTTCATTAAGCACACATCTACGGATTATTCCGTCTGCATATCTCTTAAAGAGATATGGTTCATCCCATAAGTAGTACTTTGCATCAGAAATCAATTTCTTTATTTGCTGCCTACTGTACTCTTTGGGTATGAATCTTACAGCTTTATAGTTTGCAATATTTGCAAACCATGGTATTTCCTGAATGGCAAATAATTGCTCATCCGAAAAGGTTTCAGAGATCTCAATAGAGGGGGAGGACGCCCCTTCTACTGGTTCTATCCGGGACAGATGATTAGCCACTTGGTTCTCTGTCCTTTTTTTGTCTCTTATTTCTATATCAAGCTCTTGCAGAAGCAACACCCATCTTATGAGCCTTGGTTTTGAATCCTGCTTTGTAAGTAGATATTTAAGAGCAGCATGGTCAGTGTACACAATCACTTTTGATCCTACTAAGTATGATCTAAACTTGTCAATGGCATAAACCACTGCAAGCAGCTCTTTTTCTGTGGTTGTGTAATTTTTCTGTGCATCATTTAAAACACGGCTAGCATAATAAATGACATGCAGAAACTTGTTATGCCTTTGTCCCAATACTGCACCACTTGCATGGTCACTGGCATCACACATTAGTTCAAATGGTAATGTCCAGTCTGGTGCAGAAATAACTGGTGCTGTGACCATCTTAGCTTTCAGAGTTTCAAACGCCTGCAGACACTTTGTGTCAAATACAAATGGCGTGTCAGCAGCTAGCAGATTGCTCAGAGGTTTTGCAATTTTTGAAAAATCTTTTATAAATCTCCTATAGAATCCTGCATGCCCCAAAAAGCTTCTTATTGCCTTAACATTGGCAGGTGGTAGTAATTTTTCAATTACTTCCACTTTAGCTTGATCCACCTCTATTCCCTTGTTTGAAATTTTATGCCCAAGGACAATTCCTTCAGTCACCATAAAGTGATATTTTTCCCAGTTTAAAACTAGGTTGGTCTCTTGGCATCTTTTCAGAACAAGTGTTAAATGGTCAAGGCGGGAGCTGAATGAGTCTCCAAATACTGAAAAGTCATCTATGAAGACTTCCAGAAATTTCTCTACCATATCATAGAAGATAGAGAGCATGCACCTCTGAAAGGTTGCAGGTGCATTGCACAGACCAAAAGGCATCCTTCTATAGGCAAACACTCCAGAAGGACATGTGAATGCTGTTTTCTCTTGGTCCTGAGGATCTACTGCAATTTGGTTGTAACCTGAATAGCCATCCAAAAAACAGTAATATTCATGACCTGCTAGTCTCTCTAGCATCTGGTCTATGAATGGTAAAGGAAAGTGATCCTTCCAGGTGGCTGTATTGAGCCTTCTGTAATCAATACACATACGCCACCCTGTAACTATTCTTGTAGGAACCAGTTCATTCTTTTCATTATGAACCACTGTCATGCCTCCCTTCTTGGGGACAACTTGGATAGGGCTCACCCAGGGGCTATCAGAAATAGGATAAATAATCCCAGCCTCTAGTAACTTGGTGACCTCTTTTTGCACCACTTCCTTCATGGCTGGATTTAGCCGCCTCTGTGGTTGAACCATTGGCTTAGCATCGTCCTCCAATAGGATCTTTAGCATGCATCTTGCTGGGCTGATGCCCTTAAGATCACTTATGGACCATCCAAGAGCTGTCTTATGTGTCCTTAACACTTGAAGTAGTGCTTTCTCTTCCCGTGGATTTAAAGTAGAGCTTATGATCACCGGAAAAATGTCACCTTCTCCCAGAAATACATATTTCAGGGATGGTGGTAGTGGTTTGAGCTCGGGTTTAGGAGGTTTCTCCTCTTCCTGAAGAATTTTCAGAGGCTCTTTTATTTCCTCTGATTCCTCCAGATCAGGCTGAACATCTTTAAAGATGTCTTCTAGCTCTGATTTGAGACTCTCAGCCATGTTGATCTCCTCTACTAGGGAGTCAATAATTTCAAAACTCATGCAGTCTTTTGATGTGTCTGGATGATTCATTGCCTCAACAGCATTCAGCCTGAACTTATCCTCATTGACTCTCAAGGTCACTTCCCCTTTTTGGACATCAATGAGGGTTCGTCCAGTTGCTAGGAAAGATCTTTCTAGAATGAGAGTTGCACTCTTGTGCTCCTCCATTTCCAGCACTATAAAGTCAGTGGAAAAGGCAAATAGCCCAACCTTGACAATCATGTCCTCAATTATGCCTGATGGATATTTAGAGGAGCCATCAGCAAGTTGAAGACATATCCGGGTTGGTTTGACCTCTTCAGTCAAGCCAAGCTTTCTGATAGTGGATGCAGGGATTAGATTGATACTTGCCCCAAGGTTACATAGAGCTGTCTTGGTACAAGTACCCTCTAATGTGCAGGTATCATAAAGCTTTTGGGATCCTTAAGCTTTTCTGGTAAGCTTGTTAAAATGACTGCACTGCATTCTTCAGTGAGAAAAACTTTTTCTGTTTTTCTCTAATCCTTCTTATGACTTAAGATCTCTTTCATGAACTTAGCATAAGAGGGTATTTGCTCAAGTGCCTCTGCAAACGAAATCTTTATTTCAAGAGTCCTGAGATAGTCTGCAAAGCGGGCAAATTGTTTATCCTGTTCCGCTTGGCAGAGTTTCTGAGGATAAGGCATTTTGGCTTTACATTCTTCAACCTTAGTTGCTGCAGGTTTATTTCCTACAGAGGTAGGTTGAGAAGCCTTCTTGAGGGAGTTATTATCAGCACTTGTAGGTGTCTGATCCCTCACTGGTGTTTGAACGCCAGAACTGGACATGGATTGGGCGTTTAACGCCAGATTCCTACCCTTTTCTGGCGTTTGAACACCAGAACTGGACATGGATTGGGTGTTTAACGCCATTTTTTCACCCTTTTCTGGCGTTTAAATGCCAGACTTATTCCTCTCTGGGCTCTTACTATCCTTAGAGTGATTTTGGGTAGCAGGTTTCTCATCCTCTGTCAGCTGTTCTTTTCTTGGCTTTTTGCTACTTTGAGTTGAGGTATTTAATGTTTTTTCACTTCTTAATTGAACTGCTTTGCACTCCTCTGTTATCTGTTTTGATAATTGATGTTTTGTCTGATTCAATTGTGATTCCATATCCTTGTTAGCATTTTTGGTTTCTTGTAGCATCTCTTTAAATTCTGCTGTTGCCTTGTTATAGAAGATAGTTGCTGATTGAGTTCATCAACTTGTTCCTGAGGACTAAAGTCAGTTGATACTGCCTTAGCTTCTTCTTTCGTGGAGGACTCATTACTTATGTACAGATGCTGATTTCTAGCAACTATGTCGATAAGCTCTTGAGCCTCTTCAATAGGCTTTCTCATGCGTATAGATCCACCAGCTGAGTAGTCTAGAGATACCTGAGCTTTTTCTATAAGCCCGTAGTAGAAGATGTCTAACTGCACCCACTCTGAAAACATTTCAGAGGGGCATTTCCTTAGCATCCCTCTGTACCTTTGGTGTGGAAATTGTAACCCACTAACTTACCGGCAAGTGCACCGGATCGTACCAAGTAATACCTTACGTGAGTAAGGGTCGATCCCACGAGGATTGATGGATTAAGCAACAATAGTGTTTGATAGGCTTAGTTAGACAAATAGAAAATAGTGTTGGAAGTTCAAAAGCATTAACAGTAAATTTAGAATATTAAAGATAGGCAGATAAATAAGTTGGGAATAAAATATTGAGAAAGCAGTTAAGGCTTCAGATTATCTATTTTCTGGATTGACTTTTTTTATTAACTAATTTTAATCATGTAAGATTTAATTCATGGCAAACTATTTGTGACTAGACCCTAATTCCTTAAACCTTCCTAGTCTCCTCTAAAATTCATCAACTGCCAATTCCTTGGTCAATTAATTCCAATTTGAGGGTGATGATCAAATTCTAGTTTATATGCCACAAGAATCCTAATTATCCAAAAATAAAGGGATTATATGTCACGTATCCCGTTAAATACAAACAATTAGAAATTCAGGATAATATGTTTTCAAGCTATTGTTCAAGTAAAGAGCTTTTCCAAGTTATACAAGAACTCAATCAGAACATGGGTCATACTTCCATTCCACCCAAATTCATAAAATAAAGAACGAAAACAATTATTGAAATATAAATCAAAACATGAATTAAAATAGAAAAATAGTAATATCAATCCATACAATAGACAGAGCTCCTAACCTTAACAATGGAGGATTAATTGCTCATGGTAGAATGTTATGGAATACAGAATGTAAATTTGGAATAGGATGGGATCCTCCCCAGGACCTCCTTCAAAAGAGAGGTTTCTTCTCCCTTTTATAACTAATCCTAATAAATTTAAAATCTAATTTTTAAAATTAAAATAATATCTTTTCCTAGAATTCAAATTTGAATTTAAATCAAAATTAACTAAATAATCAAGTCTTCAATTGATGGGTGGGGACCACTTGTTTTGTCCATTCTGCAGCTTCTAATCTGTGTTTTCTGGGCTGGAAACTGAGTTAAAGTAGCCCAGAAATCGCCCCCAGCGTTTTTCTGCGTTTCCTGCACGTGGCGCATGTCACGCGTACGCGTCAGTCACCCGTACGCGTCGATGGTCTTTTCTGAGAGTCACGCGAACGCGTCGGTCACGCGCACGCGTCGCTGAGCAAATCTTCAAATCACGCGTACGCATCAGTCACGCGCACGCGTCGCCATGAAAAGCTCCAAATTCACGCGTACGTGTTAGTCATGCGTACGCGTCGCTCCTCACTGCCATCTCCTTTGATTCTTGTGCTGCAGAAACTCCATCAAATTCCGCCGAATGCTACCTAAAATAAACAAAATTGCAAAAAGACTCAAAATAGCATTCATATTGGCTAAAAAATAATTAATTCTTTATTAAACTCAATAAATTAGATGCAAATTCAGTAGGAAAAGATAGGAAAGATGCTCACGCATCACAACACCAAACTTAAACTGTTGCTTGTCCTCAAGCAACCAAACCTAATATAAGCTTAGGATGTGAATTTGCATAAGAATGAGAGTTCGATTAAGCCAATGTCTCCTCTTATAGTGGGTTTACACTGCAATCCTGAACAGTTTTGGCATCTCACTTTATCCTTTGAGGTTCAGAATGATTGGCATCCATAGGAACTCAGAATTCAGATAGTGTTATTGATTCTCCTAGTTCAGTATGTTGATTCTTGAACACAGCTACTTTATGAGTCTTGGCCGTGACCCTAAGTATTTTGTTTTTCAGTATTACCACCGGATACATAAATGCCACAGACACATAACTGGGTGAACCTTTTCAGATTGTGACTCAGCTTTGCTAGAGTCCCCAGTTAGAGGTGCCCAGAGTTCTTAAGCACACTCTTTTTGCTTTGGATCACGACTTTAACCACTCAGTCTCAAGCTTTTCACTTGACACCTTCACGCTACAAGCACATGGTTAGGGACAGCTTGATTTAGCCGCTTAGGCCAGTATTTTATTCCTTTGGGCCCTCCTATCCATTAATGCTCAAAGTCTTGGATCTTTTTTACCCTTTGCCTTTTAGTTTAAAGGGTTATTGCCTTTTTCTGCTTGCTTTTTCTTTTTCTCTCTTTGTATTTTTTTTTTGCCATTTTTTTTATTTTTCACAAGCTTTGTGTTTTTCACTGCTTTTTCTTGCTTCAAGAATCAATTTTTGGCATCTCACTTTATCCTTTGAGGTTCAGAATGATTGGCATCCATAGGAACTCAGAATTCAGATAGCATTATTGATTCTCCTAGTTCAATATGTTGATTCTTGAACACAGCTACTTTATGAGTCTTGGCCGTGACCCTAAGCATTTTGTTTTCCAGTATTACCACCGGATACATAACTGGGTAAACCTTTTCAGATTGTGACTCAGCTTTGCTAGAGTCCCCAGTTAGAGGTGCCCAGAGTTCTTAAGCACACTCTTTTTGATTTGGATCACGACTTTAACCGCTCAGTCTCAAGCTTTTCACTGACACCTTCACGCCACAAGTACATGGTTAGGGACAACTTGATTTAGCCGCTTAGGCCAGGATTTTATTCCTTTGGGCCCTCCTATCCATTAATGCTCAAAGTCTTGGATCCTTTTTACCCTTTGCCTTTTAGTTTAAAGGGTTATTGGCTTTTTCTGCTTGCTTTTTTTTTTTTCTCTCTTTGTATTTTTTTTCGCCATTTTTTTTCGCAAGCTGTGTTTTTCACTGCTTTTTCTTGCTTCAAGAATCAATTTTATGATTTTTTAGATTATCAATAACATTTTTCCTTTTTCGTTATTCTTTCAAGAGCCAACAATTTTAACATTAATAAACAACAAATTCAAAAGACATATGTACTGTTCAAGCATTCCTGGCATTAAATGCCAGGTTGCTGCTTGTTTCTGGCGTTTATCGCTAGCTTTTCTCCCTTTATTGGCGTTTAAATCCCCTTACTTGAAATTTGGTGTCCAAGAACAATACCTTCTGTAACCATAAAATGACATTTTTCCCAATTTAAAACAAGGTTTGATTCTTAACACCGTTTCAAGACCAGAGATAAATGCTTAAGGCATGATTCAAAAGAATTACCAAAGACAGAAAAGTCATCCATAAAAACCTCAATAAACTTTTTAACCATATCAGAAAAAATTGAAAGCATACACCTTTGACAAGTTACTGGAGCATTACAAAGTCCAAATGGCATTCTTCTGTAAGAAAATACCCCAAAAGGGCATGTAAATGCTGTCTTTTTCTGATCTTGAGGGTCCACTGCAATTTGATTATATCCAGAATATCCATCTAGAAAATAATAAAAAGCATGACCAGCTAACCTCTCACGCATCTGATCAATGAAAGGCAGGGGGAAGTGATCCTTCCTTGTAGCGGTGTTGAGCCACCTGTAGTCTATGCACATTCTCCATCCGGTGACTGTTTTTGTAGGAATAAGCTCATTCTTTTTATTCTTGACCACTGTCATTCCTCCTTTCTTGGGAACTACCTGTACAGGACTTACCCAAGGACTATCAGAAATAGGGTAAATAATACCTGCTTCCCATAATTTCATTACCTCTTTTTGGACCACCTCTTTCATGGTTGGATTGAGTCTCCTCTGTGGTTGCACAACTGGTTTAGCATCATCTTCAAGAAGGATCTTGTGCATGCATTTAGTTGGACTAATCCCCTTTAAATCACTAATGGTCCACCCAAGTGCTGTTTTATGGCTCCTGAGTAGTAAAATAAGCGCCTCTACCTCTTTAGGCTTCAGGGAAGAGCTAATAATCAGTGGATAAGAATTATTTTCACCCAAGAACACATATTTCAGAGAAGGGGGCAAAGGTTTGAGCTCAAGCTTGGGGACTTCCTCCTCCTTTGTTGGCGTGTTCATCAGCTCCTTTTGGGGTGGTGAATCATCAACTTCAACTAATTCATACTCAGAAATAAGATCTAGAACATCATCAAGTACCTCAGCTTCCAGTACTTCTTGAACAAGTGGTTCAACAACATCAATTCTCATACACCCTTCAGAGTCATTAGGGTGCTTGAGAGCTTCAAAAACATTAAGGACCACCTGGTCTTCATTGACCCTCAGGGTTAATTCACCCTTTTGTACATCAATCAGAGCTCTACCTGTTGGTAAAAAGGGTCTACCAAGAATAAT
Organism: Arachis ipaensis; assembly: GCF_000816755.2. Taxonomy (NCBI): domain Eukaryota; kingdom Viridiplantae; phylum Streptophyta; class Magnoliopsida; order Fabales; family Fabaceae; genus Arachis; species Arachis ipaensis. Next base: position 102,344,963 of record NC_029790.2, on the reverse strand, counting down.
AGAGTATTTTACATCCTCTTCCATGTCTAAAATAACAAAATCAGTAGGAAAAATAAATGGTCCTACTTTCACAAGTAAATCTTCAACAACACCCACAGGTAATTTAATAGAAAGATCAGCAAGTTGAAGAGAAATACGAGTGGGTTTTACCTCCTCAATTTGAAGCTTTTTCATCACTGAAAGTGGCATTAGATTGATGCTAGCTCCAAGATCACATAAAGCTCTCTGAATAGTGACATCTCCAATGGTGCAAGGAATCACAAAGCTTCCTGGGTCCTGCATCTTTTCAGGAATGTTATGTTGAATAATAGCACTGCATTCCTTGGTCAAGACCACTGTTTCTTGTTCTCTCCAATTCCTCTTGTTAGTCAACAATTCTTTCATAAATTTAGCATAAAGAGGCATTTGCTCAAGAGCCTCTGCAAAAGGAATGTTGATCTGCAGCTTCTTGAAGACTTCTAAGAATTTAGAAAATTGCTTGTCTTTGGAAGCCATCTGAAGCCTCTGAGGATATGGCATTTTTGGCTTATATTCAGGAGCCTTTGGCAATGTAGGATAAGTGTCAAGAGAGTCAGGGAATGGGTTATCTGCACGCTTTAGAGGGGTGTATTCTACTTCTTCCTTCTGCTCCTCTAGAGCTTCTTTTTCTACTAGCTCCTTATTGACCTTGGTCTCAGAATCAGCTACTTTACCACTCCTTAATTGAATAGCCTTGTAATCTTCTCTTGGGTTCACCACTGTATCACCAGGAAATGTATTTGAAGACCTCTCAGGTAATTGCTTGCTCATTTGACCCATTTACACCTCCAAGTTTCTAATGGAGGCTCTGGTTTCTTGCATGAAACTCTTCATCATCTCCCAATTAGAATCTTCTTGGGATTTAGAATTTGCCTGCTGAGGTGGTTATTGTTGCTGAGACTGAAATTGCCGGTTGTTGTAATTATTCTGTTAGAGGCCATCCTGAGAATTATTATTGAAATTTTGAGGTCTTTGAGGTTGGTCCCTCCACCCAAAGTTTAGGTGATTTCTCCATCCTTGATTGTATGTCTTAGAATATGGATCATTGTTGGGATTTCTAGGACCACTCCCTATGTAATTGACCTGTTCAGAAGTAGATTGAGCATAATCATAATTATCATTTTGTACAAAATTACCTGCCATGTCATAAGAGAACTCTTGAGGTGGATTTTGGGTGTTGATAGCTGAGACTTGCATTCCACCCATCTGCTGAGTAAGTAGATTTATTTACTGAGACATAAGCTTGTTCTGAGCAATAAGAGCATTAACGGCTTCCAGTTCCAGCACGCCTCTCTTCTGAGAGGTCTTAGAGTTTATAGGATTCCTGTTAGATGAGTATAAATATTGGTTGCTAGCCACCAATTCAATAAGCTCAACAGTATCCTCTAGTGTTTTCTTCTTGTGCAATGAACCACCTGCAGAAGTATCTAAGCTCATCTTGGACATCTCACCCAAGCTTTCATAAAAGATATCTAGTTGGGTCCATTTGGAGAACATGTCCGGAGGGCATTGCCTAGTCAGTAGCTTGTACCTCTCCCAGACTTCATATAGAGTTTCACCATCCTTTTGCCTGAAGGTCTGAACTTCCAACCTAAGCTTAGTCAGCTTCTTTGGTGGGAAAAATTTAGTAAGAAACTCAGTGACAACCTTTTCCCAAGTATCCAAACTCTCCTTGGGTTGGAAATCTAGCCAAAGCTTTGCTTTATCCCTCAGAGCAAACGGGAAGAGCACGAGTTTGTACACCTCTGGGTTCACTCCATTTGTCTTCACAGTATCACAAATCTGCAGAAAATCAGAAATAAATTAATTTGGGTCTTCGTTGGGAAGACCGTGATACTGGCAGTTTTGTTGCACTAGGGTGACCAATTGTGGCTTCAACTCAAAGTTGTTTGCAGCTATAGGAGGCACCACAATGCTTTTTCCATAAAGATTTGTAGTAGGAGCAGAGTAAGAGCCCAGTACTCTCCTTTGCTCATTCTCATTCGGATTTGCCACATTGGCATTAACAGCATTATTATTATGATCCATAGTGGACTCTGCAGCCTTGTAAAGTCTTGCTTGTTGCAAATGCCGCCTCAAAGTCCTTTCAGGTTCAGGATCAAAGTCTAACAGAGGTTCCTTGTCCCTGTTCCTGCTCATAAACAGATAGAAGACAAGAAAAGATGGAACTCTCTACGTCAGAGTGCAGAGAATTCCCAGTGAGATAACCTGTGTAAAAGAAGTAAAATAAAACAACTAAATGATTAAAGCCGAAAAATTTCAAAAATAAAAAAAATAAACAGGAAAATTAAAATAAAAATAACTAAGTAACACCAAACTTAATTTCAAAAAAAAAATATTAATACTAATGTATATATATATATATGTTTTTTTTTTCGAAAATAACAAAGCTTAAAATTTAAATGAGACTAATAAAATAAGACAAAATAAAAATATTAAAAGAAAATAAAGAAGGAAAAACGAAAATGAACTAAAATGAAAATAACGAAAAAGAGAAACGAAAGAAGGTGGAAGCAATCACAATTGACGTTAAAGAGACAAGAAAATTGAAACAAAGACAGGGGCTTGATGAACGAATGGGAAGAAAAATTAAAGGAAAAAAATGAAAAACTAAAATTAATAATATTAAAATAAAACTAATTAAATGAAAAATTATCTAATCTAAGCAATCAAACAACGAGTAGTTGTCAATCACAATCAATCTCCGACAACGGCGCCAAAAACTTGGTGCGGAATTTAAAACCACAAACTAACCGGCAAGTGTACCGGGTCGTACCAAGTAATACCTCAGGTGAGTGAGGGTCGATCCCATGAGGATTGGTGGACTAAGAAACAATGGTTGATTAATTTACTTAGTTAGACAAGCAGAAAATGGTATTTAAGAGTTCAAAAGCATTAAATAGTAAATTCAGTAAATCAGAAAGCAAGCAGTAAACGAGTTGTGAATAATATATGGAGAAACAGTTAAGGCTTCAGAGTTATCTATTTTTCGGATTGACTTTTCTTACTAACTATTTTAATCATGCAAGATTCAATTCATGACAAACTATATATGACTAAGCCCTAATTCCTTAGACCTTCTTAGTCTACTCTAACTTTCATCAACCGCTAATTCCTTGGTCACTTAATTCCAATTAGAGGGTGAAGTTCAATTCTAGTTTATATGCCACAGAAATCCTTCACTTGTGTATTAATGTCCACGCTGAACTTGAAAATTCTCAAGTTCAGCGTGGATGAGGTAGCGTCTCTATGCGTGAGTTCTTTGAGTCCACGCTGAACTTGGGAATTGGATGATGTGTGATTCCTCCTTGTACGTGGACTCCACGCTGAACTTGAGAAAGCTCAAGTTCAACGTGGAGGAGGCCGATAATTATGAAAAAAAAGTGTGCATTATTATACATCTTTGTAAAGCCCTGGAAGTTAGCTTTCTAATGCCGCTAGAATCACGTCAATTGGACCTCTATAGCTCAAGTTATTTCTGTTTGAGTGCAAGGAGGTCGGGGTTGACAACATCACTCGCTTTCTTCCTTTTTCTGCTATAAAACTCCGTCAAATCCATCCGAATGCTACCTGAAATAAATGAAAATGCACACAACTCAAAGTAGCATCCATAGTGGCTAAAAGATATTTAAATCTTGATTAAACTTAACAATTTGAATACAAATTCACTAGGAAAAGATAGAGAAGATGCTCACGCATCACAACACCAAACTTGAATTGTTGCTTGTCCTCAAGCAACCAAAATAAGTACATGATTAAGATGTGAATTTGTATGAGAAGTGAGAGTTTAGTCATGCTCAAGCCTATTCTTAAAAATGGAGTTTATTTATTGTAGCTCTGAACAGATTTGGCATCTCACTCTCCTTTGAATCAGAGGAATATCAGTGTCATTCGGAATTGGGAATCCGGATTATATTATGAATTCTCTGATCTTTATACTCCAGCTTAATCCTTGAACACAGCAGAATTTACTTTAATTCTCTTTTCTTTGGTGCTTTGCACCTTGAGCCTAGCTGTGACTTTAAATGTTTTGTCTCAACTTTAGTTGACACAGAAACACCACAAGCACTTGACTGGGGAACTCTTTCTAAATTCTGATTTTTCTCTTTCTCTTTTTTTTGTTACTCCCAGACAGTGGTGCTCAAAGCCTTTAGCATACTCCATTAATTGCATTTGATCTCGACTCTAAATGTTTTGTCTCAAGGATTACTTGACACAAGAACACCACAAGCATATGACTAGGGAAACAACTCTTTGAGCTTTTAATCATGTCTGACCTCCCTAGTCATTAATGCTCAGAGCCTTGGACCTTGCTTTTATGCTTATCTTGCTGTATCTTTTGCTTCAAGGATTAAATTTTTGTTTATTTCAGAGAAGTCATAATAATTCTCTAAATTCCTGTTCCTCATACATCAACATCCATTTATTCAAATTCAAATATGCTCTGTTCATGTCATTCATTCAGAATTACAAATAACACCACCACATTTAAGTAAATATGATAAATCTTAGATATAAACTCACTCTTTTCATGCATTACATCACTTCTTTCTTTTCTTTTGATTTTTAAGCTCAGTGAGCAATACATGAGACACTCTTTTTCTCTTTTTTTTTTGTTTGTTTTTTTAGCATAAAAATGAGAATAAAATAATGAAATAGGTAATAAGGTAACTAGACCTAGGAATTGAAATAACCACTGATCATGCAATAACAAAATAAACAAAAAACAGGAACCTAATCATAAAAATAACAGTAAAATAATAATGAGGATAAAAAGGAACTGAGCCACCTCAATCTCTCTGATGGGGATCTCTCTCCTCGGGCTGAGCTCCGTAGGGTCCTCTCAGACGGTTGTAATCCTGCCTCAGCTGCTGAATCTTCTGCCGCTGAGAGTGCTGATCTGCTCTAATCTCATCAAGGGATGTACAGAGATGCTCCCATCGGCTATTCTGTATGGCTCTCATCTCATCAACAGATGCCATGTACTGCTGCCAGCGATTGTCATTGGCGACCCTCATCTGCTCCATGGAGGATGCAAGCTGCTGCCAATACTCCTGTGGTGGCTGATCTTGTCCCTGAGGTAGCTATTCTTCATCTCCTTCCTCAGCCTGTTCTATGGGGTGCCTTCGATGTTCCCTTGTCTGTTCCAGCTGTTTCTTTGTGATGGGCTTCTCGGTTGGGATAGGGAAGTCATTTTCTATCTTCACTCTAGCAGCATCACAGAGGCAGAAGATGAGATGTGGGAAGCCCAATCTAGCATTGTCCTTGGTGTTGGTGACGATGTGGTAGAATTGATCAGCAATAATGTTTGCCACCTCCACTGGCTTTCCCAAAGAATACAGTGGATCATGACTGCTCGGTCCGCAGTATACTCGGACCGGTTGCTCGTGGACATGATGGACCGGCGAATGAAATGGTGCCATCCTCTAGCTAAAGGCATCAAATCACCTACTCTGATATGGCCGGATTTTCCTTCTGACTGGTTTTTCCATTGCGTACCTGGAATGCAAATGTCAGTGATTACTTGTCCCAGCCGCTGATCTCTGTACATCCTCTCACTGTAGGAATGAACTGATTGTTCAGTCTCTGGTATCTGGAGGGTCTGTCTGATGGTCTCTAGGCTGAAGTCAATGGCTTTTCCCCTTACAAAAGTTTTGTGGTTCCTTTCATTTATGCCAGACACATTCTTGTAGGTGATCCACATGTTCCCATAGAATTTTTGAACCATCAACTGTCCCGCCTGTGTGTGGATTGCACAGAACTTCCCATCCTCTTCTCTGAATCTCATGTGTAATTTCCAGAAATTCATCCGGTTGGAGCTTAAACTGCACTTCTGGTAAAACCGGCCTCTTGCCATTGATATCAAAAAAATGTTCTTCATGTAACTTAGATTTGAAGCACCTTGAGTCATGAGAACCGGTTGCCGGTTCCTTTCTCTTTCTCTTTTTGGACGGTTGGATGGTCTTAGGTGCCATAAAGATAAATCAAATAAAACAGCAGAGCGGCAACACCAAACTTAAAACTATTGCTCGTCCTCGAGCAAACTAAAGAAATACAAAGGGAAAGAAGAAAGAGATACAGGAATTTAAATAACAGAAAATAAAATATAATGATAAAAATATTTTTCTGGTTCTTTTTTTTTAACGAAAAAGAAGCTACACAGAATAGAAAAATAAAATAAAATAAAAAGAAGAGGGGAATAGAGGAGGGGGGCACGGGACAGAGGGGGCTGTAGGTAGTAGTGGAGGGTTGGGGAGGGGATAGTTGAGTGAGAATGAGGTGCGGGGCCTAAATAGTAGGGGTTAGGGGAGAGGGTTAAAGTGACGGCAAGGAAAGAAAAATAAAAGGGAAGGGAAGTGG
>NC_029790.2:102328151-102338445 GCF_000816755.2 Arachis ipaensis | reverse complement strand
AAAGAAAAGGGGAATATCTGGTTGTGGGGGTCACGGGTTTGTGTTAGGATGAGGAAGGGGTTGGGAATCAAATATTTAGGAAGGGGCCAAGGTTATGGGGATTATAAAGGAGCCAATGTCATGGGGAAGTGAAGAAGGTTGTGGTCAAGGGGGCAGGGGAAAGAAAGGGAAAAAAATAAGATCATGTGGGATTGGGTGTGATTGATCTGGTTGGATTTGACATGATATTGTGGTGATTCAGCGAGAAGTTGGGGATCCCACGTTGAACTTGATTGAACGCTCCTGAATGCATGCTTCCTTCCCACGTTGAACTTGGTATAGCTCAAGTTCAGCGTGGGTTCACACCTTTTTTTTTTTAATTTTTTTTGAAAATTTTTTTGAATTTTTTTTTAATATTCCCACGCTGAACTTGGAGAAAGCTAAGTTCAACGTGGGAATGGCAGTGACAACTCTCTCTTCGTACGCATGCATCCACACTGAACTTGGAAAATTCCAAGTTCAGCGTGGAGTCTGGCCCTGATGCACGTTAATTGCGTTGTTCTCCACGCTGAACTTGAAAAACACCAAGTTCAGCGTGGAACTAGCAGAGACATTCTTCCAAATTACACGCACATGCCACGCTAAACTTGGAAAATTCCAAGTTCAGCGTGGAATTGGCAAACTCAACCTTCTCCAGAGTATTTCAAAATTTTTCTAAGTGTCCGGTTCCTGTTTTAAAAATTCTGCATGATCAAAACACAAGTAAAACAAAGGAAAACAGTAAAAACTCAATAAAAATCAAACAAATAGTATAATCAACTCAATAGAGAAATAACTAAGGATACGAAATAATCGGGTTGCCTCCCGACAAGCGCTTCTTTAACGTCACTAGCTTGACGATCAGTTATGCTAATTCAGCAGATGAGCGGACCTCTGGCGATCAATCGCGTCTCCAAGATAGTGCTTCAACCTCTGGCCATTCACTGTAAATTTCCTATCATAATTCTCTTCCTGTATTTTTACATGACCATATGGTGAGGCTCTGGTAACCACAAACGGTCCTGACCACCGGGATTTCAACTTCCCAGGAAAGAGTTTGAGCCTTGAATTATACAGAAGTACTCTCTGCCCTGGCTCAAAGACTCTGATGGCAATCTTCTTGTCATGCAAGAGCTTGGTTCTCTCCTTATAGAACTTGGCGTTCTCATAGGCTAAATATCTGAATTCATCAAGCTCATTCAACTGAGGCATTCGCTTAATTCCTGCAGATTCTGAATCAAGATTCAGATACCTGATTGCCCAGTAAGCTTTATGCTCCAGCTCAACTGGCAAGTGACAGGCTTTGCCATAGACCAACTAATAAGGGGACATGCCAATAGGAGTCTTATAAGCTGTCCGGTATGCCCAGAGAGCATCATCAAGCTTCCTAGACCAGTCCTTTCTTGAAACACTAACGGTCTTTTCTAGAATTCGCTTGAGTTCCCTGATGGAAACTTCAACCTGTCTACTTGTCTGAGGGTGATAGAGGGTTGCCACTTTATGATGGACTCCATATCTCTGCAGAAGTGAGTCCAGCTGTCTATTACAGAAGTGACTTCCACCATCACTAATGAGTGTCCTTGGGACACCAAACCGGCTAAAAATATATCTCTGAAGAAAGCTCATCACCACCTTGGCATCATTGGTGGATAGAGCTACGGCTTCCACCCACTTGGACACATAATCAACTGCCACTAGAATATAGTTGTTCGAATGTGAGGGTGGAAAAGGTCCCATGAAATCAATACCCCATACATCAAATAACTCAACCTCAAGAATCCCCTGCTGTGGCATCTCATGGTTGGCAGGGAGGTTCGTGGCTTTTTCACATCTGTCACAGTGCTTCACAAATTCTCTTGAGTCCTTGAAGAGAGTCGGCCAGTAAAACCCGCTCTGAAGGACCTTTGTAGCTATTCTTTCACCACCAAAGTGTCCTCCATAATCAGAATCATGACAGTGCCAAAGAATTTGCTATTTTTCCTCATCCGGGACACATCTCCGGATTATACCATCTGAACACCTTTTAAAAAGGTACGGTTCCTCCCAAATGTACTATTTTGCATCAGTCAATAGCTTCTTTACTTGTTGCCTACTGTACTCCTTTGGAATAAAATTCACGGCCTTGTAATTTGCAATATCTGCAAACCATGCGGCCTGCTGAATGAGGAACAATTGTTCATCCGGAAATGTCTCAGTCACAGCTATGGGTGGTGGTACTCCTTTTTAAGGCTCTATTCTGGAAAGGTGGTCGGCTACTTGATTTTCTGACCCTTTTCTGTCCTTTATTTCAATGTCAAACTCCTGGAGGAGCAACACCCATCTGATTAATCTTGGTTTAGAGTCTTGTTTGGTTAGAAGGTACTTCAAAGCAGCGTGATCAATATAAACAATAACCTTAGAACCAATTAGATAGGACCTAAACTTATCAACAGTATACACAATAGCTAATAGTTCTTTCTCTGTAGTTGTGTAATTCTTTTGAGCATCATTTAACCCATGGCTAGCATAGTAAATGACATGTACAAGCTTGCCATGCCTCTGTCCTAAAACAGCTCCTATAGCAAAATCACTAGCATCACACATCAATTCAAATGGTAAATCCCAGTCAGGGGGAGCTATAATGGGAGCAGAAGTAAGGTTTGCTTTCAAAGTTTCAAAAGCATGCAGGCATTCAGCATCAAACACAAAAGGAACATCAACAACCAATAGGTTGCTTAGTGGCTTAGCAATTTTTGAAAAATCCTTTATGAATCTTCTATAAAATCCCGCATGACCCAAGAAACTCCTGACTGCCTTAACATTGGTTGGTGGTGGTAATTTTTTAATTACCTCCACCTTTGCTCTATCAACCTCAATCCCCTTACTTGAAATTCGGTGTCCAAGAACAATACCTGCTGTAACCATAAAATGACATTTTTTCCTAATTTAAAACAAGGTTTGATTCTTGACACCGTTTCAAGACCAGAGATAAATGCTTAATGCATGATTCAAAAGAATTACCAAATACAGAAAAGTCATCCATAAAAACCTCAATAAACTTTTCAACCATATCAGAAAAAATTGAAAGCATACACCTTTGACAAGTTACTGGAGCATTACAAAGTCCAAATGGCATTCTTCTGTAAGAAAATACCCCAAAAGGGCATGTAAATGCTGTCTTTTTCTGATCTTGAGGGTCCACTGCAATTTGATTATATCCAGAATATCCATCTAGAAAACAATAAAAAGCATGACCAGCTAACCTCTCACGCATCTGATCAATGAAAGGCAGGGGGAAGTGATCCTTCCTTGTAGCGGTGTTGAGCCACCTGTAGTCTATGCACATTCTCCATCCAGTGACTGTTTTTGTAGGAATAAGCTCATTCTTTTTATTCTTGACCACTGTCATTCCTCCTTTCTTGGGAACTACCTGTACAGGACTTACCCAAGGACTATCAGAAATAGGGTAAATAATACCTGCTTCCCATAATTTCATTACCTCTTTTTGGACCACCTCTTTCATGGTTGGATTGAGTCTCCTCTGTGGTTGCACAACTGGTTTAGCATCATCTTAAAGGAGGATCTTGTGCATGCACTTGGTTGGACTAATCCCCTTCAAGTCACTAATGGTCCACCTGAGTACTAAAATAAGCGCCTCTTCCTCTTTAGGCTTCAGGGAAGAGCTAATAATCAGTGGATAAGAATTATTTTCACCCAAGAACACATATTTCAGAGAAGGGGGCAAAGGTTTGAGCTCAAGCTTGGGGACTTCCTCCTCCTTTGTTGGCATGTTCATCAGCTCCTTTTGGGATGGTGAATCATGAACTTCAACTAATTCATACTCAGAAATAGGATCTAGAACATCATCAAGTACTTCAGCTTCCAGTACTTCTTGAACAAGTGGTTCAACAACATCAATTCTCATACACCCTTCAGAGTCATTAGGGTGCTTGAGAGCTTCAAAAACATTAAGGACCACCTGGTCTTCATTGACCCTCAGGGTTAATTCACCCTTTTGTACATCAATCAGAGCTCTACCTGTAGCTAAAAAGGGTCTACCAAGAATAATAGAGGATTTTACATCCTCTTCCATGTCTAAAATAACAAAATCAACAGGAAAAATAAATGGTCCTACTTTCACAAGTAAATCTTCAACAACACCCACAGGTAATTTAATAGAAAGATCAGCAAGTTGAAGAGAAATACGAGTGGGTTTTACCTCCTCAATTTGAAGCTTTTTCATCACTGAAAGTGACATTAGATTGATGCTAGCTCCAAGAACACATAAAGCTCTCTGAATGGTGACATCTCCAATGGTGCAAGGAATCACAAAGCTTCCTGGGTCCTGCATCTTTTCAGAAATGTTATGTTGAATAATAGCACTGCATTCCTTGGTCAACACCACTGTTTCTTGTTCTCTCCAATTCCTCTTGTTAGTCAATAATTCTTTCATAAATTTAGCATAAAGAGGCATTTGCTCAAGAGCCTCTACAAAAGGAATGTTGATCTGCAGCTTCTTGAAGACTTTTAAGAATTTAGAAAATTGCTTGCCTTTGGAAGCCTTCTGAAGCCTCTGAGGATATGGCATTTTTGGCTTATATTCAGGAGCCTTTGGCAATGTAGGATAATTGCTTGCTCATTTGACCTATTTGCACCTCCAAGTTTCTAATGGAGGCTCTAGTTTCTTGCATGAAACTCTTCATCATCTCCCAATTAGAATCTTCTTGGGATTTAGAATTTGCCTGATGAGGTGGTTGTTGTTGCTGAGACTGAAATTGGCGGTTGTTGTAATTATTCTGTTGGAGGCCGCCCTGAGAATTATTATTGAAATTTTGAGGTCTCTGAGGTTGGTCCCTCCACCCAAAGTTTGGGTGATTTCTCCATCCTTGATTGTATGTCTTAGAATATGGATCATTGTTGGAATTTCTAGGACCACTCCCCATGTAATTGACCTGTTCAGAAGTAGATTGAGCATAATCATAATTATCATTTTGTACAAAATTACCTGCCATGTCATAAGAGAACTCTTGAGGTGGATTTTGGGTGTTGATAGCTGAGACTTGCATTCCACCCATCTGCTGAGTAAGTAGATTTATTTGCTGAGACATAAGCTTGTTCTGAGCAATAAGAGCATTAACGACTTCCACTTCCAGCATGCCTCTCTTCTGAGAGGTCTCAGAGTTTACGGGATTTATGTTAGATGAGTATAAATATTGGTTGCTAGCCACCAATTCAATAAGCTCAACAGTCTCCTCTGGTGTTTTCTTCTTGTGCAATGAACCACCTGCAGAAGTATCTAAGCTCATCTTGGACATCTCACCCAAGCCTTCATAAAAGATATCTAGTTGGGTCCATTTGGAGAACATGTCCGGAGGGTATTGCTTAGTCAGTAGCTTGTACCTCTCCCAGGCTTCATACAGAGTTTCACCATCCTTTTGCCTGAAGGTCTGAACTTCCAACCTAAGCTTAGTCAGCTTCTTTGGCGGGAAAAATTTAGTAAGAAACTCAGTGACAACCTTTTCCCAAGTATCCAAACTCTCCTTGGGTTGGAAATCTAGACAAAGCTTTGCTTTATCCCTCAGAGAAAACGGGAAGAGCATGAGTTTGTACACCTCTAGGTTCACTCCATTTGTCTTTACAGTATCACAAATCTGCAGAAAATCAGAAATAAATTGATTTGGGTCTTCGTGGGGAAGACCGTGATATTGGAAGTTTTGTTGCACTAAGGTGACCAATTGTGGCTTCAACTCAAAGTTGTTTGCAGCTGTAGGAGGCACCACAATGCTTTTTCCATAAAGATCTGCAGTAGGAGCAGAGTAAGAGCCCAGTACTCTCCTTTGCTCATTCTCATTCGGATTTACCACATTGGCATTAACAGCATTATTATTATGATCTATAGTGGACTCTACAGCCTTGTAAAGTCTTACTTGTTGCAAACGCCGCCTCATAAACAGATAGAAGACAAGAAAAGATGGAACTCTCTACGTCAGAGTGCAGAGAATTCCCAGTGAGATAAGCTATGTAATAGAAGTAAAATAAAACAACTAAATGATTAAAGCCGAAAAATTCCAAAAATAAAAAAAATAAACAGGAAAATTAAAATAAAAATAACTTGTTAACACCAAACTTAATTTTAAAAAAAATATTAAATAACAAAGCTTAAAATTTAAATGAGACTAATAAAATAAGACAAAATAAAAATATTAAAAGAAAATAAAGAAGGAAAAACGAAAATGAACTAAAATGAAAAATAAAGAAAAAGAGAAACGAAAGAAGGTGGAAGCAATCACAATTGACGTTAAAGAGACAAGAAAATTGAAACGAAGACAGGGGCTTGATGAACGAATGGGAAGAAAAATTAAAGGAAAAAAATGAAAAACAAAAATTAATAATATTAAAATAAAACTAATTAAATGAAAAATTATCTAATCTAAGCAATCAAACAATGAGTAGTTGTCAATCACAATCAATCCCTGGCAACTGCGCCAAAAACTTGGTGCGGAATTTAAAACCACAAACTAACCGGCAAGTGCACCGGGTCGTACCAAGTAATACCTCAGGTGAGTGAGGGTCGATCCCACGAGGATTGATGGACTAAGTAATAATGGTTGATTAATTTACTTAGTTAGACAAGCAGAAAATGGTATTTAAGAGTTCAAAAGCATTAAACAGTAAATTCAGTAAATCAGAAAGCAAGCAGTAAACGAGTTGTGAATAATATGTGGAGAAACAGTTAAGGCTTCAGAGTTATCTATTTTCCGGATTGACTTTTCTTACTAACTATTTTAATCATGCAAGATTCAATTCATGACAAACTATATATGACTAAGCTTTAATTCCTTAGACCTTCTTAGTCTACTCTAACTTTCATCAACCGCCAATTCCTTGGTCACTTAATTCCAATTAGAGGGTGAAGTTCAATTCTAGTTTATATACCACAAAAATCCTAATTACCCAAATATAAGAGGATTATATGTCACGTATCTCGTTAAGTCCAGATAATTAGAAATTTAGGAGAATATGTTTTCAAGCTATTGTTCAAGTAAAGAGCTTTTCCAAGTTATACAAGAACTCAATTAGAAAGAGGGTCATACTTCCGTTCCACCCAAATTCATAAGATAAAGAACGAAAACAATTCTTGAATTATAAATCAGTACATGAATTAAAATAGAAAAATAATAGTATCAATCCATACAATAGACAGAGCTCCTAACCTTAACAGTGGAGGTTTAGTTGCTCATGGTTCAGAGAGAAAATAAGGATTCTGAAAAACTGTAAATTGCGGAATGAGGTAGAAGAGAAGAGAAGAACCCGAAGGGCTGATTCTTTTCCCTTTTATATCTAATCCTAATTAATGTAAAATATATTTTCTAAAATTAAAATAATATCTTTTCTTATTTTTGAATAAAATAAAAATTTAATCAGAATTCAAATAAATCTTTGAATGCCTTCCGTTTGGACACTGGGATCACTTGTGTATTAATGTCCACGCTGAACTTGAAAATTCTCAAGTTCAGCGTGGATGAGGCAGCATCTCTATGCGTGAGTTCTTTGAGTCCACGCTGAACTTGGAAATTCCCAAGTTCAGCATGGATGATGTGTGATTCCTCCTTGTACGTGGACTCCATGCTGAACTTGAGAAAGCTCAAGTTCAACGTGGAGGAGGCCGAAAATGCTGAAGAAAAAGAGTGCACTATTATACATCTTTGAAAAGTCCTGGAAGTTAGCTTTCTAATGCCGCTGGAATCACGTCAATTTGACCTCTATAGCTCAAGTTATTTCTGTTTGAGTGCAAGGAGGTCGGGGTTGACAACATCACTCGCTTTCTTCCTTTTCTGCTATAAAACTCCATCAAATCCATCCGAATGCTACCTGAAATAAACGGAAATCCACACAACTCAAAGTAGCATCCATAGTGGCTAATAGATATTTAAATCTTGATTAAACTTAACAATTTGAATACAAATTCACTAGGAAAAGATAGAAAAGATGCTCACGCATCAGTACGCGTATGGCACGTGTACGCGTGGGTCGCGGAACTTCCTTAATGACGCGTCAACGTCAGGAAAGCATCTGCGTGCCCTGGGATTTGTGTGATTCATGCGAAGCCAGCCACGCACACGCGCAACTCTCTGTTCGCGTGGCTAGAGAACTAATATTGGCATACGATGCGTTCGCGTCATGCACGCGCACGCGTGGATGGCCGTTTGGTCAAATGACACGCACGCGTCAGGCACACGTACGCGTGGGCAATTTTTTTTGCTTTTAGAACACTTCCATCCCCAAGCCAGCACAACTCTCTGCCCAAACATCTTTTACGCCATTTGCGAGGTCACGCGTACGCGTCGATGACGCGAACGCGTGGAGTGCCAAAATCATGAATGACGCGCACGCGTGGGGTACGCATATGTGTAGGTTTGTTTGTGCTAGAGGCATCATTTTCGCATCATTCCCGCACAACTCTCTGTTCATATTTATTTTTCATGCATGCCCATCTGACGCGTACGTGTCAGCGACGCTTGCGCGTCGTGTGCTTTTTTTTTTTTTTTGATTGAGGAGTTCAGTTCCTGTTATAAAATAGCTGCATGATCAGAAAATTAGTAAGAACTTAATAAAAATCAAATAAGTAAGAAAACTACTACTAATAAAAATAAAACAAAATAAAGCTAAGAATGAAAAGGAATGATTAAACCACGGTGGGTTATCTCCCACCTAGTACTTTTAGTTAAAGTCCTTAAGTTGGACATGTGGTGAGCTCCTTGTCATGGTGGCTTGTGATTGTACTGATCCAGGAATCTCCACCAATGTTTGTTAATCCAATGGCCACTGGGATTCCAAACTAGGCGCATAACTCCTTCGTGCAAGTTAAAGCAAGTGACAAGGCTCCAATAGTGTTGATTGTGAGAATGAATTCCAGGGTCCCAAACCTTGCTTTTACACCCGTCTTCTTGTGGATCACCATTGTTCCCACCGGGTGGCAATTGATCTGAATTCTTACAGAGACATCCAAACAACCTTCTAGACCCATTCAATTGAGCTCTACACCAATCCTTGCACTTCAATTTGGAGCATGCAACCATATTGAACCTTGCTTGACCTCTTACCACTAACCATCTTCCTCTTACTCTTAATGCCACAAAGAGCTCTAAGTTGATCATCCGTCTCCAGTAGCCCATATTCAAGTGGGAACGTAAAGGTTAAGGATAGGAATTTTACCCATTTGAATGTTGTATTGGATGGTAATGGCTTTGGGAGAGGTCTTGCAAGCTCTACTCCCTTGTGTTCTTCTTTGAATTCTTCCACTTCTTTGCAAGCTTCCTCAATTTCAACCTCTTCCTCTTGGTAGCTGTCTTCTAATTCAATCTCTTCTTCATTGCTTACCAAGGGCATGGGAGGTTGTGCATCTTCTTCCTTTGTGGGTGCATCATCCTCCTTTGTTTTTGCATCTTCCTCTTCTTCCATGTGTGAGGATGGAAAGTTCTCTAGTTCACTGGAGTATGAAATCTTTTGATTGATTTCCTCACTTTCTTCTATAGGATCTTGTATTATATCTCTTGGGAAGGAATTTGCTTGCTCCTCTTCCTGTGATTTGATAATCGACTGCACATGCTTCTCTACATTTTTGACAGTTGTCTTTATATCATGTAAGAATTCTTTCATGAGAAGCTCAAGATCTGATGGTATTTGAGATGAATAAGGAGGCGGTGATGGTTCTTAATAAGTGTAAAAAGAGGATGGTGCTTGGTATGAATAGGGAGATAGTGGCTCTTGATATGGGTAGAAAGATGATGGTTCTTGATATCGATAGAGAGATGGTGGTTCTTGGTATGGATATAGAGATGGTGGTTCTTGATAGTTGGAACATGGAGCACTGAAGTTTCTTTGGTTTTGACTTTGCCAACCAAAATATGAGTAGTTCTCCCATCCACAATAATATGAATCACTACTCGGTTGTGAGTAGTAACGCATATGATCTCTCTCCATTATTTTTCCTTAGCACAAAACACCAAACAGAATTAAACGCACCATGTGGCGAACAGGAAAGCAAAGAAGAAAGAATAGAATTCTAAAAATTAAAATAAAACTAACTAGGAAACACAAAACTTAATTTCAGAAATTAAGAAAAATATTAGTGCTATTTATTTATTTAAAATTTTTTTAAAGACAAAAATAAAATAAAACTAAAAAAATATAGAAAGTAAAAAAATAATGAAAAGAAAAATAAAATAAAACGGAAATAAAAAAATAAAAAAATGAAAATAAAAAGAAAAATAAATAAAAGAAAGAAAGAAGAGAT
>NC_029790.2:102293421-102326943 GCF_000816755.2 Arachis ipaensis | reverse complement strand
AAAATATAAAGGAAACAAAAGAAATAAAAAACAAAAATTAATAATAAATAATAAATTTTTTTAATTAAAAGAAAAATTATCTAATCTAAGCAATCAAACAACGAGTAGTTGTCAATTACAGTCAATCTCCGGTAACAGTGCCAAAAACTTGGTGCGGAAATTGTAACCCACTAACTTACCGGCAAGTGTACCGAATCGTACCAAGTAATACCTTACGTGAGTAAGGGTCGATCCCACGAGGATTAATGGATTAAGCAACAATAGTGTTTGATAGGCTTAGTTAGACAAACAGAAAATAGTGTTGGAAGTTCAAAAGCATTAACAGTAAATTTAGAATATTAAAGATAGGCAGATAAATAAGTTGGGAATAAAATATTGAGAAAGCAGTTAAGGCTTCAGAGTTATCTATTTTCTGGATTGACTTTTTTTATTAACTAATTTTAATCATGTAAGATTTAATTCATGGCAAACTATTTGTGACTAGACCCTAATTCCTTAGACCTTCCTAGTCTCCTCTAAAATTCATCAACTGCCAATTCCTTGGTCAATTAATTCCAATTAGAGGGTGATGATCAAATTCTAGTTTATATGCCACAAGAATCCTAATTATCCAAAAATAAAGGGATTATATGTCACGTATCTCATTAAATACAAACAATTAGACATTCAGGATAATATGTTTTCAAGCTATTGTTCAAGTAAAGAGCTTTTCCAAGTTATACAAGAACTTAATCAGAACATGGGTCATACTTCCGTTCTACCCAAATTCATAAAATTAAGAACGAAAACAATTCTTAAATATAAATCAAGACATGAATTAAAATACAGAAACAATAAAATCAATCCATACAATAGATAGAGCTTCTAACCTTAACAATGGAGGTTTAGTTGCTCATGGAAAAGAGAAAATAAGGATTCAGGTAAAATGTACTGAGTTCCAATCTGATGGATCTGAATCCCCTAGGGAAGGAAAGTTTCTCCCTTTTATAACTAATCCTAATAAATTTAAAATCAAAATATCAAAACTAAAAATAATATCTTTTCCTAAAAATAATATTTGAATTAATTCAGCTGATGGGTGGGGACCACTTGCTTTGTCCATTCTGCAGCTTCTAATCTGTGTTTTCTGGGCTAAAAACTGGGTCAAAACAGCCCAGAAATTGCCCCCAGCGTTTTTCTATATTTTCTGGACGTGGCGCATGTCACGCGTACGCGTCAGTCACGTGTACGCCTCGATGGTCTTTTTCGCATGTCACGCGCACGCGTCAGTCACGCGTACACGTCGCTGAGCAAATCTTCAAATCACGCGTACACATCAGTCACGCGCACGCGTCGCTCCTCGCTGCCATCTCCTTTGATTCTTGTGCTACAGAAACTCTATCAAATTCCGCCGAATGTTACCTAAAATAAATAAAATTGCAAAAGACTCAAAGTAGCATCCATATTGGCTAAAAGATAATTAATTCTTTATTAAACTCAACAATTTAGATGCAAATTCACTATGAAAAGATAGGAAAGATGCTCACGCATCAACCTCTGCCAGGCGTTATAAAGGGATTCATCATCCTCTTGTTTAAAGCCTTGGATGTCCAGCCTTAGCTGTGTCATCCTTTTTGGAGGAAAATATTGATTCAGGAATTTGTCTGATAACTGTTTCCATGTTCTTATGCTTACTGTAGGTTGGTTATTTAACCACCTCTTAGCTTGATCTTTTACAACAAATGGAAACAGTAATAATCTGTAGACATCCTGATCTACTTCCTTGTCACGTACTGTGTCAGCAATTTACAAGAACTGCGCCAGAAACTCAGTAGGTTCTTCCTGTGGAAGACCAGAATACTGGCAATTTTACTGCACCATGACAATGAGATGAGGATTTAGCTCAAAATTTCTTGCTTTGATGGGAGGTATACAGATGCTACTCCCATATGCAGCAGTAATGGGGTTAGCATATGACCCCAGATTCCTTCTGGACTGTTCATTTCCATTTAGGTCCATGATGGATAAAAGGGAATTGATATGAATTGCAAATAAAATATATTTTTGTTTTTATTTTATTTAAGTTGAAACAAATCGAATAATTAAAAATAAATAAAAATAATAAGAAAAAATAAAATAATTAGGAATTAAGATATAAATTTTGAAAACTAAGAGAAAAATAAATTTGAAATTGTGCATATAGAGGAGAGGAAAAGGGCGACGAGTTTATCAGCAATCGCTGAAGACTTCAGAGCATGGTTAAATGATATGGAGTTGGCGGACTTGACACTTAATGATTGCAAGTATACATGGTTTAGAGGGCAGTCCTGTAGTCAGATTGATAGAGCCCTGGTGAGTCTGGAATGGCTGGATGCGTACCCAGAATCTCGACTTAGAAGAGGACCGAGAGGACTATCAGACCACTGCCCCTTGATAATGGAAGACAGAAGAATGGTTCATGGTACAAGACCGTTTCGCAGCCTAGACTCGTGGTTTACACATGAGGGCTTCCTAAGAATGGTGAAGGAAGAATGGAGAGGGTTGGGAGATGCTCGGTTCCTGGATAAGCTGAAGGCGTTATCTAAGCGACTGGGTAGATGGCACAAGCAGCACTTCCGGAATATACCTGAAAAGATAAAAAGGTTTGAGGATGAGATCAAGAAAGTGGATGACATGGTCAGCAATGGGATTATGATGGTACAGTAGAAGCAAGAAGGAAGGCGCTAGTGAGGTGTTGTGAGCTGTGGTATACGAGGCAAGATATGCACTGGAAACAAATGTCTAGGTCTCGACATGCCAAGGAGATGGAGAGGAACACAAGATATTTCCACAACATTGCATCAGCAAGAAGAAGGAATAACCAGATTGAGTCTTTAGTGATTAACGGGAGGCTGGTCAGGAATCATGGAAGGATCAAAGTTGCCATTAGGGACTTTTACAGGAAACTGTTCCAACAGGAAGCTTTGCTAAACATTAGCTTTCGAGATGGTCTAGTCAATCGGTTGGAGATGGCGGAAGCTTAGGCTCTAGAGATATTACCGTCGAAGGAGGAAGTGAAGGAAGCAGTGTGAGATTGTGAATCGTCTAAGGCACCGGGTAGCGATGGATATAACATGAACTTTATAAAAAAATGTTGGGAAGAGATTGGAGTGGAATTTACTAAAGTTTTGATAACTTTCTTTGAGACAGAGAGGCTACCAGCAGACTACAATGTTACTTGGGTAGTGCTGGCACCGAAATTTGTGGGTGCAAAGGAGATAAAGGATCTCAGACCTATTAGTATGGCTGGCTGCATTTATAAAGTGATATCAAAAGTGTTCACAAGGAGAATGAGGAGCGTAATGCCAGGTTTAGTAGGGGAATCACAAAGTGCTTTTTTTAAGGGCAGGAGAATACATGATGGAGCATTAATAGCGTGTGAAACTATACAATGGCTAAAACTGAAAAGAAAGGTGGCAGCAATCATCAAATTGGACTTTCAAAAAGCCTATGACAGAGTCAAATGGAACTTTATTGATACTGTTCTAGAAAAGATGGGGTTCGGGAGAAGATGGAGGGCATGGGTAGCAGAGTGTGTCAGATCAGCATCTATCTCAATTTTGGTTAATGGGTCACCATCAAAACCGTTCAGGATGGAAAGGGAGCTGCGACAAGGTGATCCTCTATCACTATTCCTATTCGTCCTTGTAGTAGACGTGTTGAATAGGATGATTGGGGAGGCGGCTAGAAATGGGAGAATATCACCTCTTTTAGTTGGTAGGGATAATATAGAGTTGTCACACTTGCAATTTGCTGATGACACTATATTGTTCTGTCCACCAGAGGAGGAGACAGTGCGAAATTACAAGAGGCTTTTGCGGTGTTTTAAAGTGATGTCCAGGTTGAGCATTAACTTTGAAAAATCCAGCTTGATACCGGTAAATTGCAGTCAAGAGTGGATGGATCGGATGTGCAGACTACTAGGGTACCAGGCGGCAACTCTATCGATGAAGTACTTGGGCATTAATCTCGGAGCAAACCCAAGGTTGGTAAAAACTTGGAAACCAGTGATAGATAAGGTGGAGGAGAAACTCAGCTTGTGGAAAGCAAAGGTTCTTAGCAAGGCAGGAAAGTTGATCCTCATCAAGTCAGTAATCAATAGTCTACCAATTTATTATCTCAACTTGTATAAAATGCCAATTGCTGTGGCAAAAAAACTAATTTCACTACAGCGGAGATTCTTTTGGGGGAAGGAGGATGGAAGACCTGGGTTGGCTCTTGTAAAGTGGGAAATGATACAAGCACCAAAGAAGTTAGGAGGTCTAGGTGTCGGAGATGCGACAATTCGGAACACCGCCTTATTGTTCAAGTGGTGGTCGAGATTTTCTAAGGAAGACTGTCCACTGTGGAAGAAGATTGTGTGCTTGTGCAATAATCTGAATCCTAACCAGTTGTTGTCTACTCAAGATCTACCAGCAAAAGGTGGTCCGTGGAAAGAAATATGTAACTTGCAAATAAAAGAGCAAAGTGTCAGACAAAAGATGATTGATGGCCTAGCCATAGAAGTTGGTGATGGTAGATCAACCAGATTCTGAGAGGATACTTGTCTACAGTTAGGGAAGTTGGAAGACTCCTTTCTGAGGCTTTTCTTGGTTTCAAATCACAAAGGATCCATTATTGGGGACTGTGGGTTTTGGGACGGGATAGAGTGGGTGTGGAACTTCCAATGGAGGAGGGAACTCCGCCAATGGGAGATTGACAACCTGAATCAAATGCTTGATATCTTGCACAATGTGAGTTTAATAGCAGATGTATCAGATAGAGTGGTGTGGAAGTTTGACAAGGAAGGTGTTTATACTACTAACTCATTTGTGCAGGTGTTGTAGGAATAGACTCTAATGGATGATATCCTCTCTTACAAGTTCACAAATGGTATTTGGAAAGGACTGGTTCCCCCTAGAGTTGAATTGTTTAATTGGTTTGTACTAGTAGGACAAGTTAATACAAAGGATCGCTTGATTAACTTCCGCATCATTGCTCAGAATGATAATATCTGTGTGATATGCAACAAGGACGTTGAATCTGTCCAACACTTGTTTGTTACGTATGATTTTTCTTGGCAGGTTTGGTGTGCGTAGATTACTCAGGTGGGTCGGGCATGGTGCATACCGGGATCCATAAGAGAACATTTTGAGAGCAGCAGGATGATGCTTATGAGAAAAGACGAGCGTAAAACATGGTTAGTGGGGTTCTTCTCAGTTATATGGAGTATCTGGCTGTGTAGAAATGAATTCATTTTTCAGAATAAGACAACAGTCGTGGTGGAATGCATCACTAGATCGTTTTGTAGCTCAAAGGAATGGTGTAACAATAACTCATGTTGTTGATGGCTATGCTGGAGATGACATAGGAGTTGTTGTGCGTCTTTTATTATTGTATGCTCCACCGAGTGTGTTGAGCTTAATTGTCTTTCAAAAAAAAATGAAACTAAACTCAAACAGAAAAACTCAATTATTAGTTTATAAAAATTTTTGAAAAAAAATTGAAAAAGAAAATAAGGATTTAAAAAAAAAGTTTCAACCAAAAACAATAATAGAAGACGCAATTTTAGTGACTTTAATCTAAAAAGATAAATTTTTCCTAATCTAAGCAACAAAATAAACCATCAATTGTCCAAACTCGAACAATCCCCGGCAACGGTGCCAAAAACTTGG
This sequence comes from Arachis ipaensis, assembly GCF_000816755.2. Classification (NCBI taxonomy): domain Eukaryota; kingdom Viridiplantae; phylum Streptophyta; class Magnoliopsida; order Fabales; family Fabaceae; genus Arachis; species Arachis ipaensis. Next base: position 102,321,271 of record NC_029790.2, on the reverse strand, counting down.
TGCACAAAATTACAATCACATTTTTGCAATTCCGCACAACTAACCAGCAAGTGCACTGGGTCGTCCAAGTAATACCTTACGTGAGTAAGGGTCGATCCCACGGAGATTGTCGGCTTGAAGCAAGCTATGGTTATTCTGTAACTCTTAGTCAGGAAATCAGTAATAAAAATGATTGGATTTATGAAGAGTAAATAACATAGAATAAATACTTGTTATTCAGTAATGGAGAACATGTTGAGGTTCTGGAGATGCTCTGTCTTATGAATTTCTGCTTTCCTACGGTCTTCTTCTTTACGCACGCAGGTCTCCTTCCATGGCAAGCTGTATGTTGGTGGATCACCGTTGCCAATGGCTACCGCCGTCCTCTCAGTGAAAAGGGTCCATGTACATGGCTAATCATCTGTCGGTTCTTACTAATGTTGGAATAGGATCCATTGATCCTTTTGCACACTGTCACTGCGCCCAGCATTCATGAATTTGAAGCTCGTCACAGTCATCCCTTCCCGGATCCTACTCAAAATACCACAGACAAGGTTTAGACTTTTCGGATCTTAGGAATGCTGTCAATTGATTCTAACTTATACCACAAAGACTCTGATCTCATAGATTTGAGTGCTCTGTTGTCAGGAGATGGAATCAAACGTATGAGCCAGGAACCCAAGAGATACACACTCAATCTAAGGTAGAACGAAGGTGGTTGTTAGGCACGCGTTCATAGGTTGAGAATGGTGATGAGTGTCATGGATCATCACATTCATCATGTTGAAGTGCGAGTGAATATCTTAGAATAGAAACACGCCTGATTGAATGAAAAATAGTAGTAATTGCATTAATTCATCGAAACACAGCAGAGCTCCTCACCCCAACCATGGAGTTTAGAGACTCATGCCGTAGAAGATACAAATTCAGATGTAAAAAATGTCATGAGGTCCATAGTAAGTCTCTAAAAGTTGTTTTTATACTAAGCTAGTGACCTAGGTTTACAGAAAATGAGTAAACTAAGATAGATAGTGCAGAAATCTACTTCCGGGGCCCACTTGGTGTGTGCTTGGGCTGAGCATTGAGCTTTACACGTGTAGAGGCTTCTCTTGGAGCTAAACGCCAGGTTGCAGCCTGTTTGTGGCGTTTAACTCTGGTTTGTAACATGTTTCTGGTGTTTAACTTCAGAATAGGGCAACAAGTTAGCGTTTGAATGCCAGTTTGCATCGTTAAAACTCGAGCAAAGTATGGATTATTATATATTGCTGGAAAGCCCTAGATGTCTACTTTCTAACGCAATTGAGAGCGCACAAATTGGGTTTCTGTAGCTCCAAAAAATCCATTTCGAGTGTGGGAAGGTCAGAATCCAACAACATCTACAATCTTTTTTCAACCTCTGGATCAGATTTTTGCTTAGGTCCCTAAATTTCAGTCAGAAAATACCTGAAATCACAGAAAAACACACAAACTCATAGTAAAGTCCAGAAATGTGAATTTTGCATAAAAACTAATAAAAACATCGTAAAAACTAACTAAATCATACTAAAAATTACCTAAAAATAATGCCAAAAAGCGTATAAGTTATCCGCTCATCAGTACACTTTCCTGCAAATTCCTTTGAGAGATGACCCGAAGTTTGAATACTTCAGTTATTTTTATTGGTTTGCTTAAGTGACAAACAATCTAAATGTTGATTGAGGTTTAATTATCGGTTTAGATCTATACTTGCAACGTGATTTTATTGAGAAATTCTTTACCGACATTTTTTCTCCGCCAGTGCATACGCACAACTTGCAAAAATCATAGGATGTGCATACGCACAAGTCTCGACATACGTTCAGGTCTATGCGTGCGCATGATAAGGTGCATAAGCAGCTAAACCCGAAATTCTGGTATTCTGTAACATTACAGAGTTCAGTTTTTTATACCAAATTTTCAATGTCCATAAATTTTTCTACAAAATTCTGTTTTTCTTTATCTTTAAATCCTTTTAAAGTCCTCATAACCATCCTTAATTTAAGATAAAATTCACCCAAATCCAAACTACGAGGGCCATGTCATGACCCACTGAAGTTGGTCAAAATTTGGTTTTTAACCAAATTCCTCAAGTTTCCAAAACACTCACTCCAAACAAAACAATCCATACCCAATTCAATATCTATTACTCCTACAGATTATCACATACTCTCAATCACTCCACATTCAGTCCAACAACTAAATCCTTCAATTCATTCAATAAATTCCACTCATAAATTCACCAATTCCCACTACTATCATCAATCATTATCAACAACAGTAATTAGCATACAATCCACCACATAAAAATCATCATCAATCACATTTTATCCACATACTAAATCAAACTTTTATTCAAACAACTAATTCATGCAATTCAACCTTTCTTAAGGGCCACTAGTCTATATTTCACACAATATTACATATTATCTACAAGAAACTGAAACCATATGTAAGAACCGCAATTAATTAATCGCTTAATTAATTAAATTAATTGTCCAAAATCGGATCCAAAAATTTAGAATATTAATTAGGAAATATAAATATGATATTTGGACTCAAAGGATTTTTCTGAGTTAGAAAATGTAACTTTTGCGAAAAAAAGTGTCAGACCGCGAAATGGCAGAATAACCGGCCGAACCGATTTAAGTATGTCTGGTACTGTGTGAGAAGAATTAAAAACAATATAAAACTTTAGAAAAATAATTAGAATTCAAAACCGGGCACTAATTCTAAATGTTTGGCCCAACATTGGATCAAACGGGCTAAAAATACTAACGGATTGGACCGCTCTCAAGTTGGGCCCAAGCCCAACCTATATAAGCTTAAATGAACCCCCATTTAGCTATTTCACCCTCATAAATACAACACCACAGCTGAGAAGGGAAGAGAGAAAATCCTAACCCCTCTTATTGATCTTCAAACCACCATAACTTTCTCTCCGGTGCTCCGATTGACTAGCCATTTGTAGCCACACGTCACCCTCGACGAGCTCTTCAAGTCTATCTAGGTTATATGGTGAGTTTCTCAATGAACTCAGCCTAGTATCGTTTTTCTTTGTTATTTCGAATTTAGTTTGGGTTTTGAGGAAATCTTGTGACTTTGGTTGTTTAGGGGTGCTCTAGTATGAGCTATTGGTAAATTCCATCAACCAAATTCGTTGGTTAAGGTATGAAACCCTCTAACCCTTGTAATTTATGATATTTAGTGAGTCCTAAGTTGATGTATGTATGTAATTTGTATATTAGAGAATTGGATACACTTTTGGAAATTGAATCTTGCTTGTGAAGGTGTTTGGTGGAGCTTGGAGCTGAGTTTTGGTGGAGATTCCCAAGTGAGAACTTAAATTTGACTTCCAAGAGGTACGGTTTAAGTTTCATTTAAGTACCGTGAGATGTGATGAGGATTCCTAGGTTAAATGCCCTTAGGATTAAGTTTGAATTATGTATTTGGATGAATTTGATGTGCGTAGATGGTATATTGTGGTAATTGAAGGTTTGGATGAGATTAGTATAATAGTGCATAATTGGTGTGTTGTTGGTGAGTTGATGTGTGTATTGTGTGATAATGCATGATGATTTTGATGAGTGTGATATTGTAGTTGATTTTTGAGATGGAAGTTGAATGATGATAATGTTGGGTAGTGATATTGGGTTTGTATGCTTGTGGATGTTAATAAATGAAGATGCTTGGTGATGTGGATATAGGATGGTGGAATGATGTTTTGTTATGTATATTATTGAGGTTTACATTTTTATAAGTAGAATGTGGGTATGGAATGGATGATCTATGTGATGCTAGGTGTTGGAATGATGAAAAGGTATATGAATATGAATTAAGTGCATTAGGACTACTTTGAATGTGGAATAAGTGATGTTGGATTGAAAATTTGGTCAAATTGAGGTTTAGAGATTTTTGGTAAAAATAGATTTTTAGTGAACTTTGACGGATCATATCTTGAGCTATGGTTTTCAAAATTTAATGATTTTTGTATCAAAATAAAGAAAATTCAAAGAGCTTTAAAATGGTATCAATTTTGTAGAAATCTTAATTTTGTAGAGAAAGATATGATCGTTGAAAGTTGGTGTCTGAAATATGAATTATGTGATGTTGTAGAATATTTGGCTTCTGGTTTGGGTGCGCATGCACAGCCTTGTGCGCACGCACACGCTGTGTATATTTTTGAAAGCGTGCGTATGCACACCCTTGTGTGCACGCACACACGGGGATATGGCTGCTGTTGGGAGTGCTAGCACGCCCTGTGCGCACACACAACCAATGAAGTTTTGCATGCTGTGCGAACGCACAGCCTTGTGCGCCTGCACACGCTGGGAAGTACGTTCTGTTGGGGGCGTTCGCATGTTCTGTGCGTACACTCAACAATGAAAATTTTACTTTCTGTGCGTACGCACACTTTCTGAAAATTCTTCTGGGCGTGCGTACGCACAGTCCTATACGTACGCACACAGCCCTGTTTTTCAATAAAAAATCGTTTTTAGCTGTTTGACCTTCTCGATGAGCTTGCAAACTTTCGTAACACTTACTTAACACCTTTTTACCAGTTTTAGGGTAATGAATCAAGGGAGAGAATAGTAAAGGAATAAAAAGGGTAATTTTGGTTATGAGTTTAGAAGATGGTGATTTAAGCTTGGTAATTTCTGTGGATGAAATCAATGGAGAATTAATGATGATTCGTGAGAACGATAAAAGAGTTAACTTGAGGTTGAGTATAAAATTGAGATGAGATTAATGATGAGAGTGATTGAGAGTGTGATACTGAAATTGAATATGATCTGACTGTGACATACCTTCCTGGGTAGATGCAGTGGAGTGATTCCGCTTGCTCTGGGTTTGGTCTGAACTCCTGGGGTAGATGCAGTGGTTAGCCCCCATTTGCTCCCAATCGAGGATAATTTGAGATTTTATGAAATTATCTGAGTTTCTAATTTCCTTGGGTAGATGCAGTGAGTCATCTCCACTTGCTCCAGGTTAAAATATGAGATTCTGTTGATCTCGCGTCATAAGATGTGGCCAGACACTTATACCTTTCCCGATGAGCTCTCCCCCATGGATATTTTATTTTGATTTTTGAGCTTGGGATGCGTGCTCGCAGGGACTGTCCAATGGTTAGCTACCAGGACATGTCGGGTTGGCTTTGTAACCGACAAATGATATCATCGGCCATAGGGTAGGCATACATCATTTGTATTTGTTTAACTTGTTTGGGTTTGCCTTTTTGTTTTGGATTGCTAAATTGTTCATATATGATATGTTACTTGAGTAAATGCTACTTGCTCTAATTGTACCTTAATTGTGTATTACTTGTCTGTATTACTTGTGTATGTACAGCTGAGAGGTCCCTCATGCTGGTGTCGGTGAAGAGAGAACTTTTGCGTGGTCTAGAATTCAGAATAGATTCCCGTTGCAAGTATAGCTTCTAAACCAATAAAAGTCCTTTCTTACAAACGTTTTGGTTGTCACAAGTAACAAACCCCTTTTAAAATTGATAACCGAGTATTTAAACCTCGGGTCATCTTCTCAAGGAACTGCAGGGAAGTATGTTCTTATTATTGGTTATGAAGATTGTAAATCGGGGTTTTGAAGATGAGGAACAAGTAATTTAAATTGCAATTAAAATAAGTAAAAGACTATAAAATAAATAAATAACTGTAAAATAGACTTTTGGCAAGGTATGAGAAATTAGAAGTCCTATCCTAGTTATCCTTATCAATGATGATAAAGATTGAATCTTATTTCCACTTAGTTAGCCTTTACTTGAGCAAGGGAAGGTCAAGTGACTAATTAGTTTGATCTTCAAATCCTAGTTAATTCCTAAGGAAAGGTTGGGATTATTGAAGTTCAATTCAATTAGCAAAGATAACAATTATCAATCATGTTGAGTTTGATAACTCCTGAGTTACTGATTTCTTAACCAAGACCAAAAAGGGAAAAGGTAAATCTACTGGAATAAAAATGTCTTCAGATTGGAAGCAACAGTAACATAAATAAAAGAGAGCAATGATAAACTGAAATACCTCAAATAACATTAATTCAAAGAATAATCTGTGACATAGAAGAATTCATAAACTAAATTGAAAAGATAAATAAAAAGGAATGTTGAACCTGATAAGAAGAGATAATCCTGAAAGCAAAGGAAATCCTAATTCTAAATCCTAAAAGAGAGAGGAGAGAACCTCTCCCTCCAAACTACATCTAATTCATCAATACTAACTAATTGGAGACTCTCCTCTGAATGGATGCATTCCCCCACTTCATAACCTCTGATCTGTGCCTTCTGGACTTGGATTTGGGCCAAAAAGGGCCTCAGAAATCGTTGGGAGCATTTTCTGTACTTTCTGGTACGTGGCCTCTGTCACGCGTCCGCGTGGGCCACGCGGTCGCGTCATTTGGAGTTTTCCTTGTCACGCGGTCACTTCAGTCATGCGTCCGCGTCATATACATTTTGCTTAAGGCGCACGATCGCGTCAAGCACGCGGCCGCGTCACTGCCATTTCGCGCTGGCACGCAGCCGCGTCGTCCATGTGATCGCGTCGCTGCCAGTTTCTTCAAAAACTCTGTTTTATGCTTTCCTTCCATTTTTGTATGTTCCCTTTCCATCCTTTAAGTCATTCCTGCCTTAGAAGATCTGAAACTACTCAACACACGAATCACGGCATCGAATGGAAATAAAGGGTAATTAAGGTAATTACTTTTAAAGCATAGAAAACATGTTTTTCACTTTCATCACATAATAAGGAAAGGAAAGTAAAACCATGCAATTTATATGAATAAGTGAGTGAAGGATTGAATAAATCACTTAAATTAGGCACAAAATATATCATAAAATATGGGTTTATCAACCTTCCCACACTTAAACAATAGCATGTCCTCGTGCTAAATCCAAGACAAAGAGTAAGGTAAGGTTGAAGTGGTGGAATCTCATGCAATGCAATCTATTCTAAATGCAACTACCTAAATGAATCATGCAATTCTAATTTGTTATTCCCTTGTATATAAAACTTACATGTAATTAAATCAATTCACATTCTCAAGGAATCATATATGCATAGCCAAGCCTTAGATAATGATAAATCACTTTTACAATTGAGATGGGAGAGAAAAATATTTTACAAACTTGCAAGACAATTAGCAATTTAAGCAGAGATATATGTTGATGAGCTATTGAACCCTCACTGGATTTTGGGTTTACTCTCTAGTCACTCAGTGTTTATTGGGTTAATCACTCTATTCTCCTTTTTATTCTTACTTTCTATAACTTTGTTCTTCATCTAACCAATCAACAATTATAGAATATAGGCATACAAAAAATCATGAGGTCTTTAATTAAGGTTGTAATGGGGCCAAGGTAGAGGTGAGGGTATATGTATAAGGCTAAGTGAGCTAATTAAGTGAATCCTTGATTAGTCTAAGATCTCACCTAACATACATATTTTGTAAAGCAAAGCTTCTTTACCTATTTTCCCATACTTTTCCCACTTTTTATGTTACATGCTCATGCATTAGTTTTAATTTTGTCCCATATGCATTGCTTTATTTTGCATTTGGGGAATTCTTTTGTATCCCCTTTTTTCAAATACTGAAAAAAAAATTTATTTTTATTTTTACTTTTTTTTTATTTTTTTTAATGCACATGGTAATTCAATTATTTTGATTTCACATGAGCATGCTTTCCAAAATTTTTATTTTGAATTATTTTATTCTTTTTAACTTTCTACCCTTTGTTTTTATCATCCATGTTCCCAATAGGTTTCCCATACTTAAACAATACACACTTTCTATCTTAAGCTAACCAAGGATTCAACTTGGGATTTTTATTTTATTTTTCTGCTTAAGGCTAGTATTGTGGTTTATAGAATAAGAGGGGACTTAAAGGCTCAAGGGGGCTAACAAGGGTGATGTAAAAGGTAGGCTAATTTGGGATAAGTGAGCTAGAATCAAACAACGGCCTCAATCACTTTCTTGGTATGCATCTATATTCTATAATCGGACATATAGATTAAAACAAAGTAAAGAACATCAGAATAAGAAAGAGGGGCAGAACACACAGGAATAAAAATTATGTTTTGAATGTAACCATACAATTAAGCTCAAAACTCACAGGCTGTGTGTTCTCTAACTCAAAAATCATATATCAGTTATATATGTCAAGCAAGTAAAAATTAAGAGTTCCCATTATTCTCAATGTAAATCTTAAGGTGGCTTTAAAGTTCTAGTGTTTCTCCTTGATAAAATGTTGTTAACTAACTAACATGTAATGCTATATATACAAGGTGTGGGTTATTTTCATTCTGTTAAAGTCTCTAGTTTACTTCCTTTTTATATTTTTAATTTAAACTAAGTTATCTTATGCTAACAAGGGTAAACTATACTAATTAATCCACATTTTCTATAACTAATAAGTTAGAATTGCAACTAAACTAAATGGCTAAAATATGAACTAAAGTGCAACATGCAGAAATATAGTAAAAATACATGAAAATAGCAACGTATAAGTACTGAGAAAATAAAAATAAAAACAAAGAGAAAAATACAAAAAAAATAATAAAGTAAAAAGAGTCTGTAGTGGTTCACCAAAAAATACGCCAGAGATGGCGACCTCTCCACACTTAAAATGAAGCATCGTCCCTGATGCTCACTCAAGCAGGGTGTGAAGGGGTGTCATCACTGGAAGGATGGGTAGCCGGAGTCTTTGTGGTGGTGGGCTGAGGATCTGCCTGCTGCAGAGGAGGTGCTGACTGAATCGGGATCTCTGGGTCTGCAGCCTGAATCTCAGGCAGGGCCTCCTGCTATGATGCAGCCTGCTCCGTGCCTACCTGCGTAGCCTCTATCTGTGGATGGGTCTCTGCCTCGTGATCATCCGCCTCCTCCTCAGATGGCTCTGATGGGGTGTCAGGCTCGAAGGGGATGTCACTGCCAGAACGGATCATCAGCTCCAGGTGCTCATAGCGTCGCTTGCTGCGACGCTCAGATCTCTCGTATCGCCGCCGGTTGCGGCGCTCCATCTGGTCTAGCTGCCGAAACAGGCGGTGCACTAAGTGATAAACTGGCTCTGAGGCAGGTGGAGGTGCAGTGGTGGTAGCAAGGGTAGCTGTAGAGGAAGAGGGGCCGGAAGATGGTGTGGCTGTCTCATCAGTAGGAGTGAGGAATGAAGGCCTGTAGCCCAAAGCCAGAAAGTTCCTGCTGTAAGGGATAATTTTCTTGCATTCTGCAGCAGGTGGCTTCTCATCAGCATCCTCCTAGGGCACGTCAGCTCGACGGCCAAGCTGTGTAATCAGATATGGAAAGGGGAGAGTGCCTCGGACGTGGACCCTGGCCATGTAGTACCGAATAAAGCGTGGCAGGTACAGGTCCTTACCCTCCATCACACACCATAGGAGGGTGATCATAGCAGCAGGTAGCTCCGTCTCATGAGTACTCGGCATAATAAAGTTGCTTAGAATCTGATGCCATAGCCGAGCCTCATCGTTCAAGTACACCCGCTTGATTCCCTTAGGCATGGTGGTGTTCTGACCCATGACCTATGGAACAGTCGGGTCAAGGGCTATCCTTGCCTTGACGGCATCCTAGTCAAACTTCATGAAGCGCATGTCCTCCTCAGCCTTTTGATAACCATCTGGCTGATCGGATTTAGGCAGGAGCTTCAGAACATCCTCTATGGCCTCTTCAGTGACCAGTATCTGCTTCCCTCTTAGGTTTATTGCATCTAGGGAAGTTTTGAAGTAATTGCAGTAAAATTTTCTTACCCAAGATGCATTGACCTCAGTCAGGTTTCTCTCCAGAAAGAACCAGCCTCTTTGTTTGATCTTATCAGAGGTGTATTGCTGGAGTTCTTCTGGGATCTTCAGAGTCCTTTCCAGGTACAGGTTCCTAGAGGTTGCAAACACCAGATACTTCAGCTCACAGTATTGGTTTGCAAACTTAATGGGATCAGTAGCAGGGAGTAGCTGGTCAGCCTTCTCTTGCGGGATAAAGTGTTTCTCCCGCCAGGAGTCATCATGCATGATGTCCAGGATGGACATGGAGGATTCTCCTCTTTTTTGTTTGCCAGTTGTTGCCTTTTCCTTTTCTTTTCTATGGGTGTCAGACATCCTGAAAAACAGAAAACTAGGATATAACAAAAACAGGAAAAACAAGTATGCAAATCACAAAATAAGCATATAGTGGCAAAGGGGCAGTGGAGTAATGAAAATGAGTTAAGTAAATGTGCATTAAGGATTGAATAGGAGTTAAAAGTCCAAGAAGAAAAATTAACAATCCAAAATGTAATAGAAATCATGTTAATTAGGAAAAATTATCATCATGCCTTGGTTAGAAGGTTAAAGAGAATATGAAAAACCAGAAGAGATGTTTTGAAAGGTTAGGTTGGTTAGGAATGAAAAAAGAGTTTAGGAGGTTAAAATTAGTGAATTAGTAAAAAGTGGGTTAGAGTAAGTGGCATGATGAACATTTTCTAAGTAACAAGCATTCCCAATTAGAAGCTACAGTTAACTCATATCCAAATAAGGGAATCAGGTTGATGATGAATCAAAAATTGGAAGCTAAACATCAAAAATGCAAATGATGAACCAGGAAATCAAAAAGAATAAGAAAGCTTGCCCTGGTATTCATGAATTGGTTTTGGTAAAAGCAGAGTAAAGCAGAGTTCAAAGTGCCAAAACCAAGACATGAATGGAAACAAAACAGTTTACAGAAAATTGGGCAGTATTCCGGCTAAAATTGGATGTTCCCGGAAAATAAACAGTAAGCAGGACAGTTCATATGAATTAAAACAAACTACAATTAGATATAATTAGTGTGAACAAGAAAGAACATTTGCAATAGCAGCATGAACAGTAAGAACATCATATGAACAATAATAATATCACAGCAACAGCAGAATTGCGAAAATTAGAAAACAAGAAGCACGAACAGCGCAATTAATCAGGCCTAAATCCACTAACCACATCCTAGGCTACATAACCACCTAGAATCCACTACAACATGCATATCTAACTAGCCTAATGATGAACATAAACAAAAAATTACGTAAGTAACTGAGAATTGAAAGAAGGTGACGTCCGGCGGAACCTGGTAGGCGGATGAAGAAAGTGGGGCAGAGAGATGGCTAGGGGGTGGTGGTGGTGGCTGGCTGACGTGGCGGTTGAGGGTGGTTGGCGCGGCGGTTGTTGTTCGGAGGCAGGGGGTTTTAGGAGAAGGGGGTTGGGGGGGCGCGAATGGGTAGGGTTTCGCGTGGCTGGGGGGGTTATCGAATTTGAATCCACGCGATCGCGTGGGGCACGCGGTCGCGTGGCTGGGGTGGAATGGGGTTGACGCGATCACGTGAGTGATGCGATCGCATGGGGTGGGTAAAAGGATGAATGATCCGGTCGCGTGAGGCATGCGACCGCGTCGCTGGAAATTGTGCTAAACGCGCAATTCCAGCGTCGTTTCAGCACAACTCTCTGTCTCCTTTGGGGTGTCGTGCAATCCACGTGATGCGATCGCGTCGCCATGCTTTCGCGTGGGATGGATGTTGTGCAAGTGACGCGATCGCGCCATGGACGCGACTGCGTGGATCGTTTTGTGCGAAACGTACAACAGCCACACGATTCTAGCCCAACTTTCTGGGCGTTGGATTCTTACGCCGATTTCTAGGTCATGCGGCCGCGTGAATGACGCGGACGTGTGGGGGGGTTGTTTTTTGCAACTGACGTGATCGCTTGAGTGATGCGGTCGCGTCGCACACCTACTCTCTTTTTTTTATGCAGGTATGCAATGCGAATGAATAATATTCAGGTTCAATTGAAAAGGAAAACAAAAATAAATAACACGAAATAAAACTGAATAAGAAACGACCATACCATGGTGGGTTGTCTCTCACCTAGCACTTTTAGTTAAAGTCCTTAAGTTGGACATTGGATGAGCTTCCTGTTATGGTGGCTTGCGCTTAAATTCGTCCAGAAATCTTCACCAATGTTTGGAATGCCAACAGCCTCCGGAGTCCCAAACTAGGCATGTAAAGCTTCTGAGTATCTTCAAGCAGATTGTCAGGCTCCCGGGGTGACGAATGTCAGAATAGATTCCAGGATCCCAAACTTTGCTTTTAAATTCGCCTTTGTCTTGATCTATATTTTTCCATCCGGGCGGTTTAGAAAGTAGATTTTCACCAAGATGACCAAACGTTTTCCGAGATCCATTCGATTGATCATGATGCCAATCCGTGCACTTTGAATTGAAGCGTGGAACCTTATTGAACCTTGTGCACCAACTCTGAGTGCGAGCCATTTCCCTCTTACTCTTAAAGCCGCAGAGAGCTCTAAGCTGGCCATCTGTTTCAAGCAAACCATATTCAAGTGGGAAAATAAAGCTAAAGGTTAAGGATTGTACCCACTTGAAGCTTGTATTGGGTGGTAATGGCCTTGGGATAGGTGTTTCCAGTGGTTCTGTAAGTTCTACTCCCTTGTGCTCTTCGGTGAATTTCTTCACTTCCTTGCAGGCTTCTTCAATTGCATCCATGTCCTGATCAAAGCCTTCTATGTCTTCCTCATCACTTAAGTCATAAACGAGAGGTTGAGAGAAATCTACCTCCGCATCATCTTCGTAATCACTTGGGGAAGATTTTTCGATCTCAGAGAATTCACTTGCTGATGCAAGTTCATCACTGGGAGAACTTGACTTGAGATTATCATCATCAAGGAAACTTGCTTCTTGGATTATTCCGTCTAGTTCTTCATAAAAGACTTGCTTTGGGAGTTGTGCACTATCCTCCTTAGCATCAATTGTAACGTTTTTGACAGAATTCTCCATAACTCTGGATTCCCATGGAAGTTCAGCGTCTCCTAAGTCTTCAACCAACTCTTCTTCGTTTACAATGACAGCTTCCTCTACTTGTTCCAGTACGAAGTCATGCCCTGTTCTGTCCACTGGAGTTTCTAGTATCTCCTTCATGCTACGCTCTTCTTTAGATTGTCCACATGGAGCTGTGGGAGGTCCTTGAATGTTCGAACGTCTAGAAGATAATTGACTTACAGCTTGCTCCAGTTGATGAAGGGTTGTTTGAAGTTGATCTACTGTTTCCTTGAGGTGAACCTCTGATTCTCGGGGTAATGAAATTGGACATGGTACATGGGGAAGTGGTGGTGTTTGGGAGTAATTGGATTGGAATTGGGGTAAATGAGGAATCATATGGTGGTGAATGGTGAAAAGGAGCTTGTGAGTGTGGCGGTTCGAAGTTACGTTGAGAGGATGGTCTATAAGCACAGGGTGGGGCTTGTTGGTAACTACAAGGTTGTCCACCATGTCTATTGGCTTGGTATGCATTGTAGAATGGTCTTTGTCCATGATATCTTGGAGGGTGTTGTTTCCTAAAGGGTTGACTAGATCCTCTTGGCTCCATCCATCTTTCATTGCTCTGACCTTGATGCATGTTCCTATTATGACTTTCACTCTTTTCAATAATATTAGAACCAAACTCAAAGCGAGATGGGTGAGAATTCATAGTAGCTAATAAAAATAAAAGGAGAAAATAAGAATAAATAAACAAGTAAAAGAAAAATATTTACAATAACCAATAATAAGGCACACGATTGTAAATCCCCGGCAACGGCGCCATTTTGAAGAGAGAACTTTTGCGTGGTCTAGAATTCAGAATAGATTCCCGTTGCAAGTATAGCTTCTAAACCAACAAAAGTCCTTTCTTACAAACGTTTTGGTTGTCACAAGTAACAAACCCCTTTTAAAATTGATAACCGAGTATTTAAACCTCGGGTCGTCTTCTCAAGGAACTGCAGGGAAGTATGTTCTTATTATTGGTTATGAAGATTGTAAATCGGGGTTTTGAAGATGAGGAACAAGTAATTTAAATTGCAATTAAAATAAGTAAAAGACTATAAAATAAATAAATAACTGTAAAATAGACTTTTGGCAAGGTATGAGAAATTAGAAGTCCTATCCTAGTTATCCTTATCAATGATGATGAAGATTGAATCCTATTTCCACTTAGTTAGCCTTTACTTGAGCAAGGGAAGGTCAAGTGACTAATTAGTTTGATCTTCAAATCCTAGTTAATCCCTAAGGAAAGGTTGGGATTATGAAGTTCAATTCAATTAGCAAAGATAACAATTATCAATCATGTTGAGTTTGATAACTCCTGAGTTACTGATTTCTTAACCAAGACCAAAAAGGGAAAAGGTAAATCTACTGGAATAAAAATGTCTTCAGATTGGAAGCAACAGTAACATAAATAAAAGAGAGCAATGATAAACTGAAATACCTCAAATAACATTAATTCAAAGAATAATCTGTGACATAGAAGAATTCATAAACTAAATTGAAAAGATAAATAAAAAGGAATGTTGAACCTGATAAGAAGAGATAATCCTGAAAGCAAAAGAAATCCTAATTCTAAATCCTAAAAGAGAGAGGAGAGAACCTCTCCCTCCAAACTACATCTAATTCATCAATACTAACTAATTGGAGACTCTCCTCTGAATGGATGCATTCCCCCACTTCATAACCTCTGATCTGTGCCTTGTGGACTTGGATTTGGGCCAAAAAGGGCCTCAGAAATTGTTGGGAGCATTTTCCGTACTTTCTGGTGCGTGGCCTCTGTCACGCGTCCGCGTGGGCTACGCGGTCGCGTCATTTGGAGTTTTCCTTGTCACGCGGTCGCTTCAGTCATGCGTCCGCGTCATATGCGTCTCGCTTAAGGCACGCGATCGCGTCAAGCACGCAGTTGCGTCACTGCCATTTTGCGCTGGCACGCGGCCGCGTCATCCATGCGATCGCGTCGCTGCCAGTTTCTTCAAAAACTCCGTTTTTTGCTTTCCTTCCATTTTTGTATGTTCCCTTTCCATCCTTTAAGTCATTCCTGCCTTAGAAGATCTGAAACTACTCAACACACGAATCACGGCATCGAATGGAAATAAAGGGTAATTAAAGTAATTACTTTTAAAGCATAAGAAACATGTTTTTCACTTTCATCACATAATAAGGAAGGGAAAGTAAAGCCATGCAATTTATATGAATAAGTGAGTGAAGAATTGAATAAATCACTTAAATTAGACACAAAATATATCATAAAATATGGGTTTATCAGTCGGTTGACGCTGAGGGCTGTTCTTGACGCGATGAGTTGATGATATAATTAAATAATGATAATAATTATTAAATGAGATAATTTGAGCTCCCTGGGTAGATGCAGTGAAGTGATTTCACTTGCTCCGGGTAGAGAATGAGACAATTGGTAATTGGAGTACTCAGTCTGAATTACTGGTTATAGTTGTTATGAATTGAGTGATGAGAGGTTTGAAAAGAAGAGAAAGATGAGGTGTGGCCTTGACTTAGTATCACCTAGAACGGTTGCCTAATTCATGGATTAGTGAGAACCTATGATGAATAATTGACTTGGGGAGTTTAGGATGCTGTGAGTTTTTATTACAATGCATTGTATTTATTTGGCACTTTTACCATACTGGGAACCCATGGGTCAGGGGTTCTCATTCCGTATATATCTCTTGTTTTTCAGATGCAGGTCCAGGTGCTCAACAGTGAGTTACGATTTGTTTGAAAGACAGCAAAGACCTTTTTATTTTTCTGCTTTATATTTTGTTTAGGATCTCTCCATCTTTATATTGAAAAACTTATATTATGTATTAACCTCTTTTGGAACTTGCCTATAGAGGCTTTATGTATATTTTGGGAGAGATAGGACCTAATGTTGTCAAATTATTTTTATTCTGTACCTAGTCAGCCTAAACTTCGCGGGTCGCGACTAGTGACTATTTATCTATGTTGTATATCAATATTTTGTTTTATCTTATTCTTCCCTACAAACTTATCTTTATACGTTTGAGATCAAGCTTTATCTTCATTTTAATTGTCCTTTACGTGAGTTTTACGACTTCGTGATTTTATTTTTAGTCTTTTCTGGTTCTTGGTTAATACTCCTTTCGATTATACTTATAACTATGTATTAAAAATCCACCTGAGAGTCGTAGCACCTTATTATCATTGACTTATGACTCCAGCATAAGGATTTGAATATTAGGGTGTTACATTTATGGTATTAGAGCAGTTCGTCCTCGTGAGTCTGAGGGAGGGACTGCTTATGCTTCAATGCATACTCTGAGTCTGTGCCTGTGCTATTTAGGATATCTGATTGATGTGTTTAGCATGAAGTCTATGAGTATACTTTTGGGGAATTGAAGTACTTAACTTGAGATATTGAGACCGATCACCTTGATATTATTTGTTTTGTGTGGATAGGACTCGAAATGGCAACTCGTGGACGGGGTCGCGGACGGAGAGAATGTGAAGAAAACGCGCCGGTGGACAACCAAGCCGCGCTTTTGGCTGCTATGGCTAATCTGGTGAATGCCATACGAATACGGCGGCTACCAATGAAGCTATGGCGAGAATGAATGGGAATGGTAACGGAGCTGGAGGAAGCTTAGTTGCAGGTTCGATGATACTGGCAACCTTTCTGAAGGTTAATCCCCCTGCTTTTAGTGGATCAACTAATCCAACGGAAGCCAATAACTGGTTCCAGGCAATAGAGAGGGCAATGCAAGCACAATAGGTACCGAAGGATCAGCTAGTCGAATTTGCTGCTTACCAACTGCTTAGGGAAGCACAACACTGGTGGCAAGGAGCTCACCGTCTGCTGCAGCAAGGAAATATAGATGAGGCTATCACATGGGAGAGGTTCAAAGAGGAGTTTTACAAGAAGTACTTCCCAAACTCTGTGAGGCAGGCTAAGGAATTGGAATTACTACAATTGAAGCAAGGATCTATGACTGTGGCGGCTTACACGAGCAAATTTGAGGAGTTGTGCCGATTTTCAAGGGTTTGTCAAGGTGCCCCTGAAGGGTATAAGGAATGGAAATGCATGAAGTACCAAGATAGCCTGAGGGATGACATTATGAGAGCTGTGGCGCCTCTTGAGGTCAAGAACTTTGCGGAATTAGTCAACAAGAGCCGTGTGGTGGAAGATAGCTTAATGAGGAATGCAACTGCTAACACCAACTGTGGTGGTAACCATGGCCGAGAGGGTGCGAGGTACCTTGCTCCACGGGGTTAGGATTTTAAGAGAGGAGGGTACAATCCACAGCCCCAGCAAGGCCAAGATAACTTTCAAAGGAACAACAACAACAACAACAATCATCAAGGGAGGAGGTATGGAAAGCAACCTCAGAATGAAATAACTCATAGGCGGTGTGGAAGCTATCATCGGGGAACTCCGTGTCGAGTTGGATTGGGACTTTGCTATAGTTGTGGAGGAGCTAGACACATGTCTTGGAACTGTCTTGAGAAAGCCAACCGGAATGCTGCCAAGGCCCAACGACTAGGTTGTGTGTTCACTATGCTGCGGAGGACGCCGCTCAATCCAACAGTTTGGGAAGAGGTAAATGAAAGATCGGTAACAACGTGTTAAAAGTATGCTTGAGTTGGTATCTGATTTTGGCTATCATAGATAGAAATCTAGTGCATGTATGTCATGCTAAGTTGTGGTTTAGTACTTAAGGAGATAAGTGATAGGATTAGTATTAGATGAAAAATCAGAGTGACGCAGCTGAAGCATTGGCATAGTAAGGACAGGATGGTGACGAAACAATAAAAGGCAATGAAAAACAATTTTTTAGGCTTGAATGCGCGATGGATGTTGAATGATGAATGCTAAGTTTATGTTGTTACTAGACTAAGTGCAAATTATAAAGGGCAGAAAATTTTGACTTTAGAAAGTTCCATTAGTTTTAGTAATGGCTTAAAGAGCCCGGGAGATTTTAGGTCATTGTTTTGATTGAAAGTTATAGAAGGGTTGATGAAAGGGGATGCTAAATGTGATGGTAGGATTGCTAAAGCTGATAGTAAGATTTGAGATTCATTTAAGCGGTGAGGAAGGCGATTAGGTATCTAAATTCATAATAAAGGTTAGGGTGAATAATGTGGGTTTGGTTGAATTTAAAGAGTTTTTCAAATAGTAGTTTAGTTAAGTCTTATTCCTTTTAAGAACCAAATTTTGAGAACAAAATTTCTTATTTGGTGGAGAGAATGTAAGAATCACGATTAATTAACCACTTAATTAATTAAATTAATCGCCCAAAATAGGATCCAAAAATTTAGAATATTAATTAGGAAATATAAATATAATATTTGGACTCAGAGAAATTTTCTGAGTTAAAAAATCTAATTTTTGCGAAAAATCGCGTCAGACCGTGAAACGGCAGAATAACCGGCCTAACCGGTTTAAGTCTGTCCAGTACTATGTGAGAATAATTAAAAATAGTAGAAAACCTTAGAAAAATAATTAGAATTCAAAACCGTGCACTAGTTCTAAAGGTTTGGCCCAAAATTGGGCTAAAGGAGCCAAAATGCTAACGGGTTGGACCGGGCCCAAATTGGACCCAAGCCCAACCAATATATAAGCTTAAATGAACTCCTATTCAACCGCTTCACCCTCATAAACACAACACCATAGCTGAGAAGGGAAAAGAGAAAACCCTAACCCCTCTTGATCTTTAAACCACCATAACTTTCTCTCTGGTGTTTTGATTAACGAGCCGTTTGCGGCCACGCGTTGCCCTCGACGAACTCTTCATGTCTATCTAGGTTATGTGATAAGTTTCTCAATGAAATCTTCGCAGTTTCGTTTTTTCTTTGGTATTTTGAATTTGGTTTGGGTTTTGAGGAAATCTTATGAGTTTGGTTGTTTAGGGGTGCTCTACTATGAGCTATTGGTGAATTCCATCAACCAAATTCGTGGGTTAAGGGAAGGGACCCTCTAACCCTTGTAATTTATGATATTTAGTTAGCCCTAAGTTGATGTATGTATGTAATGTGTGTATTAGAGAATTGGATACACTTTTGGAACTTGAATCTTGCTTGTGAAAGTATTTGGTGGAGCTTGGAGCTGAGTTTTGGTGGAGATTCCCAAGTGAGAACTTAAATTTGACTTCCAAGAGGTACGGTTTAAGTTTCATTTAGGTACCGTGAGATGTGATGAGGATTCCTAGGTTAAATGTCCTTAGGATTAGGTTTGAATTATGTATTTGGATGAATTTGATGTGCGTAGATGGTATATTGTGGTAATTGAAGGTTTGGATGAGATTAGTGTAATAGTGCATAATTGGTGTCCCCGAGCGGGTAGGAGCGGGGTGGGTACCCGCGGGTTCGGATAGTGTTGCCACCCCTACTATCCAATGGTTAGCTACTAGGACATGTCGGGTTGGCTTTGTAACTGACAGATGATATCATCAGCCATAGGGTAGGCATACATCATTTGTATTTGTTTGACTTGTTTGGGTTTACCTTTTTGTTTTGGATTGCTAAACTATTCATATATGATATGTTACTTGAGTAAATGCTACTTGTTCTAATTGTACCTTAATTGTGTATTACTTGTCTGTATTGCTTGTGTTTGTACAACTGAGAGGTCCCTCATGCTGGTGTCGGTTGACACTGAGGGCTGTTCTTAACTCGATGATTTGACGATATAATTAAATAATGATAATGATTATTAAATGAGATAATTTGAGCTCCCTGGGTAGATGTAGTGAAGTGATTTCACTTGCTCCAGGTAGAGAATGAGACAATTGGTAATTGGAGTACTAAGTCTGAATTACTGGTTATAGTTGTTATGAATTGAGTGATGAGAGGTTTGAAAAGAAGAGAAAGATGAGGTGTGGCCTAGATTAATATCACCTAGAACGGTTGCCTAATTCATGGATTAGTGAGAACTTAGGATGAATAATTGACCAATGGAGTTTTGGATGCTTTGTGAGTTTTTATTACAATGCATTGTATTTATTTGGCACTTTTACCGTACTCAGAACCCATGGGTCGGGGGTTCTCATTCCGTATATATCTCTTATTTTTCAGATGCAAGTCCAGGTGCTCAACATTGAGTTACGGTTTGTCTGAAAGATAGCGAAGACCTTTGTATTTTTCTACTTTATATTTTGTTTAGGATCTCTCCATCTTTATATTGAAAAACTTATATTATATATTAACCTCTTTTGGAACTTGCCTATAGAGGCTTTATGCATATTTTGGGAGAGATAGGACCTAGTGTTGTCAAATTATTTTTATTCTGTACCTAGCCGGCCTGAACTTCGCGGGTCACGACTAGTGACTATTTATCTATGTTGTATATCAATATTTTGTTTTATCTTATCGCTTATGTGAGTTTTACGACTTCGTGATTTTATTTTTACTCTTTTCAGGCTTCTCGGTTAACATACACTACTTTCGATTATACTTATGACTATGTATTAAAAAATCCACCTGAGAGTCGTACCACCTTGTTATCATTGACTTATGACTCGAGTATAAGGATTTAAATATTCGGGTGTTACACCATACCTTGGCCAATTTCTCCTAAGCTCAAAACACCACAATAATATTTTTTTCACAAGCTTTCAAGATTTCCAATCAAATCCAATAAGTTTCAGCCACCAAAGCTTTATTCCAAGTACTGAAGTTCACCAATTTAACTTTAATTCACACGTACTCAATCGAATTTCATACAATTTTCATCATAATTAATGCTAGGGTTCACTAATTCAATAATTCATAAGGGTTTAGTAGTTTCTTACCTTACTCACCGATGATTGGGGCAAAATCTAATGATTACCCAATCCTAGATTACACATAAACTATCAAAATCATGAAAATCTCTCAATACATGGTGCACGAATCCCCATGCTTCGTACAACTGAACTAGCAAGTGCACTAGGTCGTCCAAGTAATACCTAAGTAAGTCAGGGTCGATCCTACGAAGATTGTGGTTTGAAGCAAGCTATGGTTATCTTGTAGGTCTTAGTCAGGTGGATAGAATAATTGGTGGATTAAGGCTTAATTGCATTACAGGAATAAAGAAAAGTGTATAAAATACTTTGTGAATTGGAATGTAAACAGGGATAAGGAATTGGTTAAGGTTTGGAGATGCTTTGTCCTTCTGGATTAACTCTGGTATTACAGTCTTCTTCAATTGTGAATGATTCCTTCTATGGCAGGCTGTATGTGATTGACGCTGGTTTGAGCAGCCGCCAATACTCCTCCAGATCTGAACCCCAGGGTTAGTGCGGATCCATTTTTATTGAGGGTGAAGCTCCTGTAGTTTATTCTCCTTGGTGATCCTACCTAAAATGCAACAGACAAGGTCGAATCTTCCAGATCGGAGGATGTGGCACCTTGGGTTTTAGCCTCTACCACAGAGACCCTAATCTCCCCGTAAATCGGCTGAACGGATGTCTCGAGAAGTCCCCAACGAAGTCGTGGATTAGCCGTCTGAGAGATGTATAATAAAGATGGTGGTTCATCATTGTCCGATGAAAGACTCACTCTGAACCCATGTAGAATGTGATATCTTTGTGCCAGTTCAACGCATTCATATTGATGAAGAACGAAGATATATCTTAGAATAGAGAATCAAACACAGATTAAAGAGAAACAATAATACTTTTATTAATCCATAAAACTCAGCAGGGCTCCTCCGCTCAACCTAGGAGGTTTAAAAACTCATACTGATAGAAAATACAATGTGTAAAACGAAAATATGGTAAATGATAGGCGAAGATCCTTAACAAAGAGTGATCTTCTGCTTTAAATACTAAACTAATGACTAGTAAGGGTAAAATAGTCTTTTAGTGCTAAAATCCATTTCCAGGGCCCACTTGGTGAGTGTTTGGGCTAAGAGGCCTCTAGGGCATTGAACGCTGGCTAGGGGGTCCTCTTTGGGCATTTGGACGCTGGTATCTTCTCTTTGGGCGCTGGACGCCTGAAACGGGGGCAGGGGGCTGGCGTTGGATGCTAGTTTTAGGCCTTCTAATCTGAAGAAAAGTATAAACTATTATACATTTTTGGAAAGCTCTGAAAGTCAGATTTCCATAGCCATTGAGAACGCTCCATTTGGACTTCTGTAACTCCAGAAAAGCTCTTCAGTGCAAGGAGGTCAGATCCAGACGGCATCTGCAGTGCTTTCTCTGTCTCTGAATCAGACTTTTACTCCAGCTCCTCAACTTCATCAAAAAAATACCTGAAATTTTACAAAAACACAGAAACTCTAAGTAGATTCCAAAAATATGAATTTAACACTAAAACCTATGAAAACTTAATAAAAACTAAACAAAATATACTAAAAACTATATGAAAGTAATGCCAAAAAGCGTATAAAATATCTACTCATCACAACACCAAACTTAAACTGTTGCTTGCCCCAAAGCAACTAAAAATACAGTAGGATAAAAAGAAAAGTAAGATTCAACAAATCTCTAAGTTTTCAATGAAGCTCAGTTTCAATTAGATGAGTGAGACTTAGAAGCTTTTTGCTTCTGAATAATTTTGGCATCTCACTATCCATTGAAACTCAGAAATGTTAGTCTCTTTAGGAACTTAGAATCCAGATGATTTTATTGACTCTCCTAGTTCAGTTCTTTTTTATTCTTGAACACAGCTTTTTAGAGTCTTGACTGTGATCCTAAACACTTTGTATTCCAGTATTACCACCGGATATAAACATGCCACAGACACTTTAACTGGGTGAACCCTTTCGGATTGTGATTCAACTTTGCTAGAATCCCTAGATAGAGGTGTCCAAAGTTCTTAAGCACACTCTTTTTGCTTTGGATCACGACTTTAATCGCTCAGTTTCAAGCTTTTCACTTGACATCTTCATGCCACAAGCACATGGTTAGGGACAGCTCGGTTGAGCCGCTTAGGCCAGAATTTTATTCCTTTAGGCCCTCCTATCCATTGATGCTCAAAGCCTTGAATCCTTTATCCTTGCCTTTTGGTTTAAAGGGTTATTGACTTTTTTAATTTGCCCTCCTTTTCCTGCATTTTTGGGCAGTAATAGATTTTTTTGCTTTAATTATTTATTATTTTTTTCTTTCTTTTTCGCATGCATATAATTTTTTTTTCTTTTCAACATGCTTTTTCTGTTTCCTTTTGCTGGTTTTTCTTGCTTCAAGAATCAATTTTTGGATTTTTCAAATTACCAACAATACTTTTCCTTTTTCATCATTCTTTCAAAAGCCAACATTCTAAAATTCCAATTTCAAATATGCCCTGTTTATTCATACATTCATAAAACAAAAGCAATGCCACCACATCAAGATAATTAAACTATTCTTATAATAAACTTGAAATTCATGTATCTCTCAATTCTTTTCAAATAAAATTTTCTTTTTAAGAAAGGTGGGAGATATATAGAATATTTTACAACTTTAAGACATCAATACAAATGATCATGCAACAGGAGAAAGAGACAGATAACACAACATAACAGAAAATAGAGAAATATAAAAGGAAAGGAAATATAGAGAATGAATCCACCTTTAATGGTGGCGACTAGTACTCCTCCTTGAGGATCCAATGTGGTGCTTGATCTCTTCAATGTCACTCCTTTGCCTTTGTTGTTCTTCCCTCATAGCCCTTTGATCTTCTCTAATAGATCTTTGGTCTTCCCTTATTTCATTGAGGGAATTGTTCCATGTTAGTGCTTAGTTCTCCAAGAGAAGTCTGCCATTGATCCCAATGGCTTTGAGGAGGAAAATACATCCCTAGGGGGCATATTAGGGATCTCATGCTGAGGCGGCTGCATAGGCTCTTGTGCATGCTCTCTTGTTTGCTCCATCCTCTTCTTAGTGATGGGCTTGTCCTCCCCAATGGAGATATTTCCTTCTATGATAATTCCCACTGAATTGCATAGATGACAGATGAGGTGTAGGAATGCCAACCTTGCATTGGTGGAAGGCTTCTCAGTTATCTTGTACAATTCTTGAGGAATCACCCCATGTACTTCTACATCACTTTCAATCATGATGCAAGGGATCATGATGGCTCTATCAACAGTCACTTCTGACCGATTGCTAGTAAGGATGATAGAGCGTTTGATGAATTCCAACCATCCTCTAGCTATAGGCTTTAGGTCAAGCCTTCTTAGTTGAATGGGCTAGCCTTAGGAATTCCTTTTCCACTGTGCTCCTTCCACACAGATGTTTGAGAGCACTTGATCCAATCTCTGATCAAAGTTGAATCTTTTAGTGTAAGGATGTGGGTTTCCTTGCATTAGAGGTAAGTTGAACGCAAATCTTACACTTTCTGGGCTGAAATCTAAGATTCTCTCTCAGACCATGGTGCTCTAATTCTTTGGATTTGGGTTCACACTAGTGTCATGGTTTTTAGTAACCCATGCATTAGCATAAAACTCTTGTACCATTAAAATCTCAACATCTTGAATGGGATTGGTTAGGACTTTACAACCTCTTCTCCGGATGTCTCTTCGGATTTTCGGATAATCATTCTTCTTGAGCCTGAAAGGGACCTCAGGGATCAATTTCTTCTCTGCCACTACTTCATAGAAGTGGTCTTGGTGGGCTTTGGTGATGAATCTCTCCATCTTCCAAGATTCAGAGGTGGGGGCTACTACCTTTTCTTTCCTCTTTCTAGAGGATTCTCTAACCTTAGGTGCCATGAATGGGAATAAAAAGAAAAAAAGCTAGGCTTTTCCAACACCAAACTTAAAACTTTGCTCGTCCTCGAGCAAAAATAAAGAAAAGAGAAGAATGGAGTAGAAGAAGAAGAAAATAGAAGGAGATAGAAGGAGATAGAGGGAGAGAGAGGGCTCGGCAAAGTGGGGTTTATGAGTGTATGAGAGATGTGTGTATGAAGGGTTATGAAGAGGGGTATTTATAGGAGTGGGGTAGGGTTGGGTTCGGCCATGGGTGGGTAAATAGGAGGAAAATTTGATTTTAAAGTAGGTGGGGATTGGTGGGAGTTATGATGGTTTTGGGGAAGTGATATGGATGTGATTGGGCTAGGGTTTATAGGAAAGTGTGTATGGGGAAGTGTAAAAGTAAGTAGGGTAGGTGAAGATGCTGTGTGACCCACTGGTCCTGAGAGGCTAGGAAATTTAGATTACCTGCCCTCTGCACTGGCGTTTGAATGCCTAGGGGCTGCTCCCTGGCTAGCGTTCAACGCCAACAATGCTGCCCATTTGGGGGCGTTGAACGCCCAGGGTCTGCTCCCTGGCTGGCGTTCAACTTCAACAACACTCCATCCAGAGTGTTATATTTTCACTACTTTGACATTTATGTCTCTGTTCTGACTGATTCACATGATCATGAATCTAAGAAAATAACTTGGAAGAAAAATAAAATTAAGAAATAAAAATAATAAATAATTAATTAAAGTTGGGTTGTGATGACAAGTCATCTTAGCCTAGTTTCACTAGCCTTTTTCTTTTGTTTTCAATTGAATTATGCACTTTCTTGAGCCATAAGCAAGCCAATTGGGTAGATTTTCATGCTTCCTTTGATTGAAAGTGTATAAATAGCATAGGATTTAAGTTTTTCGGAGAGCTTTTCCTTTTAGTTTTCATAGAGAGTTTTCGGAGAGCTTTTGGTGTTGAGTGAATTTTAATTTCTAAGTCTCGGGGAAGGAGAATTGAATTCCCTTCCTCTTAGTTTTCTTACTTTCAATTTCAATTACAATTGTCTTGGATCCTGGGTTGGAGAATTGAAGGAATTCTGTTTCAATCTCATCCTAAGATCTTTCTGTTTCATTTTACTGCATAATTGAATTTCCATTTGGTTAATTGCTTCTGTCTTCTACTTTCTCTGCAATTTACAATTCTTCGTTTCCTTTGCAATTGTTCTTGTTGGATCTAGGAAGGCATTGAGATCTAGACTTGGTTATCTAGTCTCTTGGGTCCTGAGATCCGGATTGCCCATTTTCAATTCTCTGTTTACTGCTTTCAAGCTCATTTACATTTCTGTTTTAAGATCCGGTTCAATTCAAGTCATCCTTTACTTCTCTGTTTGTTGCCATTTTACTTTTCCTTGTTTAATTTCTGCAAATCCAATTCCCAATTCCCTTTACAATTCAAGCCATTTAAATTTCTTGCACTTTAAGATTCTGCAATTTACATCTCTTGCGTTCTAAGTTTCTGCCATTTAATTTCTTGTTCTTTAAGATTCAGCACTTTAAATTTCAGTTCTCTTTAAATTCAATGCAATTTACCCATTCCCTTTACTTTCCATGCAATCTAAATTCTGCAAATCACAAATCACTCAACCAAATCTTGATTCGCTTGACTAAATCAACCACTAAACTAAAATTGCTCAATCCTTCAATCCCTGTGGGATCGACCTCACTCCCGTGAGTTATTATTACTTGATGCGACCCGGTGCACTTGCCGGTGAGTTTTGTGTCGGATCGTTTTCCGCACATCAAGTTTTTGGCGCCGTTACCGGGGATTGATTAGATTGACAATGATTAAGTGAGGTGGTGATCTAGATCTAGCATTTTTATTTTCTGTTTCTCAAATTTTTGAACTAGCACACTAACTGTTCGAGACTTTGTCTCTACTAATTCTAACTGCACTCAAGTTACAGAGTGCTCTGTTTTAGTTTCTGGTTCTATTTGTGTTTCGGATTTTGTGATAGGAGGAAAGAGCGATGAATCCACTCCTTTTGATCCTGAAACATTTTGGAGGTTAAGGAAAGAGGCAAGAGATAGAGGGGAGAAATGCTGGGATTCTGAAAATCCCCACTGAGAGTTTCTCACCAGGGGATAAAGTGATATTAAACACCCAACCAATGAAGGTGCCTCCACAATTATCTGAGTACTATACTGTGAACCGGATCCTTCCACATGAACACCTAGAGATCATCAAAGAGAAGACTGGAAGGAAGTTCACAGTAAGAAGAGAAAAGCTGAGGCACTATGATTTTCAGCCTCCATGATCAAAGAATGAAGGATGTCAAGCTAGTGACAATAAAGAAGCGCTTTGTTGGGAGGCAACCCAACGTGAGGTAGTTTTCTTTTCATAGCTATTTTAATAAAAAGGTTAATTAGTTTTATCTATATTGCAAGAAGCTAAGTTTGGTGTTGCACACTAAAACAATATAAGGGAGAATGAAGGATTCTAAGTTTGGTGTCCCACCAAAATTTCATCATAAAACATATTTTCACCTTCTGCATCATGCTAGCTTCAAGCATTTAGATAAACTAGTTAACTATTTTGCTGTTTTCTAGTTTTCAGTTTTACTACTTTTAGCAAAGAAAAAGAGTTTCACATCTGGTTAGTTTGATGAACAAGAACCATTGGCAAGGTACTAAGTTTGGTGTTCCCACACCAAAGTAAGTACAAAGGCCCACAAATAAATCATGCAGACTAACCATTGTCTCTAAGTGCTTGGGGAACAAGCAACTTTCAATATCACTGCAGGGTACCATACAAACTTTTGGAAAGATTTAGCATCATCTATCAAAAGGAAGAGAGAGGAATGTAAAGATCGGTAATGATGATGAGGAATAGGAAAGCAAGCGAACTCCAAAAGGTTGTATTGTTCAGTGATTATTTTGTATCAGATGCTGCTAAATTGAAAGTTACATAATAGAGGCTTGAGCAAGTAAATCCTTAGGGGTGCTTTAACACCTAATACCTTAAAACCAACTGGTTTAGGAGTATTGATTGAAAGCTTATCTAAAGAGCCGCTTTGAGAAATGACACTTAGAGTCGAGGCCAAAGCACAGAAACTCTAAGCTACTTCAAGGTGACTACATATAAAGAGATCTCCATGATACCATTTGGATGAAAATCCTAAGACCTAAGACTCCCAATATGTGAGGACTGGTAAGCACTGAAGCCCTTGTATGAGCATATAATTTAGAGTTCACCCACTGTTACTTGATCACTTCACTCACAGGACCTGACAAGTTGTTCTTCAATCCATCTTAATTGAAAGAACCTCTGAGCATAATTAGTTTCCTTGCTTGGGGACAAGCAAGCTTTAAGTTTGGTGTTGTGATGACAAGTCATCTTAGCCTAGTTTCACTAGCCTTTTTCTTT
>NC_029790.2:102288907-102292964 GCF_000816755.2 Arachis ipaensis | reverse complement strand
GGGAGCAAAAAGCTTGACCAAAAGTTTGCCTCAAACTTTTGTGCAAACTTTTGGGCAAAAAGCTTGAGAAAAAGTTTGCCTCAAACTTTTTGGCAAACTTTTGGCATCACAAATCAACACCCTGGAGAGCAAAAGTTTGCGCCAGCATTTGCCTCAAACTTTTTGGCAAACGTTGGCGCCATGAACAACACACCCTGGAGAGCAAAAGCTTGCGCCAACGTTTGCCTCAAACTTTTTGGCAAACGTTGGCGCCATGAGTGTGCAAGGGGGAGCCAACGTTTGAGCAAAAGTTTGACCCCAAACTTTGGCTCAAACGTTGGTAGCAGCAAAATGGGGTGGCTGATGTGAAAAGTTTGAGTAAAAGTTTGCCTCAAAGTTTTACTCAAACTTTTACTCAAGCTTTCATGATTCCAAATCCGGTTCACTTCGGTTCTTCTCCAAACTCCAAGAGCAATCAACCAAGGCCTCTATCAACCCAATTCTATCAAGAGCAAAGGCTCAATTGAAGGCTTGAAGACCATTTGAAGAAAGTGTATAAATAGCATAGGATTTAAGTTTTTGGGAGAGCTTTTCCTTTTAGTTTTCATAGAGAGTTTTTGGAGAGCTTTTGGTGTTGAGTGAATTTTAATTTCTAAGTCTCGGGGAAGGAGAATTGAATTCCCTTCCTCTTAGTTTTCTTGCTTTCAATTTCAATTACAATTGTCTTGGATCCTGGGTTGGAGAATTGAAGGAATTCTGTTTCAATCTCATCCTAAGATCTTTCTGTTTCATTTTACTGCATAATTGAATTTCCATTTGGTTAATTGCTTCTGTCTTCTACTTTCTCTGCAATTTACAATTCTTCGTTTCCTTTGCAATTGTTCTTGTTGGATCTAGGAAGGCATTGAGATCTAGACTTGGTTATCTAGTCTCTTGGGTCCTGAGATCTGAATTATCATTTTACATTCTCTGTTTACTGCTTTCAAGCTCATTTACATTTCTGTTTCAAGATCCGATTCCATCCAATTCATCTTCCACTCTTATGTTTGTTGAATTTTACTTTGTCTTGTTTAATTTCTGCAAATCCAATTCCCAATTCCCTTTACAATTCAAGCCATTTACATTTCTTGCACTTTAAGATTCTGCAATTTACATCTCTTGCGTTCTAAGTTTCTGCCATTTAATTTCTTGTTCTTTAAGATTCAGCACTTTAAATTTCAGTTCTCTTTAAATTCAATGCAATTTACCCATTCCCTTTACTTTCCATGCAATCTAAATTCTGCAAATCACAAATCACTCAACCAAATCTTGATTCGCTTGACTAAATCAACCACTAAACTAAAATTGCTCAATCCTTCAATCCCTGTGGGATCGACCTCACTCCCGTGAGTTATTATTACTTGATGCGACCCGGTGCACTTGCCGGTGAGTTTTGTGTCGGATCATTTTCCGCACATCAGGTTGCCTCCCAATAAGCGCTTCTTTAACGTCATTAGCTTGATAGTTAGCTCCTTACAGAGGTGAGTATGGGCTCAGATTTTCTCCCCTTACAGTGAATTTTTTTTCCTGTCTTCTCATGAATGAGCTTGGTGCACGAAATTGTGATGTCCAGGCTCGAACAATCCCTGGTAATGGCTCCAAAGCTTGGTGCTTTGATCTTAATTCATAATTGTCACAACTTCGATACAACTAACCAGCAAGTGCACTGGGTCGTCCAAGTAATACCTTACGTGAGTAAGGGTCGATCCCACGGAGATTGTTGGTATGAAGCAAGCTATGGTCACCTTGCAAATCTCAGTCAGACGGATTTAAACATGATATTTTATTAGATTAAAATAAACAATAAAAGGGATAGAGATACTTATGTAAATCATTGGTAGGAATTTCAGATAAGCGAATGGAGATGCTTCCACATGCTCTAAAGACAGGATACGACTCACTGTATGTGGCATGACTGATTTCTTAGTGAAGAAAACTCTTATGCCAGGTGAGAGGCCTTCAGTTGGGACTTTCTTGTCCCTCCAGCCTTTAGGTACTTTCAACTTAGTACCTTTGTGCTTAGGGCTTGTTGATGGCTGCCCAACACCAAACTTAGAATTGATGTTTGGGGGTTCTGCAAAGCTCTGCACAGAAAAAGAGGGTTAGAATGCTAGGTGTTGTACAATTATCTCTCTTTTATTAGAGGGAGAACTGGGGTGAGGCATCTTGAACAAGATGTGATCCTCCCCTAGTTGTAGAGTCAGTTCTCCCTTAGCCACATTAATGATAGCATTTGCAGTGGCTAGGAAAGGTCTTCCAAGGATGACAAAGTCATCCTCATCCTCTCTAACATCCAAGACTATGAAGTTTGCAGGGATGTAGTGGTCTTCAACCTTTACCAAGACATCCTCTACTAAGCCATATGGCTTCTTCATTGTCTTGTCTGCCATCGCTAGTGAGATGTTTGCAGCTTGCACCTCGAGAATTCCCAGCTTCTCCATTATAGACAGTGGCATGAGGTTTATACTTGACCCTAGGTCACACAGAGCCTTTTCAAAGGTCATGGTACCTATGATACAAGGAATCAGGAAGCGTCCAGGATTTGGAAGCTTCTGAGGTAGTGATGAGCGGATATTTTATACGCTTTTTGGGGTTAATTTCATATAGTTTTTAGTATGTTTTAGTTAGTTTTTAGTTTATTTTCATTAGTTTCTAGGCAAAATTCATATTTCTGGACTTTACTATGAGTTTGTGTGTTTTTCTGTAATTTCAGGTATTCTCTGGCTGAAATTGAGGGAGCTGAGCAAAAATCTGATTCAGGCTGAAAAAAGACTGCTGATGCTATTGGATTCTGACCTCTCTACACTCGGAATAGAATTTCTGGAGCTACAGGAGTCCAAATGGCGCGCTTCCAATTGCGTTGGAAAGTAGACATCCAGGGATTTCCAACAATATATAATAGTTCATACTTTGCTCAAGGATAGATCACGTAAACTGGCGTTCAATGCCAGTTCCATGTTGCTGTCTGGCGTCCAGCACCAGAAACAGGTTACAAGTTGGAGTTCAACGCCAGAAACAGGTTACAACCTGGCGTTGAACGCCCAAAACAGCCCATGCACGTGAGAAGCTTAAGTCTCAGCCCCAGCACATACCAAGTGGGCCCCAGAAGTGGATTTCTGCACCATCTATCATAGTTTACTCATTTTCTGTAAATCTAGGTTACTAGTTTAGTATTTAAACAACTTTTAGAGCGGGACTTATAGCTTTTTGCCTCTTGAATAGTTTCGGCATCTCACTTTATCCATTGAGGTTCAGAATGATTGGCATCTATAGGAACTCAGAGTTCAGATAGTGTTATTGATTCTCCTAGTTCAGTATGATGATTCTTGAACACAGCTTCTTTATGAGTCTTGGCCGTGGCCCTAAGCACTTTGTTTTCCAGTGTTACCACCAGATACATAAATGCCACAGACACATAATTGGGTGAACCTTTTCAGATTGTGACTCAGCTTTGCTAAAGTCCCCAACTAGAGGTGTCCAGGGTTCTTAAGCACACTCTTCTTTTTTTTTTGCTTTGGACCTTGACTTTAACCGCTCAGTCTCAAGTTTTCACTTGACACCTACACGCCACAAGCATATGGTTAGGGACAGCTTGGTTTAGCCGCTTAGACCAGGATTTTATTCCTTTAGGCCCTCCTATCCACTGATGCTCAAATCCTTGGGATCCTTTTTATTTGCCCTTGCCTTTTGGTTTTATTGGCTTTTTCTTGCTTGCTTTTTCTTTTTCTTTCTATTTTTTTTTCTATTCTTTTTTTTTTCGCCCCTTTTTTTTTTCTGCAAGCTTTGTTCTTTGCTGCTTTTTCTTGCTTCAAGAATCATTTTTATGATTTTTCAGATTACCGAATAACATGTCTCCTAGTCATTATTCTTTCAAGAGCCAACATATTTAACATTCTTAAACAACAACTTCAAAAGACTTATGCACTGTTTAAGCATACATTCAGAAAACAAGAAGCATTGTCACCACATCAATATAATTAAGCTAAGTTCAAGGATAAATTCGAAACTCATGTACTTCTTGTTCTTTTGAATTAAAACA
>NC_029790.2:102288072-102288877 GCF_000816755.2 Arachis ipaensis | reverse complement strand
GAAGAAGATGTATCCCCTGAGGTATCTCAGGGATTTCTTGATTTGCAGTCAAATGTTCTACCACTGAGCTATAGACCCTTGATGGAAGCTTTTGTCTTCCCTTTCCTCTTTCTAGAGGTTTCTCTGGCCTTAGGTACCATCAATGGTTATGGAAAAAACAAAAAAGCTATGCTTTTACCACACGAAACTTAGAATGTTGCTCGCCCTCGAGCAAAAGAAGAAAGAATAGAAGAATAAGAAGAAGATATGGAGGAGATGGATGGGAATGTGTATTCGGCCATATGGGTGGGATTGGGTGGGAGAGAGATGTTGAATTTTGAAGGTAGTGGGTGTATGGATGTGAGTGGTAAATGGAAAGTAGAAGGGATGATCATGAATGGGAAGAGAGATGATGAGGTAGGTGGGGATACTGTGGGGTCCACAGATCCTGAGGTGTCAAGGCATTTACATCCCTGCACCAATTTAGGCATGTAAAATGCCCTTGCACACAACTCTGGGCGTTCAGCGCCAGGTTGGTGCCCATTTTGGGCGTTCAACGCCCCTTTGCTGCCATTTCTGGCGTTGAACGCCAGAACCATGCTCCTCCAGGGTGTGATTTTTCTTCTGCTATTTTTTGTTCCTGTTTTTGATTTTTTTGTTTATTTTGTGATTCCACATGATCATGATCCTAAGAAAACATGAAAAATAATAAAAATAAGAATTAGATAAACATTGGGTTGCCTCCCAACAAGCGCTTCTTTAATGTCAATAGCTTGACAGTGGGCTCTCATGGAGCCTCACAGATGTCAGAGCATTGTTGAAACTC
>NC_029790.2:102286654-102287470 GCF_000816755.2 Arachis ipaensis | reverse complement strand
TTCCATGAGAAATTTGGATGATTTCTCCATGTTGAGTTATAGGTGTTTCCATAAGGTTCACCTAAGTAATTCACCTCTGCTATTGCAGGGTTCTCAGGATCATAGGCTTCTTCTTCAGAAGATGCCTTTTGAGTACTGTTGGATGCAGCTTGCATTCCATGCAGACTCTGAGAAATCATATTGACTTGCTGAGTCAATATTTTATTCTGAGCCAATATGGCATTCAGAGTATCAACTTCAAGAACTCCCTTCTTCATAGGCGTCCCATTGCTCACAGGATTCCTTTCAGAAGTGTACATGAACTGGTTATTAGCAACCATGTCAATGAGTTCTTGAGCTTCTGCAGGCATTTTCTTTAGATGAATGGATCCACCTGCAGAAGTATCCAATGAAATCTTAGATAACTCAGACAGACCATCATAGAATATATCCAAGATGGTCCATTTTGAAAGCATGTTAGAAGGACACTTTTTGGTCAACTGTTTGTATCTTTCCCAAGCTTCATAGAGAGATTCACCTTCTTTCTGCCTGAAAGTTTGAACATCAGCTCTAAGCTTGCTCAGCTTTTGAGGAGGAAAGTACTTGGCTAAGAAAGCCGTGACCAGCTTATCCCAAGAGTTCAGGCTGTCTTTAGGTTGAGAATCCAACCATAATCTAGCTCTGTCTCTTACAGCAAAAGGGAAAAGCATGAGCCTGTAGACTTCAGGATCTACTCCATTAGTCTTAACAGTATCACATATCTGCAAGAATTCAGTTAAGAACTGAAAAGGATCTTCAGATGGAAGTCCATGAAACTTGCAGTTCTGCTGCATCAGA
>NC_029790.2:102285288-102286008 GCF_000816755.2 Arachis ipaensis | reverse complement strand
GAAGAGATGTGAGATGAGATGTTAGGATATGAATGAATAAATAGAATAGGATGGGGAAGGGATAATTTTCGAAAATTATTTTGAAAAAGAGTTAGTGATTTTTGAAAATGGTTTTTTTGAAAAATTGTTAGTAATTTTCGAAAATTAAGTTTTAAAAATTAAAATAATTAATAAATTAAAAAGAAATTTTGAAAAAGGGGAGAGATATTTTCGAAAATGAGAGAGAGAAAGTTAGTTAGGTGGTTTTGAAAAAGTTAAGAAACAAACAAAAAGTTAGTTAGTTAGTTGAAACAAATTTTTGAAAAAGATGAGAAGTTAGAAAGTTTAGAAAAGATATTTTGAAAAGATATTTTTGAAAAAGATAAGATAAGAAGATATTTTTGAAAAGATATGATTGAAGTTAGTTTTGAAAAAGATTTGATTTTTTAAAATCTCAATTAATGACTTGATTCATAAGAAATCACAAGATATGATTCTAGAACTTAAAGTTTGAATCTTTCTTAACAAGCAAGTAACAAACTTCAAATTTTTGAATCAAAACATTAATTGTTTATGTTATTTTCGAAAATTTAGTACAAAAATAAGAAAAAGATTTTTGAAAAATATTTTTAGAATTTTCGAAAATAACTAAGAAATTTGAAAAAGATTTGATTTTTGAAAAAGATTTTGAAAAAGATAAGATTTTCAAATTGAAAATTTGATTTGACTCATAAGAAACAA
>NC_029790.2:102282005-102285107 GCF_000816755.2 Arachis ipaensis | reverse complement strand
TAAACCTTGTCTGTGGTATTCTGAGTAGGATTCAGGGATTGAATGACTGTAACGAACTTCAAACTCACGAGTGCTGGGCGTAGTGACCGACGCAAAAGGATAGTAAATTCTATTCTGGTACGATTGAGAACCTGCAGATGATTAGCCGTGCGGTGACAGCGCATCTGGACCCTTTTCACTGGAAGGATGGATGGTAGCCATTGACAACGGTGATCCACCAAAACACAGCTTGCCATAGGAGGACGTGCGTATGTGAATCAGAAAATAGAGGAAAGCAGAATTTCAGAAGACAAAGCATCTCCAAAACTCCAACATATTCTCCATCAGTGCATACAAGTATAATTTGTGTTCTGCCCTTTTATTCCTTGCAATCAAATTTGATAAGTGAATTATTTTATTGTTTTCCTGACTAAGAGTTACAAGATAACCATAGATTGCTTCAAGCCAACAATCTCCGTGGGATCAATCCTTACTCACGTAAGGTATTACTTGGACGACCCAGTGTACTTGCTGGTTAGTGGTACGAGTTGTAAAAAGTGTGATTTACAATTCGTGCACCAAGTTTTTGGCGTCGTTGCCGGGGATTGTTCGAGTTTGGACAACTGACGGTTTATTTTGTTGCTTAGATTAGAAAAAATTTTTCTTTTTGGTTTAGAGTCTTTTATTATTTATACCTTGTTAAAACACTTTAAAATTTATAACTCAATTAGCTAGAGCGTGGTGCTTATGTTCTTGGTAATTGGCTATCCTCTTTTTAAAATCTTTTTCAAAAATAATTTTTCTTTGAATAAATTTGTGCCAAACTTTAAGTTTGGTGTTTTCTTGTTGATTTTTTTTATTTTCAAAAATTTTATTTTGGTTTTCTAAAAAAATTTTAAGTTTGGTGTTCTTTCTTCATGTTCTTGTGTTCTTGTGAGTCTTCAAAGTGTTCTTGAGTTTTCCTTGTGTCTTGATCTTAAAATTTTTAAGTTTGGTGTTCCTTGGTATTTTCCCTCCAAAATTTTTGAAAACAAGGAGCATTAGATCTAAAAATTTTAAATCTTGGGCTATCTTATTGTTTCTCTCTTTCCTCTTTAAATTCAAAAATATCTTTTCTCTCTCTATTTTTAAAACGAATTTTCAAAATTTATTTTTAAAATTCAGATTTTTTTTTTCAAAATTTAAAATCTTTTTCAAATCATATCTTTTTCAAAACTTCCTAACCACTTTCTCTCTCCTCATTTTTTCGAAAATCTTCACCTATTTTTATTTATTTTATTTTAGAACAATTGAAGCAAACAAAGCAGCAGCTGTCAAAACAAATAACAGAAGAATGCCAAGTAGTTCAATTAAGAAGTGGGAAAGCACTCAATACCCCACTTCAAGGCAGCAGGAAACCAAGAAATGAGCAAACCATCCAAAATCTATCTGAGGACAGTAAGAGCCCAGGAAAAAATAATTCTGGCACCAAAACGCCAGAAGTTGGGTGGAAGGCCGGTGCTGAACGTCCAGACCATGCTCAGGACTGGCGTTCAACGCCAGAAACATGCAAGGATCTGGCGTTGATCGCCCAAAAGAAGCACAGTTCTGGCGTTCAAACACCAGGAACAGATGAAGAGCTGGCGTCTAACGTCACTCCAGCTTCTAACTCTGGCACTCAATTGCCAGTGAGGGATCAGACACACACAAGTGCTGATAACAACCCATCTAAAAAGGCTTCTTCAACCACTTCTGTAGGAAATAAACTTACAGCAACTAAGGTTGAGGAATATAAAGCCAAGATACCTTATCCTCAAAAACTCCACCAAGAGGAGTAGGATAAGCAATTTATTCGCTTTGCAGATTATCTCAAGACTCTTGAAATAAAGATTCCATTTGCAGAGGCACTTGAGCAAATACCTTCTTATGCCAAGTTCATGAAAGAGATCTTGAGTCATAAGAAGGATTGGAGAGAAACTGAAAGAGTTCTCCTCACTGAAGAATGCAGTACAGTCATTCTGAAAAGCTTAAAGACCCTGGGAGTTTTCTGATACCATGCACATTAGAAGGTAATTGCACCAAGACAGCTTTATGTGATCTTGGGGCAAGCATCAACCTAATACTTGCATCCACTATCAGAAAGCTTGGTTTAACTGAAGAAGTTAAACCAACCCGGATATGTCTCCAACTTGCTGATGGCTCCATTAAATACCCATCAGGCGTGATTGAAGACATGATTGTTAGAGTTGGGCCATTCACCTTTCCCACTGACTTTGTAGTGCTAAAAATGGAGGAGGACAAGAGTGCTACTCTCATTCTAGGAAGACCCTTCCTAGCAACTGGACGAACTCTCATTGATGTCCAACAGGGGGAAATAACCCTGAGAGTCAATGACGATGAGTTTAAGTTGAATGCTGTCAAAGCCATGCAGCATCCAGACACATCAAAAGACTGCATGAAAGTTGATCTTATTGACTCTTTGGTGGAAGAGATCAACATGGCTGTGAGTCTCGAATCAGAGTTGGAAGAGGAAAAACCTCCTAAACCCGAGCTCAAACCATTACC
The DNA here is from genome assembly GCF_000816755.2 of Arachis ipaensis. Taxonomy (NCBI): domain Eukaryota; kingdom Viridiplantae; phylum Streptophyta; class Magnoliopsida; order Fabales; family Fabaceae; genus Arachis; species Arachis ipaensis. Next base: position 102,282,584 of record NC_029790.2, on the reverse strand, counting down.
ACCATCCCTGAAATATGCATTTCTGGGAGAAGGTGACACTTTTCCAGTGATCATAAGCTCTGCTTTAAATCCACAGGAAGAGGAAGCACTTATTCAAGTGCTAAGGACACACAAGACAGCTCTTGCGTGGTCCATAGGTGACCTTAAGGGCATAAGCCCAGCTAGATGCATGCACAAAATCTTATTGGAGGATAATGCTAAACCAGTGGTTCAACCACAGAGGCGGCTAAATCCAGCCATGAAGGAAGTGGTGCAGAAAGAGGTCACCAAATTACTGGAGGCTAGGATTATTTATCCTATTTCTGACAGCCCCTGGGTGAGCCCTGTCCAAGTTGTCCCCAAAAAGGGAGGCATGACAATGGTTCATAATGAAAAGAATGAACTGGTTCCTACAAGAACAGTTAGAGGGTGGCGCATGTGTATTGACTATAGAAGGCTCAATACAGCCACCAGAAAGGATCATTTTCCTTTACCATTCATAGACCAGATGCTAGAAAGATTGGCAGGTCATGATTATTACTACTTTTTGGATGGCTACTCAGGCTATAACCAAATTGCAGTAGATCCCCAGGATCAAGA
>NC_029790.2:102277837-102280070 GCF_000816755.2 Arachis ipaensis | reverse complement strand
TTCCTCTAAGCATTTTGCCCTATTCTTGATTTTATTTGTTTATATAAAGTTCACTGATCTAAGATAAAGAGTCAATTGTATAAGTTCACAGGGTTACAGAAGGATTCTGCACACAAAACAGAGAAAAAGAGCTCACTGTCAAGAAAATGCCAGTAAAAGTCTATTTTGGGCGTTCAACGCCCAAAGGAAGCATCCACTGGGCGTTGAACGCCAGTAAGGATAGCCATCTGGGCGTTAAACGCCAGAAAGAAGCATCTTCTGGGCGTTTAACGCCAGATTTACAGCGTCCTGGGCGTTCAAAAAAACGCCCAGTGACAAAGGAGTTCCTGGCGTTCAACGCCAGAAAGAAGCAACAGCTGGGCGTTGAACGCCCAGGAGAGGCAGCATTTGGGCGTTGAACGCCCAAAACATTCAGCGTTTGGGCGTTCAAACGCCAGGATGGTGGGGAGGAGGTAAATTCATTTTTTTCTTCATATTTTTCATTTTAATCCTAATTTTCATGTTTCAATTCATGATTTCTTGCATAAACATGTTACAAACCCTGATTTCTAAAATCCCTAATTTCTAAAAAACCATTCTTTAAAAATATTAAATGTATCTTAATCCATAAGCACAAATCCTTTTTTTCTTCATCCAATTCAACTCTTTTTCAAAATTTTCAAAACAAATCTATCTCTTTTTATTCAAAAATCTTTTCAACTAATCAATATCTTTTTCAAATCTCCATACTATCTTTTTCAAAAATCCAAATCTATCTTTTTCAAATATCTTTCATATCTTTTCAATTTTAAATCATATCTTTTCTTATCATACTTATTTTTTTTAAAATCATATCTTCTATCTTATCTTTCTCCCTATTTTCGAAAACCCCCCTCCCTTTTAAAAACCCATTCGGCCTCCTTCCTCTCATCCACCTTCCTACACTAGCTCTCCTTCTATCCCTCTCCTTTCTTTTCTTTTGCTTGAGGATAAGCAAACCTCTAAGTTTGGTGTGTTTATCCGTGATCACTAAACCATACCCACTAAGATCATGGCTCCTAAAGGAAAGCAACCCACTCCAAGAGGCAAGAAAGAGAGTGTTCCAAAACCACTTTGGAATCAAGGGAAGTTCTTAACTAAAGAACATTCAGACCATTATTACAAAATAATGGGTCTAAGATCAGTGATCCCGAAAGTTAGATTCGATCTGAAAGAAGACGAATATCCGGAGATCCAGGAGCAAATTCGAATCAGGAACTGGGAGATCCTGGCTAATCCTGAAATGAAAGTGGGAAGGAATATGGTCCAGGAGTTCTATGCTAATATATGGCAAACAGACAAGCAAAGACTATCTGGATCTGCTCTCTATGACTATCGGACCTTGGTCAGAGGAAAGATTGTTCATACCCACCCTGACAAGATCAGGGAGATCTTAAAGCTACCTCAGCTGAAAGATGATCTAGACTCCTTCAATAGGAGAATGATGAGAACAGACAAGGGCCTGGATAAGATTCTAGAGGATATATGTATCCTTGGAGCCAGGTGGACCACCAGCACGAATGGTGTCCCAAATCAACTCAAAAGAGAAGATCTCAAACCAGTCGCCAGAGGATGGCTGGACTTCATTGGGCATTCTCTGCTGCCCACTAGCAACCATTCTGAAGTCACTATTAGAAGAGTAGTGATGATCCATTGCGTCATGATGGGAAAAGAAGTGGAAGTTCATCAACTGATTTCAACTGAATTTTACAAAATTGCAAACAAGAATTCCAAAGATGCCAGGTTGGCTTATCCAAGCTTGATTTCTATGCTCTGCAAGGACGCTGGAGTAAGGATGGGAATAACTGAGTATATCTCAGTTGAGCGACCAATCACCAAAGCATCAATGAAAAAACAACAAGCACAGGATGACCCCATCAAGAAGAGAACATAGGAATTTCTCCCAGAAATCCCTCAATCTGAATACTGGGAGTATCTTGAAACATCTATTACCAAGATGCAAGAAGCTATGGAACAAATAAAGAAAGAACAGAAGGAACAAAGTAGCATTCTTTGCTATTTGCTTAAAGAACAGGAGGAGCAAGGGCGTGATTTAAGGGAATTGAAGCACCAGAAATTATCTCTTGAAGGACCAAGCACCCCGCAGATTAGAGGAACATCCACTTCCCAGAACAAAGGTTGTTAAATTCCAATCTCAGCCTTAACTCTGTGATAACTGTTCTTATTCTAGTTTTACCTTAGGAGTCATATAGTA
>NC_029790.2:102262557-102277475 GCF_000816755.2 Arachis ipaensis | reverse complement strand
GAATGCTTGAACAGTGCATATGTCTTTTGAATTTGATGTTTAAGACTGTTAAATATGTTGGCTCTTGAAAGAATGATGAACATGAGATGTGTTATATATAATCTGAAAAATCATAAAAATGATTCTTGAAGCAAGAAAAAGCAGTGAATACAAAAGCTTGCAGAAAAAAAAAAGAAAATAGAGAAAGAAAAAGAAAAAGCAAGCAGAAAAAGCCAAAGCTCTTAAAACCAAAAGGCAAGAGCAAAAAGCTAGTAGCCCTTAAAACCAAAAGGCAAGGGTAATAAAAAAAAAGGGACCCCAAGGCTTTGAGCATCAGTGGATAGGAGGGCCTAAAGGAATAAAATCCTGGCCTAAGCGGCTAAACCAAGCTGTCTCTAACCATGTGCTTGTGGCGTGAAGGTGTCAAGTGAAAACTTGAGACTGAGCAGTTAAAGTTAAGGTCCAAAGCAAAAAAGAAGAGTGTGCTTAAGAACCCTGGACACCTCTAATTGGGGACTTTAGCAAAGCTGAGTCACAATCTGAAAAGGTTCACCCAATTATGTGTCTGTGGCATTTATGTATCCGGTGGTAATACTGGAAAACAAAGTGCTTAGGGCCACGGCCAAGACTCATAAAGTAGCTATGTTCAAGAATCAACATACTGAACTAGGAGAATCAATATCACTATCTGAATTCTGAGTTCCTATAGATGCCAATCACTCTGAGCTTCAATGGATAAAGTGAGATGCCAAAACTATTCAAGAGGCAAAAAGCTACAAGTCCCGCTCATCTGATTGGAGCTATGTTTCATTGATAGTTTGGAATTTATAGTATATTCTCTTCTTTTTATCCCAGGAGCTGAGCAAAAATTTGATTCAGGTTGAAAAAGGAATGCTGATGCTGTTGGATTCTGACCTCTCTGCACTTGGAATGGAATTTCTGGAGCTACAAGAGTCCAAATGGCGCGCTTCCAATTGCGTTGGAAAGTAGACATCAAGGGCTTTCAAGAAATATATAATAGTCCATACTTTGCTCAAGGATAGATGACGTAAACTGGCGGTCAACGCCAGTTCCATGTTGCTATCTGGCGTCCAGCGCTAGAAACAGGTTACAAGTTGGAGTTCAACGCCAGAAACAGGTTACAACCTGGCGTTGAACGCCCAAAACAGCCCATGCACGTGAGAAGCTTAAGTTTCAGCCCCAGCATACACCAAGTGGGCCCCAGAAGTGGATTTCTGCACCATCTATCATAGTTTACTCATTTTCTGTAAACCTAGGTTACTAGTTTAGTATTTAAACAACTTTTAGAGATTTATTTTGCATCTCATGACATTTTAGATCTGAACTTTGTACCTTTTGACGGCATGAGTCTCTAAACTCCATTGTTGGGGGTGAGGAGCTCTGCTGTGTCTCGATGAATTAATGCAAGTATTTCTGTTTTCTATTCAAACATGCATGTTCCTATCTAAGATATCCATTCGCACTTCAATATGAATGTGATGAACGTGACAATCATCATCATTCCTCCACGAACGCATGCCTGACAACCACTTACGTTCCACCGTAGAATGAATGAATATCTCTTAGATCTCTTAATCAGAATCTTCGTGGTATAAGCTAGATTGATGGCAGCATTCAAGAGAATCCGGAAAGTCTAAACCTTGTCTATGGTATTCCGAGTAGGATTCAGGGATTGAATGACTGTGACGAACTTCAAACTCGCGAGTGCTGGGCGTAGTGACCGACGCAAATGGATAGTAAATCCTATTCCGGTACGATTGAGAACCTGCAGATGATTAGCCGTGCGGTGACAGCGCATCTGGACCCTTTTCACTGGAAGGATGGATGGTAGCCATTGACAACGATGATCCACCAAAGCATAGCTTGCCATAGGAGGACGTGCGTATGTGAATCAGAAAATAGAGGAAAGCAGAATTTCAGAAGACAAAGCATCTCTAAAACTCCAACATATTCTCCATCAGTGCATACAAGTATAATTTGTGTTCTGCCCTTTTATTCCTTGCAATCAAATTTGATAAGTGAATTATTTTATTGTTTTCCTGACTAAGAGTTACAAGATAACCATAGATTGCTTCAAGCCAACAATCTCCGTGGGATCGACCCTTACTCACGTAAGGTATTACTTGGACGACCCAGTGCACTTGCTGGTTAGTGGTACGAGTTGTAAAAAGTGTGATTTACAATTCGTGCACCAGGTAGCTTCTGCTGAACAAGAGCATTGAGTACTTTGGTAAGCAGTGGAGGTTCTTCCTCCATAGGCTTGTACCAAAATCTTGGCATTCAACTTTATGAGAGCTCCTAGGTACCGAGCAACTTGCTCTTCCCTAGTGTCTTCATCCTCATCAGAGGATGAGTATTTATTAGAACTCATGTACAACAGAAGTGCATGCAAAGGAACCTCTATGGTCTCTATGTGAGCCTTGGCTTTCTTTAGGTCTTGGATAGGGGTTTCTTGAGTGGGCATTGAGCACTCAGAGGGTGTGCTTTTACTGGCATTCAACGCCAGCTCTGATAACTCTTTGGGCATTGAATGCCCTTGCTGTGCACCCTTACTAGCGTTAAACACCAGTTCCTCTATCCTTTTGGGCGTTGGACGCCCAGTAGGGGTGTCCTTGCTGGCATTCAATGCCAGCTTCCCTGGCTGGTTGGGCATTGAACGCCCAATGAGGGGTTCCTCACTGGCGTTCAGCACCAAAGTTCTTGCTTGTTTGGGTGTTGAACGCACAGCCAGTGCTCCCTGGCTGGTGTTCAATGCCAGCTCTGCTACCAGGATGGGCTTTGAATGCTCAGTGAGGGGTTCCTCACTGGCGTTCAGCGCCAGTTTTGCTGCATGATTGGGTGTTGAATGCCCAGTGAGGGCTTCCTCACTAGCGTTCAAGGCCTTCCCAGTATCTCCAGTTTTGGCGTCAGCCTCCATTGTGATGGCCTTGCACTCTTCTCTTGGGTTCACCTCAGTGTTGCTTGGAAGAGTGTCAGGAGGAGTATCAGGGATTCTCTTGCTTAGCTGACCAACTTGCACTTCCAAATTTCTAATGGGGGATCTTGTTTCAGTTATAAAACTATGAATGGTCATAAAGAGGCTGGAAACCAGAGTGAGTAAGTCAGAAAGACTCTGCTTAGAGATTTCCATATTCCCTTGAGAAGATGGGAATGGTGGTCTATTGTTGAACCTATTCTGGTTCCTTCCACCTTGATTGTTATTGAAACCATGGTGAGGTTTCTGTTGATCCTTCCATGAAAGGTTAGGATGATTCCTCCATGAAGCGTTGTAGGTGTTTCCATAGAATTCTCCCATATAATTCACCTCCTCCATGGTGGGGTGATCAGGATCATAAGCATCTACATCAGGAGATACTTCTTGGGTACTGCCAGCTGCAGTTTGTATTCCAGTTAGATGATGAGAGATCATATTGACCTGTTGGGTCAAGATCTTGTTCTAAGCCAATATGGCATTCAGAGTATCAACTTCAAGAACTCCTTTCTTCTGAGAGGCCCCATGGTTTACAGATTCCTTTCAGAAGTGTACATGAATTGGTTGTTTGCAACCATTTCAATGAGTTCTCTTACTTCTGCAGGCGTTTTCTTCAAGTGGAGTGATCCACCTGCAGAGCTGTCCAATGAGATTTTGGACATCTCAAACAGACCATCATAGAACATGCCTATGATAGACCATTCTGAGAGCATGTCAAGAGGACATCTCCTGATCAATTGCTTGTATCTTTCCCAAGCTTTATAGAGGGATTCACCTTCTCTTTCTCTGAAGGTCTAAACTTCCACTCTAATTTTGCTCATCCTTTGAGGGGGAAAGCATTTAGCTAGAAAAGAATTAACCAGCTTTTCCCAGGAGTCTAAGCTTTCTTTTGGTTGAGAATCCAACCATATCTTAGCTCTGTCTCTTACAGCTAACGGAAAGAGCATAAGCTTGTAGACTTCAGGATTTACTCCATTGGTCTTAACAGTATCACAGATCTGCAAGAATTCAGCTAAAAACTGATGTGGATCTTCCATTGGAAGTTCATAAAACTTGCAATTCTGTTGCAAAAGAAAGACTAACTGAGGCTTGAGCTCAAAATTGTTAGCTCCAATGGCAGGTACAGAGATACTTCTGCCATAAAAGTCAGAGGTAGGCATGGTGAAGTCACCAAGAACCTTTCTGGCATCTCCCTCAGGTTCGGCCATGTGTCCTCAATTTCTTGTTCAAGATTTTCTAAAAGGTTTCTTCCAGAGTGTTGTGCTCTAGCTTGTTGTAAGCTTTTCTTTAAAGTCCTTTCAGGTTCAGGATCAAGATTAAAGAAGAGTTCTTTATCCCTGTTCCTGGTCATAAACAAGAAAAGAAGAAAAGAAAGAAAGGAAGCTTCTATGTTTGATTTGAGTATAGAAGGCTCCCAATGAGATGTTAAGAAAGAAGAGGAAGATAGAAAAGTGAAGATGGAGGATGGGAGAGGAGAAGAGTTCGAATAATATAAATAGAAATGAGAAGAATTATAAATAGAAAAGATAAATAAGAATTAAAATATTTTTATTTTTATTTTATTTATTAATTAATTTCGAAAATTAAGGTTAATAAATTAAAAAGAATTGAAAATTAATTAGTGAATTTCGAAACTAGAAGAGAGAGAAGAAGGAGAGAATTTTTGAAAATTAGAAGGGAGAATAATTAGTTAGGAAGTTTTGAAAAAGAAGAGCGAAGATGAGTAATTAAGAAAAGATTTGAATTTAAAATTTGAAATTAAAAAATATAAGAAAAGATAAGATAAGAAATTAAAAAGATTTGAAAAAGATTTGATTTTAAAATTTGAGATTAGAAAAAATTTGAAAAAGATTTAAAAGAAAGATAACATTTGAAATTTGATTTTGAAAAAGATTTGATTTTAAAATTTGAATTTTAAATTTTAAAATTGAAAAAGATAAGATAAGATTTTAAAAAAGATAAGATTTTTTATTTTGAAATGGTTTGATTTTTGAATTTTAAAACTAAGATAAGATAAGATAAAAAGTTTGAAATTAAAATCTGAATTTTTAATTAAAAATTTCGAAAATAAGTTTTAAATAAAGATAGAAAATATATTTATTTTTTTTAAAGTTTTTGAGTTTAATGAAGAAAGAGAAAAACAAGTGAAAGACACAAAATTTAAAATTTTTAGATCTAGGACCCCAAGTTTTTTAAAATTTGAAGGAAAAACACAAAGGGACACCAATCTTAAAAATTTTAAGATCAAAATAAAAAGAAAACACAAGAACACTTTGAAGATTAAGAAGAACACTAAGAACAAGACTAAAAAAAACTCAAAGAACACAAGAACACACAAAGAACACCAAACTTAAAATTTTTGAAAACCAAACATAAAATTTTTGAAAAATTAAAAGAAAAACACAAGAGGACACCAAACTTAAAGATTGACACAAGATTTAAACAAAGAAACTATTTTTGAAAATTTTTAGAAAGAAAAACTCAAAATTTTCAAAAAACTCAACAAGAACAAAACAAAAGATTCAAACCAAAAACAAAGATTAAACAAAGAAAAGAAATTTTTTTTTGAAAAAGTTTTTTTTTCAAAAATAGAGAAAAAGAAAATAAAAATAAATGATTCAAACAAAATTAAATAAAATACCTAATCTAGGGAACAAGATAATCTGTCAGTTGTCCAAACTCGAACAATCCCCGGCAACGGCGCCAAAAACTTGGTGCACGAATCCCCATGCTTCGTACAACTGAACCAGCAAGTGCACTGGGTCATCCAAGTAATACCTGAGTGAGTCAGGGTCGATCCCACGAGAATTGTGGTTTGAAGCAAGCTATGGTTATCTTGCAGGTCTTAGTCAGGCGGATAGAAAAATTGGTGGATTGAGGCTTAATTGCATTAAATGAATAAAGAAAAGTGTATAAAATACTTTGTGAATAGGAATGTAAACAGGGATAAGGAATTGGTTAAGGTTTGGAGATGCTTTGTCCTTCTGGATTAACTCTGGTATTACTGTCTTCTTCAATTGTGAATGATTCCTTCTATGGCAGGCTGTATGTGATTGACGCTGGTTTGAGCAGCCGCCAATACTCCTCCAGATTTGAACCCCAGGGTTAGTGCGGATCCATTTTTATTGAGCGTGAAGCTCCTACAGTTCACTCTCCTTGGTGATCCTACTTAAAATGCCACAGAGAAGGTCGAATCTTCCGGATCGGAGGATGCTGCACCTTGGGTTCTAGCCTCTACCACAGAGACCCTAATCTCCCCGTAAATCGGCTGAACTGATGTCTCGAGAAGTCCCCAACGAAGTCGTGGATTAGCCGTCTGAGAGATGTATAATCAAGCTGGTGGTTCATTGATAAACAACTATTTTTTGGTTTATATTGCGCTTAATTGTGTGGTTTTATCAAATCTTTACCTACTTATTCATATGATAAGCATGCATTTATAATTCCTTCCTAAAAATACTTCATGGTTGAAAACTTGCTTCCTAGAGACTTTTAATTCTGTATTTTTAATTCTCCTTTGTTCCATTCGATGCAGTGATCTGTGTGTTAAGTGTTTCAGGCTTTATAGGGCATGAATGACTTGGAGATTGGAAAGGAAGCTTGCAAAAAAGGAAGAAACACAAGAAATTAAGAAGATGACCAGCGAGAAGTGACGCGGACGCATGGCTCACGCAACCGCGCGACATAGAGGAAATTGCAGTGACGCGGACGCCTGGCTCACACGACCGCGTGGATTGGAAACTGTACAAGTGGTGCGAAGGCGTAGACGATGCACATGCGTGGCAAGGCAAAATGCCGGATGACGCGAATGCGTGGATGACGCGATTGCATGACATGCGCGATCTGTGGAATCTGTAGAATTCGCTGGGGGCGATTTTGGGCCCTGTTTTGACCCAGTTTTCGGCCCAGAAAAGCAGATTAGAGCCGGGGAACATGCAGAGACCAAGGACAACATTCCTTCCGCATAATTTTAGTTTAGATATGATTTTACTCCTCCTCTAGGTTTTCTCTCTACACATTGATAGTTCTTAGGAATTCCCTTTTTATCACTTTTTGGATTGGGATATTGAGAAGACTTATTACCTCCGCCAAGACTTCATTATTCTAGTTTGTTTTCTTTACTTGTCTCTTACTCTTCCATGTCCTCAATTTATTCAGAATTATTATTGGATTATTTTTAGAATTTATTAATACAAGAACTATTTTTATTTTTAATTGATCTTTTGATTATTATCTATCATGTCTTTCTTTATTTCTCTTTATTATTTTATGAAGTTTACATTCATAATGAGCGAGTAGTTCCATAACTTGATGGGGAGTTGATTGAAAGGAAGACCTTGATTTGGAATGCCCAAGAGAAAAATTTTAATTGGGTTTATTGTTGGATTGTCCTCTAGTCACTGACACTAATCCTCTCCAAGGGAGAGGATTGGAACTTGTGAATAGAAATAGCTTTCCAACTTGCTTGACTTTCCTCAACCTAGTAAGGGGTAACTAAGCAGAACAACCTTCAATCATCAATTAATCTTGAGAGTACTCCAACAAGAATAGGGCTTCCAACTAATCTACTCCCGGTTAAGGTTTTTATTTAAATTACATAAATTCCCTAATTTAATTTCCTGTTTATCAACTCAACCCATTTTTGAAAACATCTGATTAATAAAATAGCACATCTTTCTACGACTCGTTGGGAGACAACCTGGGATTCATACTCCCAGTATTTTAATTCTAATTTTTGTGACAACCCTTCTAAATTGATAAACAAAATTTCGGTTGGTTAAGGACTGTACTTGTAACGTATCTCTTATAATAATTTCTTAACTCACCAATTTCCGCCACGTCATTCATCATTGTCCGATGAAAGACTCACTCTGAACCCATGTACAATGTGATAACTTTTTGCTAGTTCAACACATTCATATTGATGAAGAATGAAGATACATCTTAGAATAGAGAATCAAACACAGATTAAAGAGAAACAGTAATACTTTTTTTAATCCATAAAACTCAGCAGGGCTCCTCCCCTCAACCTAGGAGGTTTAGAAACTCATACTGATAGAAAATACAATGTGTAAAATGAAAATATGGTAAATGATAGTCGAAGATCCTTAAGAAAGAGTGATATTCTTCTTTAAATACTAAACTAATAACTAGTAAAGGTAAAACAGTTTTTTTAATGCTAAAATTCACTTCCGGGGCCCACTTGGTGAGTGTTTGGGCTGAGCTTTGATGAAATCCACGTTCTAAGAGGCCTCTAGGGTGTTGAACGCTGGCTAGGGTGTCCTCTTTGGGCGTTTGGATGATGGTCTCTTCTCCTTGGCCGCTGGATGCCTGAAAGGGGGCAAGAGGCTGGCGTTGGACGCCAGTTTTGGGGCTTCTAATCTGACACAAAGTTTGAGCTATTATACATTTCTGGAAAGCTCTGGATATCAAATTTTCATAACCATTAAGAATGCTATTTATACTTCTGTAGCTCCAGAAAAGCTCTTCCAAATTCAGGCAGGTGCAATCTGGACAGCATCTTTCTCTATCTCTAAATCAGACTATTGTTCCAACTCCTCAACTTCAACCAGAAAATACCTGAAATTTTACAAAAATACACAAACTCAAAGTAGAATCCAAAAATGTGAATTTAACACTAAAACCTATGAAAACTTAACAAAAACTAAACAAAACATACTAAAAACTATATGAAAATAATGCCAAAAAGCGTATAAAATATTCGCTCATCAATACCATAAACAAAATGCAAAATCAGAATGGAAGAGGAAATTGGACACAAAATTCAAAGTTTCTTACCACTTTTTTCAAACAAAATTGAGAGGATTCCAAAACGCACGTGTGGGCACAAACGACTCATCAATCAGAACTCTGGACTAAAAGTTATGAGAAATTAAAGTTGGAAGTAATTTGGGGTTAGGTTTTGGTCTTCTCTTCTCTTCCTCAACATGAATAATGAAGATGAAGGGGGGAAGAAGGCTGATTTCAGGTTATATATGTCATTATGTGAATGGGATGGGTCCAATTCAATCGGTTTAGCCCGTTGGCCCAACTTTGGGTCAAAATCTTTAAAATTAGTATTTTAATTCTTATTCTAAATATTTTTTATCTTTTAAATTATAAAAATTTAATTTTCTAAAATCCTTGGCTCATAATTAATTTATTAGTTAATTATTTATTAATTTACTGGATTTTACAGGAAGCTTTTGAGGGGTTATTTTTAGAATTAAACAAAAAAAATTCCTAACAAAAGGGAAAAGCATGTCTTGAAGTGATCCGAATATGGGTTGTAACCAAAGGAGGAAAAATGACTTTGAGTTGAAGGTTGATGGGATGAATCTTGTAATGAGGGAGAGTACTAGGGATGTAAGAGTTGGTGAAATAAGAGATGAATTAAGATATAACTCAACAAGGAAAAAGTTGTACGATGTCATAATCTTTTTGCACACTGTCACTGCGCCCAACATTCGCAAGTTTGAAGCTCATCACATTTATCCCCTTTCAGATCCTACTCGGAATACCACAGACAAGGTTTCGACTTTCCAGATCCCAGGAATGCTGCCAATGATTCTAGCCTATACCACGAAGGTTCTAACCTCCGGACTCGGTCCGTGGATTAGAAACCCAAGAGATACGTATTCAAGCTGTCGCCCAATGACTACGTTGAGTTAAGATAGAATGGGAGTGGTTGTCAAGCACGCTTTCATAGATTTGAGAATAATGATGAGTGTCACGGATCATCATCTTCTCCAGATTGAAGTACGAATGAGTATCTTAGATTAGAATCAAGCGTGATTGAATAGAAAACAGTAGTAACTGCATTAATTCATTGAAACACAGTAGAGCTCCTCACCACCACCTTTGGGGTTTAGAGACTCATTTCTTCAGAGATACAATAATGAATAAAATTGTCATGAGTTACTAAATGAATCTCTAAAAGTAGTTTTTATACTAGACTAGTAACCTAGGTTACAGAAAATGAGTAACTAAGTGCAGATAGTGTAGAAATCCACTTCTGGGACCCACTTGGTGTGTCCTTGGGCTGAGCATTGAAGCTTTTTCGTGCTTAGGCTATTCCTGGAGTTAAACTCCAGCTTTGGTGCCAATTTGGGCGTTTAACTCCAATTCTGGTGGCAATTTGGGCGTTTTACGCCGAAATTTTTTAGGCAGACTTTGAATGCCAATTTGGGCCATCAAATCTCGGGTAAAGTATGAACTATTACATACTTCTGGATAGACCAGGATGTCTACTTTCCAACGCAATTAAGAGCGTGCCAATTGGGCTTCTGTAGCTCCAAAAAATCCACATCGAGTGCAGGAGGGTCAGAATCCAACAGCATCTGCAATCCTTTTTCAGCCTCTGAATCAGATTTTTGCTCAGGTCCCTCAATTTCAGCCAGAAAATACCTGAAATCACAGAAAAACACACAAACTTATAGTAAAGTCCAGAAATGTGATTTTTGAATAAAAACTAATAAAAATATAATAAAAATTAACTAAAACATACTAAAAACTATGTAAAAACAATGCCAAAAAGGGTATAAATTATCCGCTCATCACAACACCAAACTTAAATTGTTGCTTGTTCCCAAGCAACTAAAAAAAAATAGGGTAAAAAGAAGAGAATATACAATGAATCTCAAAAATATCACTGAAGATTAGTTTCAATTAGATGAGCGGGAAAAAAAAGGATCCAAGGCTTTGAGCATTAATGGATAGGAGGGCCCAAAGGAAAAAAATCCTGGCCTAAGCAGCTAAATCAAGCTGTCCCTAACCATGTGCTTGTGGCGTGAAGGTGTCAAGTGAAAAACTTGAGACTGAGCGGTTAAAGTCGTGATCCAAAGAAAAAAGAGTGTGCTTAAGAGCTCTGGACACCTCTAACTGGGGACTCTAGCAAAGCTGAGTCACAATCTGAAAAGGTTCACCCAGTTATGTGTCTGTGGCATTTATGTATCCAGTGGTAATACTGGAAAATAAAATGCTTAGGGTCACGGCCAAGACTCATAAAAGTAGCTGTGTTCAAGAATCAACATACTGAACTAGGAGAATCAATAACACTATCTGAATTCTGAGTTCCTATGGATGCCAATCATTCTGAACCTCAAAGGATAAAGTGAGATGCCAAAACTGTTCAGAAGCAAAAAGCTACAACCCTTGCCTTTTAGTTTAAAGGGTTACTGGCTTTTTGCTCTTACCTTTTGGTTTAAAGAGCTATTGGCCTTTTCTGCTTGTTTTTTCTTTTTCTTTCTTTTTCTTTTATTTTTTCCATTTTTTTTGCAAGCTTTGTGTTTTTCACTGCTTTTTCTTGCTCCAAGAATCAATTTTATGATTTTTCAGATTATCAATAATATTTCTCTTTTTCATTGTTCTTTCAAGAGCCAACAATTTTAACATTCATAAACTTCACTATCAAAAATATGCACTGTCCAAGTATTCATTCAGAAAATAAAAAGTGTTGCCACCACATCAAAATAATTAAGCTAACTTCAAGATGATTTTCGAAATTATGCACTTCTTGTTCTTTTGCAAATAAAAACAATTTTTTATTTAAGAAGGGTGAGGGATTCATGGAATCATTCATAGCTTTAAGACATAGACACTAGACACTAATGATCATGTAATGAAGACACAAACATAGTCAAAACATAAAGCATAAAAACGAAAAACAGAAAAATAAGAACAAGAAAATTAAAGAACGGGTCCACCTTAGTGATGGAGTTTTTGAGCTCCTTTATGTCTCTTCTTTGCCTTTATTGCTCCTTTTCCTAGAGGTTTCTCCGGCCTTGGGTTCCATTAATGGTTATGGAAAGCAAAGAGCTGAGCTTTTCCACACCAAACTTAAAAGCTTTGCTCGTTCTCGAGCGAAATCAAATAGAAGGGAGTAGAAAAAGAATGATGCAATTAATTTTGAAAATTTATTATTGTATGCAAGAAAAATTAAAAAGAGTTGAAAAGAATTTGAAAAGATATATAAGTTTTGAAAACGTTATGGAAGAAATTTTAAAAGAATTGAAAAAGAACTAAAAAGACTTGGAAAGATTATTAATTTTTGAAAATAGAAACTAAAAAGTGAACGTTTAGAATATGTTTTATGCAAAAAATTATGAATTAAAACATAAAAAATTGAAAAAAAATCGAATTGGAAACAAAATTACCTCCCTTGTGTCATCCTGGCTTAAACGCCCAGAATGCTATCTATTCTGGCGTTTAACGCCCATTTGACTGCCATTTTGGGGGTTTAACGCCCAGCCAGATACCCTGACTGGCGTTAAACCCCAGGAATCCTTCTTTACTGGGCGTTTTTTCTGAACGCCCAGAATACTATCCTTACTGGCGTTTAAACGCCAGTAAGCCTGTCCTCCAGGGTGTGCTATTTTTGATTCGCTTTAATTCTGCAGCTGTTTTTGTGACTCCACATGATCATCAACCTAAAGAAAACATTGATGAGCGGATAATTTATACGCTTTTTGGCATTGTTTTTAGTATGTTTTTAGTAGGATCTAGTTACTTTTAGGGATGTTTTCATTAGTTTTTATGTTAAATTCACATTTCTGGACTTTACTATGAGTTTGTGTGTTTTTCTGTGATTTCAGGTATTTTCTGGCTGAAATTGAGGGACTTGAGCAGAAATCAGATTCAGAGGTTGAAAAAGGACTGCTGATGCTGTTGGATTCTGACCTCCCTGCACTCAAAGTGGATTTTCCTGAGGCTCATCTAGAGACCATAGAGATTCCATTGAATCTCCTTATGCCCTTCATGAGCTCTAATGAGTATTCCTCTTCTAAAGAGAATGAGGATGTCACTGAAGAGCAAACCGCCAAGTTTCTTGGTGCAATCATGAAGCTGAATGCCAAATTGTTTGGCATTGATGCTTGGGAAGTTGAACCTCCCTTGTTCATCAATGAACTAAGTGATCTGGATCAACTGACATTGCCTCAGAAGAGACAGGATCCTCAAAATTCAAAACCAATTTCCCACCCAAACCCACCCATATGGCCGAACCTCAACCCCCCCTCCATTCCCTATATAAAGACCTCCATTCTTCACCAAATTCACACAACACACCCCTCTACACTCTCCTTAGCCGAAACCACATCTCCCTGATGACAAGTCATCTTAACCCATTTTAGCTAGTCTTTTTCTTTTGTTTTCATTAGAATTATGCACTTTCTTAAGCCACAAGCAAGCTAATTGAGTAGAATTTCATGTTTCCCTTGATTGAACCAACCATATGTGAATTCATGCCATTTCATGAGGTTTTAAGCTATAATTGTTGCATATTGTGGAAGATTGAATACCTCATGATTTTGAGCAAAACTTTGATTAGTTGGTTGATCAATGATAGGTGGAGAAGGCTTGGAGAAAGGTTGAAGCAAAGAGGAATGGCTAGGAGTGAAGAGAGGACAATGGAATAAATGAAAATTGAACCGGGTTGCTTGAAGTTAGCCCCAACGTTAGCCCCCTAACTTGGAGGCTAACGTTGGGCATGTGAATCACTCCTTGGAAGTAGCCAACGTTAGCTCCAACGTTAGCCCCCTAACTTGGAGGCTAACGTTGGAACTTGAGAGTTTCTCCCTGGGCCATCAACGTTTGCGCCAACGTTAGCCCCCTAACGTGGAGGCTAACGTTGGCACCAATCACACCAAGCATTGCCAACGTTAGGGTCAAAGTTAGACCCCTAACGTTGGCGCCAACGTCCACACCAGAAGGATGTGGTTTGCTGATATGAAAAGTTAGGGTCAAAGTTAGACCCCTAACTTTGACCCTAACGTTGAAGACCAACGTTGGCTAACTTCACTTCCGGTTCAATTGGTTCACTTCGGTTCTTCTTCAATCTTCAAGAGCAATCAACCAAGGCCTCTTTCAACCCAATTCCACCAAGGACAAAGGCCCAACTCAAGGCTTGAAGATCATTTTGGAAAGTGTATAAATAGGATAGAATTCAATTTGTGGGGAAGCTTCTTCTTTTAGATTTTTGGGGGAAGCTTGAGAGTTTTTTTAGATTTTTGGGAGAAGAGCTTTTCTGGAGAGTTTTCCTTGGGAGCTTTCCTTTTAGAATTTTCAGAATAGTTTTCGGGAAGCTTTTGTTACGGAGTGAACTTGAATTTCTTTGTTTCCTTTTACTTGCAATTTCATTTTACCTTTGTCTTTGATCTTGGATTTGAGAATTGAAGAAATTCTGTTTCAATCTCAATCTTGGATCTCTCTGTTTCTTTGCTTTATTTACTGAATTTCATTTCCGGTTCATTGTTCTTCATCTCTTTTCTTTGCAATTTACAATTTCCCTTGCAATTGTCTTGTTGGATCTAGGAAGGCATTGAGATCTAGACTTGGTTTTCTAGTCTCTGGGTCCTGAGATCTGAATTCTCATTTTAATTCTCTGTTTAATGCTTTCTTATGTTCATCTACTTTTCTGTTTTAGTTCCGGTTCAATCCCAATTCCCTTTTCCTTCTTCTGTTTGATGCAATTTAGTTTTTCCTTGTTTAAATTCTGCAAATCCACATCCCAACCCCCTTTACATTCCAAGCAATTTACATTTCTTGCATTTTAAGTTTCTGCAATTTACATTTCTTGCACTTTAAGTTTCTGCCATTTAATTTCTTGTTCTTTAAGTTTCAGCAATTTACTTTCCTGCTCTCTTTAATTTCATGCAATTTACATTCTGCAAATCACAAATCACCCAACCAACACTTGATTCGCTTGACTAAATCAACCACTAAACTAAAATTGCTCAATCCTTCAATCCCTGTGGGATCGACCTCACTCCCGTGAGTTTTTATTACTTGATACGACCCGGTACACTTGCCGGTTAGTTGTGGGTGTTTTGGGAGAGATTCGTTTCTCACCAAAATATCTCATCACTCCCTCTCCCTCTCCATATTTCTTCTTCTTCTTCTTCTATTCTTTTGTTTATTGCTCGAGGGCGAGCAATATTCTAAGTTTGGT
>NC_029790.2:102260823-102261653 GCF_000816755.2 Arachis ipaensis | reverse complement strand
ATGTCTTAAAGTTATAAATGTCCTATGAATCCATCACCTCTCTTAAATAAAAAATGTTTTAATTCAAAAGAACAAGAAGTACATGAGTTTCGAATTTATCGTTGAACTTAGTTTAATTATATTGATGTGGTGACAATGCTTCTTATTTTCTGAATGAATGCTTGAACAGTGCATATGTCTTAGATAAAAGCTTCCACATCCGAGTCATGGGAGATGGAAAGGTTCATCTCCAAAGCCCATCAAGACCACTTCTATGATGTTATGGCCAAGAAGAAGGTGATCCCTGAGGTCCCTTTTAAACTCAAAAGAAATGAGTATCCGGAGATCCGACATGAAATTCAAAGAAGAGGTTGGGAAGTTCTAACAAATCCCATCCAACAAGTCGGTATCATAATGGTTCAAGAGTTCTATGCCAATGCATGGATCACCAAGAACCATGATCAAAGTAAGAACCCGGATCCAAAGAACTACGTTACAATGGTTCGGGGGAAATACTTGGATTTTAGTCCGGAAAATGTAAGGTTGGCGTTCAACTTGCCATACATGGAAGAGAACGCACGCCCCTACACAAGGAGAGTCAACTTTGATCAAAGGTTGGACCAAGTCCTTATGGACATATGTGTAGAAGGAGCTCAATGGAAGATTGACTCCAAAGGCAAGCCGGTTCAACTAAGAAGATTAGACCTCAAGCCTATAGCTAGAGGATGGTTGGAGTTTATTCAATGCTCAATCATTCCCACTAGCAACCGGTCTGAAGTTACTATAGACCGGGCCATCATGATCCATAGCATCATGATTGGAGAAGAGGTGGAAGTTCATGAGATTATACC
>NC_029790.2:102241977-102260615 GCF_000816755.2 Arachis ipaensis | reverse complement strand
TGACTAGGAGACATGTTATTTGATAATCTGAAAAATCATAAAAAGAATTCTTGAAGCAAGAAAAAGCAGCAAAGAACAAAGCTTGCAGAAAAAAAAAATAGGAGAAAAAAAAATAGAAAGAAAAAGAAAAAGCAAGCAGAAAAAGCCAATAACCCTTAAAAACCAAAAGGCAAGGGCAATTAAAAAGGACCCCAAGGCTTTGAGCATCAGTGGATAGGAGGGCCTAAAGGAATAAAATCCAGGTCTAAGCGGCTAAACCAAGCTGTCCCTAACCATGTGCTTGTGGCGTGTAGGTGTCAAGTGAAAACTTGAGACTGAGCGGTTAAAATCAAGGTCCAAAGCAGAAAAAAAGAGTGTGCTTAAGAACCCTGGACACCTCTAATTGGGGACTTTAGCAAAGCTGAGTCACAATCTGAAAAGGTTCACCCAATTATGTGTCTGTGGCCTGTGGCAGTCCATACTTTGGCCAAGAATAGACGACACAAACTGGCGTTCAACACCAGCTCTCTACCCAATTCTGAGGGACTTGAGCAGAAATCAGATTCAGAGGTTGAAAAAGGACTGCTGATGCTGTTGGATTCAGACCTCCATGCACTCAAAGTGGATTTTCTGGAGCTACCGAACTCGAAATGGCGCGCTTCCAATTGCGTTGGAAAGTAGACATCCAGGGCTTTCCAGCAATATATAATAGTCTATACTTTGGCCAAGAATCGACGATGTAAACTGGCGTTAAACGCCAGCCTTCTGCCCAAATCTGGCGTCCAGCGCCAGAAAAGGATCCAAAACCAGAGTTTGAAAAGTGTGATTCACAATTTGTGCACCAAACATAAACTAACAATGGGAAATGAGATGAAAAAGTAATTAACATAGATAAATAAGATTGGGTTGCCTCCCAATAAGCGCTTCTTTACTGTCTTTAGCTGGACTTTTACTGTGCTTTTAATTTAGTCTCAGTTTTGAGCACTCTTGCTCAACATTACCTTCAAGATAATGTTTGACTCTCTGTCCATTAACAATGAACTTTTTGTCAGAGTCAATATCCTGAAGCTCTACATATCCATATGGTGACACACTTGTAATCACATATGGTCCCTTCCACTGGGATTTCAATTTCCCAGGGAACAATCCGAGCCTAGAGTTAAACAGCAGAACCTTCTGTCCTGCCTCAAAGACTCTAGATGATAGCTTCTTGTCATGCCACCTTTTTGCTTTCTCCTTGTAAATTTTAGCATTTTTGAAAGCATTGAGTCTGAACTCTTCTAGCTCATTCAACTGGAGTAATCTTTTCTCTCCAGCTACCTTAGCATCAAGGTTTAGGAACCTGGTTGCCCAGTAGGCCTTGTGTTCCTGTTCCATTGGCAGATGACAGGCTTTTCCATACACCAACTGGTATGGAGAGGTCCCTATAGGAGTCTTGAATGCGGTTCTGTATGCCCACAGAGCATCATCCAGACCTCTTGCCCAATCCTTTCTACGGGTACTTACAGTCCGTTCCAGGATTTGTTTTAGTTCTCTATTTGAGACTTCAGCCTGCCCATTTATCTGTGGATGATATGGAGTTGCCACTTTATGGTTAATTCCATATCGGACCAGAGCAAAGTCAAGCTGTTTATTGCAGAAATGAGTGCCTCCACTACTGATCAGTATCCTAGGGACACCGAACCTGCTGAAGATATGCTTCTGGAGGAACTTCATTACTGTCTTAGTATCATTAGTGGGTGTTGCAATTGCCTCTATCCATTTAGATACATAATCTACTGCCACCAGAATATAAGTGTTTGAGTAAGATGGTGGGAAAGGCCCCATGAAGAAAATACCCCATACATCAAACAACTCAATCTCTAAGATCCCTTGCTGAGACATGGCATAACCATGAGGCAGATTACCAGCTCTCTGACAACTGTTACAGTTACGTACAAACTCTCGGGAGTCTCTATAGAGAGTAGGCCAGTAGAAGCCACATTGGAGAACCTTGGTGGCTGTTCGCTCACCTCCGAAATGTCCTCCATACTGTGATCCATGGCAATGCCATAGGATCTTCTGTGCCTCTTCTCTAGGCACACATCTACGGATCATTCCGTCTGCACATCTCTTAAAGAGATATGGTTCATCCCACAAGTAGTACTTTGCATCAGTAATCAATTTTTTTGTTTGCTGCTTACTGTACTCTTTGGGTATGAATCTTACAACTTTATAGTTTGCAATGTCTGCAAACTATGGTACTTCCTAAATAGCAAAGAGTTGCTCATCCAGAAAGGTTTCAGAGATCTCAGTAGGAGGGAGGGACGCTCCTGCTACTGGTTCTATCCGGGACAAGTGATTAGCTACTTGGTTCTCTGTCCCCTTTCTGTCTCTTATTTCTATATCAAACTCTTGCAGAAGCAACACCCATCTTATGAGTATGGGTTTTGAATCCTGCTTTGTGAGGAGATATTTTAGAGTAGCATGGTCAATGTACACAATCACTTTTGATCCCACTAAATAAGATCTGAACTTGTCAATGGCATAAACCACTGCAAGCAACTCTTTTTTTGTGGTTGTGTAATTCTTCTGTGCGTCATTCAAAACTCGGCTAGCATAGTAAATGACGTGCAGAAGCTTGTTATGCCTTTGTCCCAATACTGCACCAATGGCATGGTCACTAGCATCACACATTAGTTCAAATGGTAATGTCCAGTCTGGTGCATAAATGACTGGTGCTGTGACCAGCTTAGCTTTCAGGGTTTCAAATGCCTGCAGATACTCTGTGTTAAAAACAAATGGCGTGTCAGCAGCTAGCAGGTTGCTCAGAGGTTTCGTAAATTTTGAAAAATTCTTTATAAACCTTCTATAAAATCCTGCATGTCCCATAAAGCTTCTGATTGCCTTAACATTGGTAGGTGGTGGTAATTTTTCAATTACTTCTACCTTAGCTTGATCCACCTCTATTCCTTTGTTCAAAATTTTGTGCCTAAGGACAATTCCTTCAGTCACCATAAAGTGGCATTTTTCCTAGTTTAAAACCAGGTTAGTCTCTTGGCACCTTTTTAGAACAAGTGCTAGATGGTCAAGACAGGAGCTGAATGAGTCTCCAAATACTGAGAAGTCATCCATGAAGACTTCCAGAAACTTCTCTACCATATCAGAGAATATGGAGAGCATGCACCTCTGAAAGGTTGCAGGTGTATTGCACAGACCAAATGGCTTCCTTCTGTAGGCAAATACTCCAGATAGGTATGTGAATGCTATTTTCTCTTAGTCTTGAGAATCTACTGCAATTTGGTTGTAACCTGAATAGCCATCCAAAAAGCAGTAGTATTCATGACCCGCTAGTCTCTCTAGCATCTGGTCTATGAATGGTAAAGGAAAATGATCCTTCTTGGTGGCTGTATTGAGCCTTCTGTAGTCAATACACAAACGCCACCCTGTAACTGTTCTTGTAGGAACCAGTTCATTCTTTTCATTACGAACCACTGTCATGCCTCCCTTCTTGGGGACAACTTGGACAGGGCTTACCCAGGGGCTATCAGAAATAGGATAAATAATCCCAGCCTCCAGTAACTTAGTGACCTCTTTCTGCACCACCTCCTTCATGGCTGGATTTAGCCGCCTCTGTGGTTGAACCACTGGCTTAGTATCGTCCTCCAATAGAATCTTGTGCATGCATCTTGCTGGGCTAATGCCCTTAAGATCACTTATGGACCAACCAAGAGTTGTCTTGTGTGTCCTTAGCACTTGAATGAGTGCTTTCTCTTCCTGTGGATTTAAAGCAGAGCTTATGATCACCAGAAAAGTGTTACCTTCTCCTAGAAATGCATATTTTAGGGATGGTAGTAGTGGTTTGAGCTCGGGTTTAGGAGGCTTCTCCTCTTCCTGGGGAGTTTTCAGAGGTTCTTCTGTTCTCTCTGGTTCCTCTAGATCAGGCTGAACATCCTTAAAAATGTCCTCTAGCTCTGATTCGAGACTCTCAGTCATATTGACCTCTTCCACCAAGGAGTCAATAACATCTGTGCTCAGGTAGTCTTTTGGTGTGTCTGGATGCTGCATAACTTTGACAGCATTCAACATAAACTCGTCCTCATTAACTCTTAGAGTTATCTCTCCTATTTGGACATTAATGAGGGTTCGTCCAGTTGCTAGGAAAGGTCTTCCTAGAATGAGAGTTGCACTCTTGTGCTCCTCCATTTCCAGCACTACAAAGTCAGTAGGAAAGGCAAATGGCCCAACCTTGACAATCATGTCCTCAAATTATGCCTGATGGGATTTTAATGGAGCCATCAGCAAGTTGTAAGCATATCCGGGTTGGTTAAACTTCATCAGTCAAACCAAGCTTTTTGATAGTGGATGTAGGTATTAGGTTGATACTTGCCCCAAGATCACACAGAGCTGTCTTAGTACAATCATCCTCTAATGTGCATGGTATCATAAAGCTTCCGGGATCTTTAAGCTTCTCTGGTAAGCTTTTCAGAATGACTACACTGCATTCTTCAGTGAGGAAAATTTTTTCAGTTTATCTTCAATCCTTCTTATGACTTAAGATTTCTTTCATGAACTTAGCATAAGAGGGTATTTGCTCAAGTGCCTCTGCAAACGGAATCTTTATTTCAAGAGTCTTGAGATAGTCTACAAAGCAGGCAAATTGTTTATCCTTCTTTGCTTGGCAGAGTTTCTGAGGATAAGGCATCTTGGCTTTATATTCTTCAACCTTAGTTGCTACAGGTTTATTTCTTACAGAAGTGGTTGTAGAAGCCTGCTTAAGGGGGTTGTTATCAGCACTTGCAGGTGTCTGACCCCTTATTAGCGTTTGAACGCCAGAATT
Organism: Arachis ipaensis; assembly: GCF_000816755.2. NCBI lineage: Eukaryota > Viridiplantae > Streptophyta > Magnoliopsida > Fabales > Fabaceae > Arachis > Arachis ipaensis. Next base: position 102,255,817 of record NC_029790.2, on the reverse strand, counting down.
GGGGGCTGCTTGGGCATTTGACGCCAGATTGCCACCCTTTTCTGGCGTTTGGATGCCAGCATTAGTTGTCCCTTGGGCGTTTAACGCCACTTTTTTCACCATTTTCTGGCGTTTAAATGCCAGAATCATTCCTCTCTGGGCTCTTACTGTCCTCAGAGGGTTTTTGGGCAGTGGTTTGGTTATCCTCTGTCAGTTGTTCCTTTCTTAGCTTTCTGCTGCCTTGAGTTGATGCATTTAGTGTCTTCCCACTCCTTAAATGAACAGCTTGGCATTCTTCTGTTATCTATTTAGATAGTTGTTGTCTTGTCTGATCCAATTGTGCTTCCATATTCTTGTTAGCATTTTTATTGTCTTGTAGCATCTCTTTAAATTCTGCTAACTATTTTGTTATAAGAAGAAATTACTGATTAAGTTCAACAACTTGCTCTTGAGGACTAAGTTCAGTGGATACTGCCTTAGCCTCTTCTTTCGTGGAGGACTCACTGCTTGAGTACAGATGTTGATTTCTAGCAACTCTATCAATGAGCTCTTGAGCCTATTCAATTGTCTTTCTCATATGTATAGATCCACCAGCTGAGTGGTCTAGAGACATCTGGGCCTTTTCTGTAAGCCCGTAGTAGAAGATGTCTAACTACACCCACTCTGAAAACATTTCAGAGGGGCATTTCCTTGGCATCTCTCTGTACATCTCCCAGGCATTATAAAGGGATTCATTATCCTCTTGTTTAAAGCCTTGGATGTCCAGCCTTAGCTGTGTCATCCTTTTTGGAGGGAAATATTGATTCAGGAATTTGTCTGATAATTGTTTCCATGCTCTTATACTTGCTGTGGGTTGGTTATTTAACCACTTCTTAGCTTGATCTTTTACAGCAAATAGAAATAATAATAATCTGTAGACATCTTGATCCACTTTCTTATCACGTACTGTGTCAGCAAGTTGTAAGAACTGTGCCAGAAACTCAGTAGTTTCTTCCTGTGGAAGACCGGAATACTAGCAATTTTGCTGCACCATGATAATGAGCTGAGGTTTTAGCTCAAAACTACTGGCTCTGATGGGAGGTATATAGATACTACTCCCATATGCAGCAGTAGTGGTGTTAGCATATGACCCCAGAATCCTTCTGGACTGTTCATTTCCACTTATGTCCATGATGGGGAAAGGGAGATGATATGGATTGTAAATAAAAATTTTATTCTCTTTTTTTTTAAGTTTTGAAATTTAAATTTTAAATTTGAAAAATAAATTTTGAATTTTGAAAAAGTCAACAATATAAGATAAAGATTCGAAAAAGATTTAAATTTTGAAAAGGTTTGATTTTTAAAATTTTAAATTTAAATTTTGAAATTTGAAATTTGAATTTTGGAATTTAAATATTGAAATTTGAAATTTGAATTTGAAATAAGATAAGATAAGATTTTGAAAAAGATATGATTTTTGAAAAAGATTTGAATTTTGAAATTTAAAACTAAGATAAGATAAGATAAAAATTTTAAAATAAAAATCTGAAATTTTTTTGTAAATTTCGAAAAAAATCAATTAAAATAAAGAGAAAAGATATTTTTGAATTTAATGAGGAAAGAGAAAAACAATAAAATGACACCAAACTTAGAATTTTTAGATCAAAACAGAGAAAACAAACAAGAAAACTTTGAATGTCAAGATGAACACCAAGAACAAATTTTAAAAATTTTTAAGAAAATAGAAACACAAAGGACACCAAACTTAAAAATTTTTTATATTTTGGACACTAATAATTCGAAAATTTATAAGATAAACAACAACAAACACCAAACAAGAAATTTTAAGGATCAAATAAGGAAAATAAACAAGAACAACTTGAAGATCAATAAAGAATTAAGAACATGTAATTCGAAAAATTGAAAGAAAAATAGAAACATGCAATTGACACCAATCTTAAAACATGAAACCAAACTCAAACGGAAGACTAAATTATGAAGTTATTGGTTTTAAAATTTTTTGAAAATAATTTAGAAAAAGAAAATAAGAATTCTAAAATTTTAACCAAAAATAATAATAGAAGACTCAATTTTAGCGACTCTAAACCAAAAAGATAAATTTTTCCTAATCTAAGTAACAAAATAAACCGTCAGTTGTCCAAACTCGAACAATCCCCGGCAACGGCGCCAAAAACTTGGTGCATGAAATTGTGATTAGACTCTTCACAACTCCGCACAACTAACCAGCAAGTGCACTGGGTCGTCCAAGTAATACCTTACGTGAGTAAGGGTCGATCCCACGAAGATTGTCGGCTTGAAGCAAGCTATGGTTATTTTATAAATCTTAGTCAGGAGATTAATGATAATAGTGGTTATATTTATGAAAATAAATAACATGAAATAAACAGTACTTGTGATTCAGTAATGAGAAACAGGCTGAGGTTGCGGAGATGCTCTGTCATCTGAATCTCTGCTTTCCTACTGTCTTCTTCTCCAAACACGAATGGCTTCCTTCCATGGCATGCCATATGATCCTCTCGGATGAAAAATACCAGGCGTTGTCACTGTACGGTTAATCATCTGTCAGTTCTCACTAGTGTCGGAATAGGATCATTATCCTTTTGCACACTGTCACTGTGCCCAACATTCGCAAGTTTGAAGCTCGTCACAGTTATCCCCTTTCAGATCCTACTCGGAATACCACATATAAGGTTTAGACTTTCTGGATCCTAGGAATGCTGCCAATGATTCTAGCCTATACCACAAAGGTTCTAACCTCCAGACTCGGTCCGTGGATTAGAAACCCAAGAGATACGCACTCAAGCTGTCGCCCAATGACTACGTTGAGCTCAGATAGAACGGGAGTAGTTGTCAGGTACGTGTTCATAGATTTGAGAATAATGATGAGTGTCACGGATCATCATCTTCTCCAGATTGAAGTACGAATGAGTATCTTAGATTAGAATCAAGCGTGATTGAATAGAAAACAGTAGTAATTGCATTAATTCATTGAAACACAGCAGAGCTCCTCACCCCCACCTATGGGGTTTAGAGACTCATGCCGTCAGAGATACAATAATGAATAAAATTTTCATGAGTTACTAAATGAATCTCTAAAAGTAGTTTTTATACTAGACTAGTAACTTAGGGTTACAGAAAATGAGTAACTAAGTGCAGATAGTGCAGAAATCCACTTATTGGGGCCCACTTGGTGTGTGCTTGGGCTGAGCATTGAAGCTTTTTTCGTTCTTAGGCTGTTCTTGGAGTTAAATGCCAGCTTTGGTGCCAGTTTGGGCGTTTAACTCCAATTCTAGTGCCAGTTTGGGCGTTTTACGCCAGAATTTTTTAGGCAGACTTTGAATACCAGTTTGGGCCATCAAATCTCGAGCAAAGTATAAACTATTATATATTGCTGGAAAGTCCAGGATGTCTACTTTTCAACGCAATTGAGAGCGCGCCAATTGGGCTTCTGTAGCTCCAGAAAATCTATATCGAGTGCAGGAGGGTCAAAATCCAACAGCATCTGCAGTCCTTTTTCAGCCTCTGAATCAGATTTTTGCTCAGGTCCCTCAATTTCAGCCAGAAAATACCTGAAATCATAGAAAAATACACAAACTCATAGTAAAGTCCAGAAATGTGATTTTTGAATAAAAACTAATAAAAATATAATAAAAATTAACTAAAACATACTAAAAACTATGTAAAAACGATGCCAAAAAGGGTATAAATTATCCTCTCATCAGTGCTACATCTATTTTTGACACCACTTCCTTCTTGGTTTCAATCATACTTAACATGTTCAATTTAAAACAATAGTGTATTAAGGGAATGAACAAAAGGGAAAATTAATGGGACAAGAAAGGCTTGCCTAGAGATTAGTGGTATGCTATTGCATGCTTGGAACAAAGATAATTTCCTTAAGGCTGCGGTAGTATGGAGAACGGTTATTGAGGTGGATCGGAGGCAATATTTTGAAGATGGGTTCAACTTGGTCAAGCTTCTTGTAGGCACTACATGGGCATCAAAGATCCATGATATAGTAACTATAGACGTGGAAGAAGAAAAATTTTTAGTTTGTGTTAAAGAATCATATCCAAGAACTAATGAGCATTTGGGGTGCCTGAAGGTTGGGCAGCCGGTGGAGATGCAGATATCGATAATGGAGGGAAGAGGAGACAATTTGTTTAAATATTTTGGAAAAAGGAACGTTGAAAAGCATGCAAATGATGATTATGCAGTTGAGAAAAATATGAGTCTTGAGAATATTGATGAAGTTGCGGGAGTGATGAGCAAAAATTAATGCTCACGGATACCGGTAAGTGCACCAGATCATTCAAGTAATACCACAGCGAGTGAATATTGTTCTCATGATGATTAAGGGATTGAGGTAAGCAATGTATAATTAAATATCTAATTAGATCGATCAAACCTTAGATTTTGAATTGTGGATCTTGAAGAAAAGAAGAAACAAAAGAGGAGACTTGGGAGAATGCTTGAAGTTGGAAGAAAATCAATAGATGAGAATATTGAAGGGTTCGGAGATGTTTGATTCTTGGTAGAATAATGCTTATGCTTTCTTATTTAATTCATGCAAAAATCTTTTCACAGCAAGTCATTTATAATCAGACCACAATCCCTTAGTGATTTAATTTTTCTAAACCTAATTAATCGCCAATCCCTTGGTCAACTAATCGAGAGAATATGTGAAAAAAGGTTTCGATTTTATTGCCATAAAATATTCAAAAGCTATTACTAGCCGAATTATATGTGACTTATTCGAAGTAGCTCTAGATAAGTGAAGATTATGAGATGAGTTTTAAGTTAATTCCAAAATCAATTTTTTCAAATATAAAATCAGAATCTAAGATAGATATAGAATATTTCTCAATAGTTCTAACCTTTAGTGATGAAGAACAAAACTCAATCTTGAAAAGTAAAGGAGCATGAATTAAAATAAAGAAAATACTTAAATTATTAATCCTTAAACCAAACAGAGCTCCTAACCTTCAACAGGGGAGGTTTAGTGACTCATGGTAGAAAAGAAACTAATCTTAATGATGAGAGATGGTATGAGATCTTGGATTGGAATCCAAAGATCTTCCTCCCGATTGCCTCTCTTGTGAACCTTGTTCACTTATTTATATCCTAATTTCTATCTAGAATTCAAATTCAAAAATTAACGCTAATCTTATCTTTAGGAAAGATAAGATAATTACATAAATTCAAATCTAATCTAGGAACAAATCCTAACAAGCAAATCTTTATATTTCTAGAAGGGGTTAATGATAACTAAACTATTGAATCTTCAATCTTTGGATGTGATTAAAGATTCTAATGATTTGTATACTGAATTTGAGTCTTAAGTGTTGCATTCTGAGAAGTTGAGGCTTGTGAACACCAGGCGTGAGTCTTCAAACTTGGGCGTTGGCCCAAGTAATTCTCCAGGGCTTCATGGCCTCCTGGCATGTGATTGGGAGCAAAGAGGGATGCTAGGATTGTATTCCCTTCAAGGAGGGCCGTCGGGCTTCTAGGAGGAGGCACGCCGGGCTTACATGCCATTTGGAGGAAGGCCACCGGGCATGCATGTATGGCCATTGGACTTGTGTGTTGAGTCACCAAGCATCCATGTCATGAAGGTTGAGCGTCCAATTCTCCTCTTTTTGGGTTTGGTTGGACCGTCCTTGAACCGTATTTGTGTTTTTTTGCTAGAAAGGCTTTAATCATTGATTATTTTGAGATAAAAATATCTGAAAATACAATAATACTAATAAAATTCCAAATACTTGATTATTTATAAAATTTCACTAGAAAATATAAGAAATTTGATTAAAATCTAAGAAAAACAAATGAAAAAGAACCCAAAAAACTACTTAGGATGACGTGTCATCAGGGAGCTAGTAATTAGTTATTTTTAATGATGCATCAAGAAAGGGGGAGTGATAATGAAAGGGAGTGAGTATTAGATATGCGAAGTATCAAAAAGCCTTGCCACATTAATGATTCACATGTTACAAAATATTTGAAAAATGACAGATTCACAGATCAGGTAATCAAAGAAACACAATTGGGTCACCAAAAGAGCCCAAATTATAAGAAATAGTATAAGACATATTATGCTAAGAACATGGCCCATGGAAAGGAAGAGAATGAATCACAATCATGCCCCTTACTCCCACCAGGTTTTGAAAGTAAGATTATGGACCGATTTGCTTTAATTGATCAAGAAAAAAAAGGGAATGCTTGCATTAAATGGCACCGTGGTACTATTGAGAAAAAAGATACGTTGAAAAGGGGAAAGAAAGAGAGGCGTCTATGCATACAGGGAAGAACATGGGAATAATCACAAGAAAGAAGCAAGGGTCCAAAATAAAAAAATGTAGAAGAGTCAAACAAAGAAATTAAGAGAAAGTATGAATAGGGGCAACAAAGCTATACTAAGAAAAAATATTGAAGAAGATAGATTTGAAGAAGAAGAATCAGAAGATGATGAAATAGAAGATAAATAGGCAAAAGCATGGAAAGTTAGAACACAATTAAATCTGCATTATTGTAATAAAGAAAAGGTACTAGAGCACCTTCGAAGAGACTTGTTGGGCAAAAGAATACTAGAAGACATCAGCATTAAATCAAAGTCAAGAAGCAAGAAAAAAAAACCTCAAAGTCAGGTTGGTGATGTTAATATTTTAAATAATTTTATTATGAAATTATAGAGGATTGGAGAGTAGTGAGAAGATGGGTTATATTGAATTTATAAAAAAAAATAGAGTCCATGGTTTGTGGCTTAGTTGAAACGAAAACATCTAATATCACTATTAGATGTGCAAAAAATATGTGGGATCAGAGAGGTTTTAAATGGGAAAAAATAGATGCTGTGAAAAGTGGCGGTGGCATTTTGTGTATGTGGAATTGCAATGTGTTTGAGGAAAATACTAGGATTAAGAAAGAGGTGGGTGTGCATTTGTGGTAAGTATAAGACATTGGGTTTGGAGATGGCCATAATGGTAGTATACAGTGATCACTTAGTCATAAGGAGAAAAAATATGTGAAAAGAAATGGTAAATGTTAAAGAACAATTAGGCACTTTCTGTATTGTAATGTGAGATTTTAATGAACTTTTATCTCCTGAAGAACATAATAGTGGAAGGGGGAGTGTTACTAGTATGACAGATTTCAAGAAATGGCTTGAGGAGTAAATGAAAGTCATGGATCCCTCTTCAAGGAAGGAAATTCACTTGAAGAAGGGGATGCCAAGCAAGTAGACTAGACAGAATTTGTGTAGACTCGATATGGCTACAAAATTTTCTAATGTCAATAATCAAAGTGTTAAAATGCTCTAGATCAGACCATGTTCTGCTGAGTTTGCAAGGAAAAAAAATAAAAATTAGGGACCTAAATCCTTTCGATCATTGGATATTTGATTCTTACACCTAACTTTTATTCTAATGATTGAGAAAGAATGAAAACAGAAAGGAAATATCCCTAGCTAGAAAAAAGAAGAGGATCAAAAGTTGCATAAAGAAGTAGAACAAAGAGGTGTTTGGCAACATTAATTTAAGGATAAAAAAACTAGAAGATAGACTGGGCAAGGTGGATGCAAAACTGGAGGAAGAAGTAGAAATCAGAGTTAAATTTGAATACAAGAAAAGTGATTGAGGGACAACTAAATCTTTAGTAAAAGAAGAAGGGAGAGTATTGGAAGCAGATGTCCAGAGATAAATATATAAAAGAGGTGGATAAATATACTAAATACTTCCACATGATGGCAACAATCAAAAACAGAACGAAGCATGTGTAAAACTTAGAATTAGTAATAGAGCGGTAAGAAACAAAAGAAGAATAAAACATGAGGTCAAAATATTTTTCAAGAATTTATATTTTCAAGAGGAGGATCTACAAGTAAAAATCTAATAGGGTTATTGCAAAATATTTCTCAAGAAGAAGGATAAGAATTGGAGAAAATGCCTACAAATAAAGAAATTAAAGAAGCAATATGGAGTAGTGGTTCAACAAAAGCTCTATTTCTAGACTACAATGCCACGAGCAAGAGAGAAAAGAGAATTTGAAGAAAAGTATAGACCATTATATATTTCCAAAAATCTCTGGAAGTTAGCTTTCCAATGCCGTTGAAAACGCATCATTTAGACCTCTGTAGCTCTAGAAATACTCGTTTGAATGCATGTAGGTCAGATTCTGACAGCATCTGCTATGCTTTCCTGGCCTCTAAATTAGACTTTTGCCAAAACTTGCCAAATTCATCCAAAATTCACCTAAAATAATAAGAAAAACATAAAAGCTTAAAGTAGCATCCAAAAAGTGAATTTTGCATAAAAACCTACTAAAACATAATAAAACTCAACAAAATATACTGAAAATACTAAGAAAATAATATCAAAAAGCATATAAAATATCCGCTCATCAGGTTATTATAGGTAGGAGAAGATGGATAAACCTTTATTTTACTATTATATGGGTTACATGAAAATTTAGAAACTGTAGAATTTCTGAGAATAAAAAAATTCAGTGTGAGGAGGAATGGGAAGAAATCTTTAAACCATTGGGGAATGGGAAAAATATAAACTTAATGACAGAAAACTTGAGAAGGCTAGGGGGATGGATCTTCAATTAGGGGCACACTCTTGTCTTGGATCACATAAACAAGTTTGGTTGTTATGCTCTGATTTTATTCCAGAAAAAGAAAGTTTTGCTGTAGGTGGATATTTCTTGATATCACAATGACTTGAAGATTATTGTTTATGAACTGATTTCTACAGGGAATAAATTGTTGTCAATAATTAATGGCATTGAACTGGTAATATAATTCATCTTTGAAGAATATCTAGGTCCACTTGAAAATAGGTGATTAAAATAGATGTACAACAACTAATAAAGTGGCAATAAGAGAAAACAAAGGAAAATTGGAAAAACAACAAACAAGTGGAGGAACCTAATGCAAGAGGTAAATCATTTGGAGTTTCAATTAAATTAAATGATTTTTTATTGATAGATGCAAAAATTAGCATAAGATTGTGATGGAAATGCTAATTACACCAAGTTACTCTATTTCCATCACAATATATAATGGCAATACATGAGTTTAGTATTCAAGATTTCTTTCCAGTATTATCCTTTCTATTAACTTCTCCACTACTTGGCCATCTTGACGTAACTTTTATCCGTTATCTTTCACCTCTCATCCTTTTCTCTCTTCTCATCTCATCTCTTATTAGTATTATTGAATACAGATAGAAATTTTTTTATTTAATTTACTTTTAATTCAATTTATCTTTTTTTTTTAAATATCACAAACAAAAATAGACACATAAAAATAATCATTCTTAGAAGAAATATTAATTTTATTTCTTAATTTTTTAGTTCTAACAATATTAAATAATTTATATTAAAATATTTAGATAATTCCAAAACTGTTATTTATACTATAACAAAATAACAATATACAAAGGGATATAAGAGTTGTTAAATTTCTGGGAGAAAGAACAGAATAAGGAGATAATAATATATGTGAAGTTTGTTGTTACATGATACAATAGTCACTCTATTTATAGGGATATTACCAACTAACCTCATAAATATTTCATCTACTAACTACTAGCCATTACTAACTTAACTCCCAACTATTAACAACGCTAATAATATTTTAATATGCCCCGCAAGTTGGTGGATGGAAGATGTCAATAATTCCCAACTTGGATAAGTTTCGATGAGATTGTTGAGGAAGAGGCATACGGCGCAGAGGAAGAGGCGTGTGGCGTGAGACACAGAGAAGACAAATAAAAAGAGTGGTGCTGTGTGTGCCGTAATTTGGTCATGACAGAAGGGAGGAACAGGCTTCTGTGGGCGGCGTGCAGTGACGTAGAAGAGACGATGCGTGCGACGCGGTGACGTAGAGGAAGAAGATGCGTGCGGCGCAGTGACGCAGAAGAGACGATGCGTGCGATGCGGTGACGTAGAGGAAGAAGACGCGTTTGGTGGCGAATGCCAGTGATTTTTGACATGTTGAACTCAAAAAAAAAAGGGAGGAGACGTCGGGGACGCGACGATCGGCAGTGTTTTGAACAGATAAATAAAGAGAGGAAGAAACAAGGCTATTTCTCTCGTTCTGTGTTTGAAAGTGAGACAACCAGGGAAGAAAAAAAAAGAGAGAAGAAAAGAGACATCGGAGACGCCGCGACGACCGGCAGTGTTTTGAACAGATAGATAAATAGAGGAAGAAAATGTACAGACAGGAGGTGATTTTTTTTTTTTGACCGAAGAAAAAGGAAAAAAAAGAAGAGAAGAGAAAAAAAAGTGACGATGACAACAAACTTTGAGAGGTGCGTGAAAGCGCAGGTCTCAATGACCATAATTTGAGAGGCGCGTGAAAGCGCAGGTCTCAACGACCATAATTTTGGGTAATAGAAAGAGGGAATGATATAACTAAGACAACACCAGCTATTGAAAACAGAAGATCATTAGTTTAGAGGAGAGGGAACAGAGTCGGTGACAACTAAAATGAATATAGAAAGGGCTACTGGGATTTTGTGCTATGTTAGAAGATGATTCTGCCATTAGAGAGGAAGAAGACAATGGAGACTGATTATCTGGGTTTAAAGAAAAAGTATGGTGATTTTTCACAGAAAAACTAATGGCCTATCCACTTCAAGGAAGATACCATGACTCTGATACCATGTTAAATTTCTGGGAGAAAGAACAGAATAAGGAGATAATAATATATGTGAAGTTATTGTATTGAAGTTTGTTGTTACATGATACAATAGTCACTCTATTTATAGGGATATTACCAACTAACCTCATAAATATTTCATCTACTAACTACTAGCCATTACTAACTTAACTCCCAACTATTAACAACGCTAATAATATTTTAATAGGAGTTTGATGTTCAAATCTTTTTTACTATTCAGTGAGTTTTGTATGGCAGTTGTTGTATAAAATATTTATTTAAAAATATTAGTAATTTTTTAATTTATACAGTAAATAATATTTTATGTAATTTTATTTTATTTAATATCTAATAAATTTAGATTCAAATTTTTTTTATTCTTTTCGATAAGGTTGAACTGAAATAGTCCCATTGTATGATTGACAACTTTGATTTCTATCATAATAACTATTTTTTCTATTAATTTTTATTTATTAATTTTTTTAATTTCTGTCATAATGACTATTTTTTGTATTCTAATAATAATTATTCCATACAAAGAAATACATCTTGAATTAGAAATAGAAGTAAAAAAATAAAATAAATTAAAAGGTAAATTAATAGAGTAAAGAATTGAAGAAGAGGTTACACGTGATTTTTCTACAACTGTTACTGAAATAAGATAGAGATGAAAATAAGATGAAAATAAGAAGAAGAGGTTACTGAAATACAAATGAAAATAAGATAGAGAATATGAGTTGTCGTTCACCGTGAAAGTGATTTCTTTATGTAACGTAACTGACAAATGTACGGGAGAAGTTCTATCATAAAAAATAATATTAAAACTTAAATTTGGATAATAAAATTTTGAAGTGAGTCATGTAAACTATGTGCAATTACTCCCACGTATAATAGTAGCTGTTTTATAAAATATTTATTTATTTATTTTTAAAAATATAATTTTTTAAATTCTAAAAGTATTGGTATTTTTTTATTTAGTTTAGAGTGCAAATAATATTTTAGTTTATTTTATTTAATACCTAATAAATTGAGATTTGAATTTTTTTCACATGATTGAATTGAAATAGTGCTATTGTATGATTGACAATTTTAATTTTTGTCATAATAACTATTTCCTCCTACTATAATGATACGGATGAAATATTTTTTAATTTAATTTATACTGTAAATAGTAATGTTTTATTTCATTAATTACCTGATAAATTAAAAGAGATATAAGAGTTTGGTGTCCAATTATTTTTTTTATTTTACTTCTATCACTATAACCCAAAACAACCGAAGCAGTTATCATTAATTAGTATATTCTCCTATTTTGTTTATTAATTATTCTTATATTTTGATATTTAAAAATGAAAGAAATAAGCATTCTCATTTCTTTAGTTTTTTCACTATTTATAGAGAAATAAAGGCCTATTCAGATTCAAATCCATATTTTAGCATACCACTTAAAAAAAATGAAGACAAATATGAAAATCCATAACATTTAAGCAAAATTATCTTTTATAAATAACTAACATGTATTTTGGTTTAAATATACTCTTTTTAAATCAGGATAATATTATTATCATTATTTTTTGAACTATATTTTTTCTTACCTCTTTATTATGTTCTTTTATAATTTAACATTTTAAAAATTTTTTATAATAATTTTATAATAAAAAAATGATATAAATAAGATCACGTCAATATTAAAATAATATAAAAAATATTTATTTAATAAATTTAAAGAGTAAATAATATATTAAAAAAATTTAATTTCTTAAAAAAATAGAAAAGCGGCTGACTAGTATATATAATAGCAATGATATAAGAATATTAAGAAAAGTATTAGACTAGGAGATGTAGGTGTTTAGGTGGAATCATGAGGAATTTAAATGGTATTGCTACAGATATATATAAGGAAGGGAATTGAAGGTATTGAAAGTGAGTGAATGTGTTGATAGAGTTTGGCATGATGGGATAATGGCAAGGTGATCATGTTCTTGGTGCCACACTTGGTTGAGATGGTCTTTTTGTTTAGCTTGATATAGTAGTTAATTTGTGTTCTGGTGGTATGTTTAGGTTTAGAAATCTTTGTAACTTTTGTTTTTAGATGGTAGTTAAGTTAATTATTTATCCTTGATGGCAATGACAAAGGAGAATTTAATTTTCCAATTGTCATCTTTTGAACACTCCTCTCCGTTTTAGGTCGAGATTGAACTCAACGATCTAAAAAAAATGTAGAGGTACTCATTGAATCTACTACAAATTTTTCATCTTCAAATATTTCAATGAACATTATTAGTGTCACCATCTATTTAGCCAAATACAGGTAGAAATACAAAACAAAATACTACATGAGTGAGAATCAGAACGTGATTCCCATGAGAAATAGTGAAATACATCTTATACCATCACTCCTGATTTAATCTTAGGTTTTCAATCAATAAATGAATATTAAATTTATCATGTATAACATCATACAATAATCATAAGATGCACATTACATGCTTTGCCACGAGTTTATGAGTCATATTTTTTCCACTCAATCGACTTTACCAACCGTCAATCTGACCGTAGCCTTTCCATGAGAATGAATATGAATGTACTAACAGTTAATTTTTAGCTTTCCACATTTAACTTAAGACAAGCCCATACATGTCATAGGAGGAATGCTAGGGGGCAGCAATTTTTGTGATTTATAGCCATCAAATAGCCATCAATGATGATTTTAATGGTGTGAGATTGGTATGTGATTTCATCCAATGGCTCACTTTTCTTTGCTGGTTACATGCTGGCCAGAATTTAACAAAATTGCTGGCCCCCTAGACTTTATGTAATCATCATTCAAGAAACTTGAACATTGTTTAATAAGATTATTAGTTGGGTTTAGGATTGTCAAGTCTTCATGATCAAGGAACATATTCCAAATTTTAAAAGAAGGACTTGGTTCTTGAAAGTTATATTTTCTGGCAATATTTTGTACAAAGGATCCATCGTATAATAAGGGTGAGGATTGATCATTTCATGTTACAAACTCAACAATTTTTCTTTGTGAGGATTGATCCATATAGTACATTAAAAGATTAATCTTTTACATGTAAATGTATGAAAAATGTTATTTTGTCATCCTTGGCTTACAAATAACCTCAAATTCATTTATTAGTGTAATGTAATAGTCATTCATGCAAGTCAACATATTCAATCTAAAATTATATATAT
>NC_029790.2:102224460-102240242 GCF_000816755.2 Arachis ipaensis | reverse complement strand
CGATAACTCTTTCTAATATGGATATATCATCAACTTTTGAAACACCCATCCATCACAATACAACTTTAGCTATAGAACGTCTTTCATTATTAGTAAAAAAGATTCTTTCTAACAAGATTGAAAACCTTGTAGAATTTACTCATACCTGAGGACCCTCACACCTAGCCACACAATATCCTGTCATTGACCCTTATTACTTTTGTCACTGACAAAAACAATCTTCCATAAATAATATCTGTCATTTCATAAATTGAAACCCTTCTCCCCTATCAAGGAGATCATTCAAAGTTTCAAAATGCAACAATGTAACCTTTAAGCCACTAAAATTGAGCAATATGTCAATATTGAGATCCCTCAAGAACTCATTAGTGAATATTTTCATTAAGGATACACACACCTTCATTTGGATGCCATAAGGTTGATTTTGACCATACAAAAGGAAAAGTTGGTGAATCATTGCTAAAATCAAGATGCTATATACACGAACTTTAAAGAATACCAACATTCTCTAATACGAGCATTGGTAACAACACTATCCAATGAAAGTATGATTCTCACTATTACCCAAAATTTTACTATACGATTGATGGATCCTACTTATCACAATGGATTAAAGTGAGAATCCATCTTGTTGGCTTATCCAAGACATCAGTGACAAGCAAACAACCATTCATCATTAGGTTCTTTACCATGTACAAGATCACGCTCTAGATCTCAATCTTCATAATTCCACCAAAGATGCTCTCTTCATGTTCATTGACAAAAATCATGGACTTATCATTGTAAACATCCCAAGAATGATCACTACTTAAGAACATTCCACTATTGTACTCCTTGAATGGATGAATAAATATGAAAAGGCATTTTCATCGTGCTCCTGATGTACATACTATAAAACCTCCTATTGTAACCCGTAATCAAGACGGAACTATTAAGACAACTGACGTTAGGATTTTTGCCAGTAAAGAATTTCATAAAAACAGTCGCGTTGTAGATATAGTCTCTAAACCGACAGAAATCCCTTCGTACAAAAGTTTTGGTTGTCACAAGTAACAAACCCCTTTGAAATTGATAACCGAGTATTTAAACCTCAGGTCGTCTTCTCAAGGAATTGCAGGGAGGTATGTTCTTATTATTGGTTATGAGTTGTAAATTGGGGTTTATTAGGAGGTAAGGAGGGAATATGTTGAATGACAAGTAAAATAAAATAATAACAATAAAATCTCTTGGCAAGGTATGAGAACTGGAAGGCCTATCCTTGTCAATTGCGATGAGAATTGGGTTTTAATCCCACTTTGTTAACTTCTAACTATGAAGGTAAATCAAGTGGATTAATTAGCTTAATCCTCAGGTCCTAGTCAATTCCTATGGAAAGACTAGAGTTATTGGAGCAACTCCCAATTTTAACCACTGCTTTATTTGACAGCTCAAGCGTTACCAATAAATCAACCAAAGCCAAAAGAGAAAAATCTAAATTATTTAAATAAAGGAAAGTAATCATAGATCTGAAAATACCTCAAATTAGCACTAATAAAGACATCAAATGTAACATGGAAGATTTCATAAATTAAATTAGAAAAATAAATAAAAGGAACATTGAACTTGTGATCGCAAAAGATGAAATAATCATAAAGTGAAAAGAATCCTAATTCTAAATCCTAAGAGAGAGGGGAGAACCTCTCTCTCTAAAAACTACATCTACTCCTAAAATTGTGAATTATGAAAGCCTTTTTTATGAATGGGTGCAGTCCCCCACTTTATAGCCTCTAATCTGTGTTTTCTGGGCCGCAAACTGGGTCAGAAACAGTCCAGAATTCGCTGGTTTCGAATTTTGCCACGCTGGATTTCCGTTACTGCAATGCGGCCGCATGGATCACGCGGTCGCGTCGCCTAGCATCAGGGAAACCATAACATATTATATATCAAATCGAAGCGCCGGACGTTAGCTTTCCAACGCAACTGGAACCGCGTCGTTTGGATCTCTGTAGCTAAAGTTATAGCCATTTGAGTGCAGAGAGGTCAGGCTGGACAGCTTAGCAATTTCTCCAACTTCTTGCATTCCTTCCACTTTTGCATGCTTTTTTCCCATCCTCCAAGCCATTCCTGCCTTATAATATCTGAAAACACTTAACACACATATCAAGGCATCTAATGGTAATAAGAGAGGATTAATAATAAGCAATTATAAGATCAAAGAAGCATATTTTCAATCATAGCACAAAATCAGGAAGGAAATATAAAACCATGCAAATAGTATGAATAAGTGGGTAAAGAGTTGGTAAAAACCACTCAATTGAGCACAAGATAAACCATGAAATAGTGGTTTATCAACAACGTTCTAGATAATAGAAAGACAGTCATTTTCTTCACTTATACAAGCTTTGTTTATAAAGATCTACATAACTTTGCTTATCTCTGTGCAGACTGAAAAATGATTGAGATGATTCTCCTGTTCACTATTATAAAAATGAAAGGCCTATCCATGTATCATATATCAATGTACATTTCATCTGGGATGTTAATCCCATAATGTGTGATCCAGATTGTGATTGTGATGATCAATAGAGTGACTCTGATGATGATGAGTATTGTAGGCGAAGGAAGACACAAAAAAACCCGAAAGAAGTAGTTAGAAGCATGCAGATCCAAATGGCCTAACCTTCCAGATGAAGCAAAATTCAAGCTGAAATTCAGCATTTCAGCTTTACAAAATGGTCTTACCAATCTCTTTAGTTTTCAGAGTATTTGAAGCAAACATATTTGTCTTGGATTTCCATAATTAGGGCTTAAGACTAAGAGTTTTTCCATTTTGAAGACCACAATTGATGAACAGAAAGTCACTTGCAGGCATATGTTATTTGTAACATCCCAAAATTTTAGGAGGGCTAATTCTAGATGAATTCTAGAATTTTATCTCTTGAAAATGGAAATTTAACTCTTTTAACTTTATTTAGAAGTGATAATTAAGAGAAAGGGGTAAAATTTAATCTTTTTGAAAAATTTGAACATAATCATTAGTACGAAAATAATTATATCTTGACGTCTAAGCTTTTCTTTAGAAATTAACATGTAGAATCTCTACTTTTATGAATTATATGTGTGCTATATGAATTATAATATTTAATGACTCATTTATAAAGAATTGAAAATTAGAGTTTAAATTTAAAACTCTAGTAAATTAAACTCGAAGTCTAGGAAAATACCAAACCTGATACAAAAATATTGTGACGGTGAAACACCACACTTTCTTTAAGGGACAAATCCCCACACTTTGGAATATAAATCCCCACATAAATTAATTTACCTCATCGCCAAACATAAGCAAAAACATTCTTCTACAAGAAATAGATTTCTCTCACCGCCAAGAAAATCATTCCATCTTTTCTTATCCACGAGAAATTTTCTTCCTTTCCTGTTGATATTCATCTTCCGCTATAGCTAACCAAATCCATGGAGATAAAATGTTTAGCCATAGAGAGATATAACAACAAGCTTTACTCTTGTTATATCTTCTTCAGTTTGGTCAACCACCAACAAGGAAGGAGGAGAGCAACAATGGTAACCGCAGCGACAACAATAAGATCAACAGTGATAGTAGTGACAACAACTACAGTAGCTCGTTGGAGTTGAACTAATCCAAGAAGGAAGAGGAAGAAGAATTCATAGGAAGGAGAAGAAGCTTGAAGTTACTAAGGTTGCAGCTGAGTTAACCAATCACACACACACACACATAACTACTCTAATTCTTGCTTCAATCAAGGTCGGATAACTTGTGAATCTGTGATTAGATAGATGTTTGGGCGTACGAGAATCTGTTAGGAGCTAGAGATTATCATGTATGAATAGTTTTTGTGATTGATATTTTTGTGGCTAATATATAAGTGAGTGGGGCAGTTGTGTTTGGTGGTACGACTTATAACCTTAGTATGTTAAACTTGTCTCTATAATTCGGAAATTAGGAGAGATTTAAATTGAGTTAGGTAATCAATTAACCTCTCCCAAATTAATAGGAAATCCTTAAGAGTGTATTAGAGGATGTTTAAAGAGATAATCAGTATTTGAGTGAGTGTTTGCTATTACGCTTGCGTAACAGGCAATTCTTCAAATTAGAATTCGTAAAGTGGCAAAAATATACAATCTAACTAATTTAAGTAATTTAACATGTGAAAAATCTTTTATTGATGTGTGATGATCGATATATTGTGTTAGAGCCTTTAGAAGTAGCTAAACTGAATTTTAGGGTGTAAAGTTCTTTAAAATTCAGAAACAGACTTATGCAAAAATTCTACAAAGAATTTAGCAACTTCATGGATATACTGATCTCACCCCAGACATCAATTGGCATGGAACTAATTTTATATAAAACTTTGATAAGCCTAATCTATTTTCATAAATTTCAGAATTGTTGGATTTATGGTTTGGAAGATATAAATTTTTTAATTTTAACCTTTTCTGTAGTAAAAATATGATTTTGGTGTTCAAACCAATAACCTCCCATGTGCTTAACTCACAATTCTGAATTGAGAACCAGTTGTGACAAATTGGAAATGAAAGTCTTGTGTGTCTAGTTTGTCCAGTCCAAATTTCACATTGGTTGGAGTCCTAGGGATTGAATTGTGCAATTTGGAAGATGTTATGTTACCTGATTTGAAAACAAAACTTTGCACAAACAAGGTAAATACATAGGATGCATCACTCTCTCCTCAAGTTTGATATCAATCTGAAACTAATTGAGAATGAAATATAGATGAGCTTAGGTGAATTGTACCAATTTTGAGAGTTAATAGATCAAAAATGCGTTTTATATAGAATTTGAAACCTGAGGTTGTTAATGAACTTTGTAGGTTTGAGTTAGTATAGGACAACCATTTTAAAAATTTGTATAAAATTCAATTTTGATCCAAAAGAGGCATAACCAAAATCATTATAAAATTTTACGTGTCTAGTTTAGTTCTACCAAAAAACAAGGTCTAAGAGGTTTTATGGGGTGTATGGTGATATTTAAAAAAATAAAAGGGGCCTGAATCATCTTACCGATATGCAGAATTTCTTATCAACTAGTTCTAAGAGTAGTACTATGATTTTCAAATTTTCAAAAACACCCTGGATAGGTAGTATAAATGCTATTGAATTGATAAAAAAAAGGTGAAGTTCTAATGATATCTGAACCTTCGTTGAGTTCACAACTTAGGATACTCGAAAGTGTTATTTTTTTTAATACCACGAGGCTTTGGTTCGGTGAGTAGCTTGTAATACCCTACCACACAGATGATGCGTGAGCATTTTGTACCCTTTGCCCTTCATTTTCTAGTTTTTTTTATCGGATTTCATTTAGTTTCATAGTATTTTAGTGCAAAAATTCTCTTTGGATGCTACTTTGAGTTATTTGAGTGTTTTTTATGATTTCAGGTGAAATTTGCAGCAATTTGGTAGATTTTGAGCTAAAAGGGAGAAGCTGGCAGCATCCGCCTAGGCGTTTAGCGCTAGTAAGGCCCTAAATTCAGCAACGTCTCTGTCCCCATAGGGCGCTAAATGCCCATCTAGCATTTAGCGCTAGGCCAGGCAGTCCGAATTCACTATCTTTGGGGCATCTCAAGTGGATTTAGCATTTATTAGTCATATTTTATTTTCTTTGTGTAGTTTTTATTTACAAACAATATCTTTTAGTTTTAGGATTTATTATTTTATTTTATTTCCGAATCAAATTAGCTTAGATATAAAAGGAAAAAGATTCCATCTTTAAGGGGCATCTGGGACCTTCTCTCTTCCGCACGTTTCACTTTTCGGAATCTTAGTTTTCTCTGTAAGTCATGAGCAACTAAACCTCTTCGATTAAGGTTAAGAGCCCTGTTTATTTCTATGGATTAAGACTATCACTTTTCTATTTTAATTAATGTATTGATTCAGTTTCAAGGATTGTTTTCGTTCTTAATCTTATGAATCTGGGTGGAACGAGAGCATGACCCATATTCTATATGAGTTCTTGTGATTCTCGACAGAGTTATCTCGCTTGAACAACAGCTTGAAAATAATTTCCTCCTAAACTGCTAATTATATGAACTAATTGGGATATGTGGCCATAAACTAGTTTTGAACTTAACCTTCTAATCGGAATTAAGTGACTACGAGAGTGGCGGTTAATGAAGGTTAGAGGGGGCTAAATCACTAAGAGATTAAGGTTTAGTCATTTACATTTTGCCATGAAATGAATCATGCATTGTTAAAATAGTTGGTAAGAACTTTCAATCCGAAAAAGTAAACATCTTCGAAACCTTAACTGTTTTCTCTCACTCTTTTTACACTAAACCTTTTAATTGCTTTGTTTACTCTCTTATTTGTTGTTCTATGAGATTTCAATTAACAAACAACCTTTTCTATTTGTCTAACTAAGCCAATTGGATAACCATTGTTGCTCAGTCCAACAATCCTCGTGGGATCATCCCTCACTCACCTGAGGTATTACCTGCATGACCCGGTGCCCTTGCCGGTTAAGTTGTGCGAGTTCACAATTCGCGCACCAAATTTTTAGCGCCGTTGCCGGAGATTGTTTGTGATTGACAACTACTAGTTGTCTGGTTGCTTAGATTAAGTATTTTTCTTAGTTTTTTTATTTACTTCTTCTTTTAATTTTCGATTTTTAATTTTATTTATTTATTTTTCTTTAATTTCTGATTTTAAGTTTGGTGTTCCTTTAGTATTTTCCTCTTTTTATTTTCAAAATTTTTAGTATTTTTCTCATTTTAGTTTTCGAAAATTTTTAGGTCACTTTCTCATTCTTATTTTTGAATTATTTTTGTTTTATTGCTTGCTTTGTTTTCTTTTATTTCTTTTTTTTACATAGGATATCTTACTGGGAGCTCTCTATACTTTGACATAGAAACTCCCACTTTTCTTTGTCTCTTGTTTGTTTATGAGCAGGAACAGGGATAAAGAACCCCTTCTTGAGTTTGATTCTGAACCTGAGAGGACCTTGAGATGGCATTTGTAACAAGCTAAAGCTTACAAAGCCAGAGAGAACCTCAGGAAAACTTTTGAGAAGGAAGCTATGGACGCTAATGGTGGGAACTCGAATGCTAATGAGTAAGCAAGGAGGACGCTTGGCTCATACACTGCACCCACTCCTGACTTCTCTGGGTGCAGTATAGCTGTACCTGCTATTAGTGGAAATAATTTTTAGCTTAAGCCTCAACTGATCACTTTGGTGCAGTAGAATTGCTAGTTTCATGGACTCTCGCAGAAAGATCCAAACTTATTCATCTCTAACTTTCTGCAGATCTGTGATACTATAAAGACAAATGGAGTGAATCCTGAGGTCTACAAGCTCATGCTTTTCCCATTTGCTGTGAGGGAAAGAGCAAAGCTGTGGTTAAATTCTCAACCCAAGGAGAGTCTGGACACTTGGAACAAGGTGGTCACTAGATTTCTGACTAAATTTTTCCCACACATGGGACAAGGTGGTCACTGGATTTCTGACAAAATTTTTTCCACCTTAGAAGCTGACTAAGCTTAGGGTGGATATCCAGAACTTCAGATAGAAAGATAGAGAGTTCCTCTATGAGGCTTGGGAGAGATATAAGCTGATGATCAGGAGGTGTCCTCCTGACATATTTTCTGAATGGATCAGTCTATAGATATTTTATGATGGCCTCTTTGATATGGACAAGATGTCACTGGATAACTCTGCAGGTAGTTCCTTGCACATGAAGAAGATGCGTGAAGAGGCTAATGAGCTTATTGAGATGGTTGCTAACAACCAATATCTATACACTTCTGAGAAGAACCCTGTGAATTTTGGAACTACTCAGAAGAAGGTAGTCATAGAGGTGGACACACTGGATGCCATCATAGCTCAGAAAAAGATCATGTCTTAGCAGATTAATATGATCTCTCAACACTTGAGTGGGATGCAAGTCTCATCTGTCAATACTCAAGATGCATCCTATAACATGAATGTAAGCTACAACCAAGGGGACGCTTGTGGCATGCTCAACCCACTACTGAGCAAGTTAATTACATAGGCAACTCCTCCAGAAATCCTAACAATGATCCATATTCGAATACTCTCAACTAGGGATGGAAGAATCACCATAACTTTGGATGGAGAGAGTAACCACAAAAGCCCCAACAGAGCTTCAACAATAACCAGAGTGGATCAAATCAGAGCAGGTTTAACAACCGGCAGTTCCAACCTTCTCAGCAGCAACAAAGACCCTCTCAGAGCCAAGATACTCCTGACTTAGCCACACTAGTTGCTGAACTTTCCAAGACTACTCACAATTTTATGCAAGAGACAAGAGCTTCAATCAGAACTTGGAAGTGCAAGTGGGTCAGTTGAGTAAGAGGATACCTGAGAGACCTCCTACCACTCTTCCCGGTGACACAAAAGTAAATCAAAGAGAAGAGTGCAAGGCCCTTACCATTGCCAAAGAGGCCGAGCCTAAGGAGGTGCATGTTACTGAGTAATTGAAGGAAGAAAAGGCTCAAGAAAAGGGTAGAAGCATATTGTTACATGCCCCATTGGTGGCACAGGAGCTTGAAGTACCACACCTTTAGAAGGTTCAAAAAGAGACCAAGGATAAACAGTTCACTTAGTTTTTAGAAACCTTTAAAAGATTACACATCAATATTCCTTTTGCTGAGGTGTTGGAGAAGATACCTCCCTATATGAGCTTCATGAAAAGCCTACTCTCTGAGAATGAGGCGTTGAAGGGAGATGAAACTATGGTCTTGACCAAGGAGTGCAGTGCACTGATTCAAAGGAAGTTGCCCAAGAAGATGTCAGACCTTGGAAGCTTCCTGAATCCCTCTACCATTGGAAACCTTACTTTTGAGAAAGCACTGTGTGATCTTGGTTCAAGCATAAATTTGATGCCTCTGTCTGTGATTAAAAAGCTGGAAATCCAAGAAGCACAAGTGATGAGTCCATATTTGATGATATATTTTGACTCAATTTGGATGGATTCTAGCACATGAACTCACACTTAAGCACCAAAATAGCATACTTTTTTGTTTTGTCCCCAATTTGATTCTAAATATAAAAACATGCAATTTTATGCCTGAAATGAGCAATTTAATTCCACTTTTATTCCAATTGATGCCATGACATGTTTACTGAGTGTTTTCAGACCTTAGAGGCAAGAGTGGATAGCCAAAAGTGGAAGAAAGCATGTACAAGGGAGAAAAAAATGAAGAAAAAAACAAGGAAAAGTACACACAGCAAGGTGTGCGTACGCACAAGCAAGCGTGCGTACGCACAAGACCGTATCAGCCAAGTGTGCGTGCGCACAAGTACCCGTGCATACGCACAGGAGCCAAAACAGCCAAGTGTGCGGACGCACACATCTGTGCGTCCGCACAGGTCCCTGCACGTGATTTTGTTAATGAAACGCGTGCTGTGCATTTTTTAGGGCTTTTGGCTCAAATTTTGAAGGCTTGGAGCTGAATTTGGAGTGCTATATAAGGGGGATTCAACACATATCAAAGAGAGCTCACTTAGATAGTTTTAGAGAGTAATTAGGAGTAGGAGTAGGAGTAGTGTATCATTGCTCTCTTAGGGTTTCATTTTCCATTTTCATGTAGCATTTTATAGCAAGCTTAATTTTGGATTTTGATCATCTTTAATTGTAAGTACTCTTGATCTTGTCTTTAATTACATTACTTTTGCCTTTATTTTCTTATGGTTCAAGTGCTTTGTTCATATTTCCAATTTTGTGTTACTTGGAGTTTTGATTGATGAATTTAATATTTTATGCTCTCTTTATGTTTGATTGCTTGTTTATGTTTGGTTTTGTTGATGGTTGGTTATAGTTGCTATTTTTCATTTGCAAATTTTCATGCTTTACTTTTATGCACACAAGGTGTTTGTGAAAATGCCAACTTTAAGTTTTGAGTAGATTTTCCCACCTTGGCTTGAGGTTTGAGTTCCTAGGATACTAGAGTCATAATGTCCGACATTTAGTGATAATTTTTGGGTAGTTAGTTGACTCTTGTTTCCATTGACGCTAGCTTTTTATCAACTAGTTTGATAAATTAGCTAGGACTTATGGATTAAGATCAATTATGCTTGCTTGTCTTACTCCTCGATGGTTAGGGTTGACTAGGCGAGATTGACTCATCATAATTACCATAGTTGTAGTTATGGCGATGATAGGATTCCTTGGATTCTCATTCCAAAGTCAAGGCTCTCTTATTGCATTTATAGCATTTTCACTAGTTTTGATCTTGCTTTCTCTTTTACTTGCATTAATTACAATTTTGATCATTCCTTAGTTCTTTTATTGCTTAGTTCTTTTAATCTTTCATTTCTTGCTTGAAAATCCCTCCTTTTTTGTCCTCTCTACAACCGAAAGAGAAACACTTCTAATTACATCCTAGGGAGAATGATCCGAGGTTGAAGTACTCTCGGTTATATTTTGTTTTGAATTGGAATATTTGATTTGAGCATTACTTGTTGTCTTGGAACTACACTTACAACGTCAATCTTATTTTGAGATTAAATTCCTAGCCGATGGTTATGTTCACTATCAACAAGCAACAAGGATAACCCTGTAAATGGCTAACAAGCCTCTGAGGCAGGCATATGGGCTACTGGAGAATGTACTGATCAAGGTTGGAGAGCTATTCCTCCTAGCAGATTTTGTGATACTTGACATGGGAGATGATACAAATGACTTCATCATCCTAGGAAGGCCATTTCTAGCCACTAATAGAGCCCTAATTGATGTTGAGAGAGGTGAATTGGTGCTGAAGCTACATGAGGATTGGATGGTTTTCAAGGTTTTCAAACCTCCACCACTCTCTGACAAAAGAGGTACTTGCATACAGAGTCCATTGCACAAGTCTCCTCCTTTGGTGGGAACCAATACTATTTCCCTTGACATCGAATCTAAGTTTGGTGTTAGGTGTGCTTTGTCCACCAAGGAGGGAGCCCCCAAAAAGAAGGTAACCAAAGACTGGAGGAACAAGAAGATTCCTACTGAGGACTTCTCACCTGACATGAAGGTGGTGTTCACTAGAAGTCTAGTCATACCTCACATAGTGAATAGAATCTTGTCCTTAGAGCATGTAGAGCTGATCCACGATGGTACAGGAAAGAAGTTCATAATGAAGGGTGAAGATCTGAGCCCCTATGACCCTCTCCTTAAAAGAGCTGACCGTCAAGCCAGTGACAGTAAAAAAGTGCTTGTTGGGAGGCAACCCAACCATAAGTATCCTTTAGTATTTTTGTTTTATTTCTATTTTGATTCCAGTTTTAATTTTGTTTAGATTTCAATTTTTGTTTTCATAGTTTTCTTAGGTTTTCTAATGTTTGTGATAATGTGCAATGCTTAGAACAGGGACAGGAAGACTCAAACAGAAGAACAGAACACCCTGGAGCAAAACGAGCTTGGGCACTAAACACCAGGGAGGGCGTTTAGGTCCAGAAGAAGAGAAGAGCAAGAGGGCGTTTAGCGCCAGAAGGGGAGCAATGGTTTGGGCATTAAACGCCCAAAATGACCATTTTTTTCAAGAATTAGTACCCCTTTGGGGCACTAAACGCCAGCCCCGACGTTTAGTGCCAGGGTGCTCATCCCCACACACAATATATATCCTCTGATGGCGCTAAACACCAGAACCGACGTTTAGCGCCCAGTGTGTAGATTTTAAGAATGAAGGATGTGTTTTGACCAATGGTTAAGCCCCAACCCTCACCTACCTAATAAACCCCATATTTAGGGTTTATCTTGTGCTCAATTTAGGTGATTTTATGACCTTCTACCCACATTTATTCAATGAAATAGCATGATTTCATGATTGTCTCCTAATTTGTGCTTAAGTATGAAAACATGCTTTCTAGGCTCTTAATTGTTTAATCTTGATTTACCTTTGATTCCACTGGATGCCTTGATGTGTTTGTTAAGTGATTTCAGGTTGAAAAGGCTAGGAATGGATCAAAGGAATGCAGAGGAAAGCATACAAAGTAGAGAAATCATGGAAAAGCAAGGATTTGGGATAAGATCAACGACGCGCACGCGCAGCAGACGCGCACGCGTAGATTGTGATGTCGCATGGCGACGCGTACGCGTACATGATGCATACGCGTGGATGGAAAATTGTCAATCGACGCGCACGTGCACTGTACGCGTACGTGCCGATGTCCGCACGTGACCCACTTAAAGTGAATCTGCTGGGGGTGAATTCAGGGCTCCCCAGGCCCAAATCCAACTCACTTCTGATGCTATTTAACCCAAGAAATGAAGAGGAATCAACACACTTTTACACACTAGTTTAGTTTAATTTTTTTGGAGGGAAAGTTAGTTTTAGAGAGAGAAGCTCTCACTTCTCTCTAGGATTAGGATTAGGAATAGGTTAGATCTAACTTAGAATTTCTTAGATCTAGGTTTAATTCATGCTTTGATCTACTTTTCTCTTTGTAATTTTTCTCCTTCTACCTTTTCTCTCTCTAGTTTTGCATTTAATTCATGTAATTCTCTACTTTTATATTGATGCACTTTTGTTTCTTCTATTTTCATTTCAATGCAATTTATGATTCATGTTCTTTTATTGTTGAATTGCTTAGCTCATTTTACTTTCCTTTTATGCCTTCTAAGTGTTTGATGAAATGATTAGTTAGATTTTAGAGTAGAATTTTATGCTCTTGGCTTGGGAAGGTAACTTAGGAACTCTTGAGTTGCTAATGTCCAAGTGATTGATGATTGGGAGCCATTAACTCTAGATCTCACTAATTGATTTGGTGGAGAACTAGGACTTATGGACTTGGATTGATATAGCTCACTTGACTTTCCTCTACTATTAGTTAGGAGTTAACTTAGTGGGATTGATCCTTGCCAATTCTCATGTTGTGGTTAGTGATTAGGATAGAGATCCTTGACCACTAAACCTTGCCAAGACCTTTTTAGCTATTAGTTTCCTTCCTTGTCATTTATCTTTCATGTCTCTTATCAAAAACCCCAAAACATACCTCATAACCAATAATAAGGCACTTTATTGTAATTCCTAGGGAGAACGACCCGAGGTTCAATACTTCGGTTTATAGATTTTAGGGGTTTGTACTAGTGACAAACAAATTTTTGTATGCAAGGATTAGTGTTAGTTTAGAAACTATATTGCAACGAGCTTTCATTTGTGAATTCTAAACCTTCGAAAGTCCTCTCATCAAAATGGCGCCGTTGCCGGGGAGTTGCAATGGCGTTGTGTTATTGGTTATTGTATATATGTGAATATTGTGAATAGCTTGATTTTTGGATTGCTTGTTAGTTTTTGCTAAGTTTAGGACTTTGTTTCATTATTTCTCTATTAGCTTTTGAATTTTATTTTCTCTTTTCATTATGAATTCTCACTTTGTCTATGAGTTTGGTTCTAACTATGTTGTAGGAAATGAGGGCTACAATGAGGATGTGTATCAAGGATGGGACAATCAAAGGTGGGAGGAGCCATATGCATATGATCAATCTTCATGGCAACAACCTCCACCAATGCACCATGAACAAGAGCCATTCTATGATGCATATCAATCCAATGGCTATGGTGAATATCTTTGTGACTTTCAAGAACCACCACCATATGCCTATGAGCCAAATCCTCAACATATCCATCAACCATACTCACAAGCCCCTTTTTACCAACCACCTCCATATGACTCTAATCCATATCCACCATACCAACCTCCTTTTGAACCATATGAGCCATACATGGAACCACCATTCCAATATCAATACTCCCAAGAACCACCTCAATATACACCACCACATCCTTACCAAGAAGAACCGCCTTCCTATCATGAACCCTTTCTCCAAGACATTGAACCCTCTTATCTACTCCAATCCTCAATGGATGAAATCCTTAGCCTATGATCATTGAAGAAGAGGAAGGCCACTTTGTGTTAGAACAATTGGAGGAGCCTATGATCATTGAAGAAGAGGAAGAAGTGGTTGAAGACTTAGGAGATGCGGAACCTCCTTAGAAACCTAGAGTTAAAGAGAACCTCTCTAAGAAGATTGAATTTGATGTTGAGGAGGAGAGTGCACAACCTCCAAAATAATTATTGAATGAAGACTTGGAAAGAATGGAGCAAGAATTGAGTTCCCTTAGAGATGAAGATCATACATCTAATCTTCTTGGTGGTGAATCCTTTGAATTTGAAGAACCTTCTCCCAATGAGGTGGAAAGCAATGTGGAGGTAGATTTCTCTCAACCTCCCATTTATGATTTGAGTGACGGAGAAGAGTTAGACGAAATTGATGAACAAAGGATTGAAAGTGAAGAAGTTTGTGAAGAGGTGGAAGTGATCAAGGAAGAACACAAGGGAGTAGAACTTGCAAAGACATTGGAGATGCCTCTTCCCAAGCCACCACCATCCATTCCTTCATTCAAGTGGGTAAATTCCTTATACTCAAGATTTATTATTCCCCTTGAATATGGTTTTCTTGAGACAGATTGTCAACTTAGACATATTTGTGGCTTTAAGAGCAAAAGGGGGATGGTTAGTGGTTGGAAATATCATTCTAAGCTCATGATGGTTGCACGTTCAAGGTTGAATAGTAATGATTGGTGTAGAATCCAATTGCAAGGGTCTAGAAAGTTGTTTGGGGGCTTCTTTGAGAGTTCACCTTGTTTGCCACCCAAATGGAATATGATAATCAACTCAAAGATGGGTGTAGGAACAAGATATGGAATCCCGAAATACATGAGGATCACCTTTGGGAGCTCATAGCTTGTGTGGAACTCCATCAAGGCTTGAAGATATTAACTTTGAAGAATGGAGCTTATTGGAGATTCAAGTATTGGTGGATGTTCAAAGATAGCTTCAAGCACAAGCCACCTTGAGAGGAGCTCCCCATAAGTCCAACTTAAGGACAATAAACAAAAGTGCTAGGTGGGAGACACCCCACCATGGTAACTGATGAGCGGATATTTTATACGCTTTTTGGGGATAATTTCATATAGTTTTGAGTATGTTTTAGTTAGTTTTTAGTCTATTTCTAGTAGTTTTTAGGAAAAATTTATATTTCTGGACTTTACTATGCTTTCTTAAAATAAGGTCCCATAACTCATTTGGCTAGAACATTAATTTGATTGGGTTAGAATCTTTTATACTCTTTTCAAAACCTTCTTTTTCAAAATATTTTTTCTATTAAATCTTGTGCCAAACTTTAAGTTTGGTGTTTTCTTGTTGATTCCCCTTTGATTTTCGAAAATTTTGGTTTGGTTTTCTAAAAATTTTAAGTTTGGTGTTCTTCCTTCATGTTCTTGTGTTCTTGTGAGTCTTCAAAGTGTTCTTGAGTTTTCCTTGTGTCTTGATCTTAAAATTTTTAAGTTTGGGGTTCCTTGGTGTTTTCCCTCCAAATTTTTCGAAAACAAGGAGCATTAGATCTAAAAATTTTAAATCTTGTACTATCTTATTGTTTTTCTCTCTCCTCACTAAATTCAAAAATATCTTTTCAAAATATCTTTTCTAACTTCCTATCTTTTCAAAATTTGTTTCAACTAACCAACTAACTTTTTGTTTGTTTCTTAACTTTTTCAAAACTACCTAACTAACTCTCTCTCTCTAATTTTCGAAAATATCTCCCCTCTTTTTCAAAAATTTCTTTTCTAACTTCCTAACTTCTTATCTTTTCAAAATCTGTTTTAACTAACCAACTAACTTTTTGTTTGTTTCTTAACTTTTTCAAAACCACCTAATTAACTCTCTCTCTAATTTTCGAAAATATCTCCCCTCTTTTTCAAAAATTTCTTTTTTTTTAACTAATTAATTTTAATTTTTTTTACGAAAAAAAAAA
>NC_029790.2:102221926-102224350 GCF_000816755.2 Arachis ipaensis | reverse complement strand
AACTAACTAACTTTTTGTTTGTTTCTTAACTTTTTCAAAACTACCTAACTAACTCTCTCTCTCTCTAATTTTCGAAAATATCTTCCCTCTTTTTTTCAAAAATTTCTATTTTTTTTAACTAATTATTTTTAATTTTTTTTTACGAAAAAAAAATTTATTATTTCAAAATTCAAATTCTTTTTAGTTATTTTATTTTATTCTTATAAAATAAAATAAATAAAAAGATAAATCAGTCCAAGTTATATCCATATATCCATCATGGACATAAGTGGAGATGGACAGTCCAGGAGGACTTTGGGGTCATATTCTAACCCCTCTACTGCTTCATACGGGAGTAGCATATGCATACCCTCCATTGGAGTTAGTAGCTTTGAGTTGAATCCTTAGCTCATTATCATGGTGCAGCAAAGTTGCCAGTATTTCGGTCTTCCACAGGAAGAACCTACAGAGTTTCTGGCACAGTTTCTACAGATTGCTGACACAGTACATGATAAAGAAATAGATCAGGATGTCTACACACTATTACTGTTTCCATTTGCTGTGAAAGATCAAGCTAAAAGGTGGTTGAATAACCAACCTAAGGCCAGCATAAGGACATGGAAACAGCTGACAGAAAAATTCCTGAATCAATATTTCCCTCCAAAAAGGATGACACAGCTAAGGCTGGACATCCAAGGCTTTAAACAAGGAGATAATGAATCTCTTTATGATGCCTGGGAGAGATACAGAGAGATGCTACGAAAATGCCCCTCTAAAATGTTTTCAGAGTGGGTTCAGTTAGACATCTTCTACTATGGGCTTGCAGAAGGAGCTCAGATGTCTTTAGATTACTCAGCTGGTGGATCTATCCATATGAGAAAGAAAATTGAAGAAGCTCAAGAGCTCATTGATACAGTTGCCAGGAATCAGCATCTGTATCTAAGCAGCAACCCTGTCACCATATGGTTATGTGGAGCTTCAAGATATTGATTCTGATAAGAAGTTCATTGTCAATGGACAGAGAATCAAGCATTATCTTGAAGGCAACACTGAGCAAGAATGCTCAAGGCTGAAGCTAGATTAAAAGCTCAGCAAGGTCCAGCTAAAGACAATAAAGAAGCGCTTGCTGGGAGGCAACCCAGCCATGGGGCAATAATCCTCTAAGCATTTTGCCCTATTTTTCTTTTTTATTTGTTTATATAAAGTTTACTGACACTAAGGTAAAGAATCATTTGCATAAGTTTACAGGGTTACAGAAGGAATTTGCACACAAAATAGAGATAGGGAGCTCAATGGCAAGAAAACGCCAGTAAAGGGGCATTTTGGGCGTTCAGCGCCCAAAATGGGCATCCACTGGGCGCTGAACGCCAGTAATGGCAGCATTTGGGCGTTCAACGCCAGAAATGGCCACCCACTGGGCGTTGAACGCCAGGAATGGCAGCAACTGGGCGCTGAACGCCCAGGAGATCAGCATTTGGGCGCTGAACGCCCAAAACAGGCAGTGTTTGGGCGTTCAAACGCCAGGAGGACAGGGAGGAGCCAAATCCAGTAATCCCACACGTATTTCCATTTTAATTTCAAATTTTATGCTTCAATGCATGATTTTTACATGAACATATCAAGAACCCTGATTTCTAAAATCCTTAATTTCAAAAAAAAAATCCATCTTTCCAAATTCAATCAACTCTTTTCAAAATCTTTTCTGAAAAATCTATCTTTTTCAAAATCTATCTTTTTCACTCAAAAATCTTTTCAACTAATCCATATCTTTTTCATATTATCTTTTTCAAAAACCCAGATTTATCTTTTTCAAAAACCTATCCTATCTTTTCAAAATCAAACTATATCTTCTATCTTATCTTTTTCAACTCAATCTTTTTATCTTATCTCTGCCAATTTTTCGAAAAACCACCCCCCACCCCTTTAAATTGGGTTCGGCCTCCCCCTCCTCCATCAACAAGTGCACCTCGATCTCCTTCTATCCCTCTCCTTTCTTTACTTTTGCTTGAGGACAAGCAAACCTCTAAGTTTGGTGTGTTTTTCCGAAATCACTAAGATCATGGCTCCCAAAGGGAAACAATACACTCCTAGAGACAAGAAAGAGAGCATTCCAAAACCACTTTGGAATCAAGGGAAGTTCTTATCTAAAGAACATTCAGACCATGTTGGGAGGCAACCCAGCCATGGGGCAACAATCCTCTAAGCATTTTTGCCCTATTTTTATTTTTATTTGTTTATATAAAGTTCACTGACACTAAGGTACAAAATCATTTGTATAAGTTTACAGGGTTACAGAAGGAATCAGCACACAAAACAGAGAAAAAGAGCTCAATGGCTAGAAAACGCCAGTAAAGGGGCATTTTGGGCGTTCAGCGCCCAAAATGGGCATCCACTGGGCGCTGAACGCCAGTAATGGCAGCATTTGGGCGTTCAACGCCAGAAATG
>NC_029790.2:102202740-102221798 GCF_000816755.2 Arachis ipaensis | reverse complement strand
TGGAGCTACAGAACTCGAAATGGCGTGCTTCCAATTGCGTTGGAAAGTAGACATCCAGGGCTTTCCAGCAATATATAATAGTCCATACTTTGCACAAGAATAGACGACGTAAACTGGCGTTCAACGTTAGTTTTCTGCCCAATTCTGGCGTCCAGCGCCAGAAAAGGATCAAAAACTGGAGTTGAACGCCCAAACTGGCACAAAAACAGGCGTTCAACTCCACAAATGGCCTCTGCACGTGGATTGCTTAAAGTCTCAGCCCCAGCACACCAAGTGGGCCCCAGAAGTGGATCTCTGCATCATCCATCATAGTCCACTCATATTTTGTAACCCTAGGCTACTAGTTTAGTATTTAACAATCTCTGTGGGATTCGACCCTTACTCACGTAAGGTATTACTTGGACGACCCAGTGCACTTGCTGGTTAGTGGTACGAGTTGTGAAAAGTGTGATTCGCAATTTGTGCTACCAGTAACTTCTTTTCATTTTCTCTTTTTGTACATATTGGTAATTAGTTTACATTCATGTTTTTTGTTGATTTGTTGAGTATAATTGATAGTTTAGTATGTTAAATAATGTTTTATGGTATTTTGGTAGCTGTTTGGAGGTTTGGAATGCTTGGATTGGTGCAAAAACATAGACAAAAATTTTGAAAAACAGAGCACCATCCGCGCGTACGCGTGCCTCAAGCATTTTCGCCTACCCACACAGATGCGCCATGTACGCGTATACGTGGATTGAGAAATTCCACCCCCAAGCCAAAAATCCGAGAGTTATGCGAACGCTGCGCTAGCATTGTGCCTTTCGCACAAACCAACTCGTGCGGACGCGCACATGACGCGTACGCGTCACTCTCGAAATAAGCCATCCGCACGCACGCACCATGTGCGCGTACGCGTCGCGTCCATTGCACCACCATCCGCGCTCGTACGCGCCATGTGCGCGTACGCACGGATGTTCTTCCTTCAACACATCTCTTTTCTTCTCCTCTTTCCATTTCTTTCCTTCTCCTTTCTTCTTCCCTTTTTCTACCCCTCATCCAACACTCCCAAACACCATTGATAACTATTTATTTTAGTTAACTAATTAGTTAGTTAGTTAGTTGATTAGTTAGTTAGTTTAATTTTCATTTATTTTTTTTCTTTTTCATTGTAAGTGTTGGATTGTTAATCTTGTTTACCATTAATTACTGCTGAGTACAAACGAGATGTTATCTTAACACCATTATGTTTATAATCTTTGTTGGATTCTACTGTTGAGGTTATATTTTGCTACTTGGTTTTGAATTTTTCATGCTTACCTTTTAAGAATACCAAGTGATGAGAATTGCCTTCGAGCTTGTAACTCTTCTTGAATTGCATGATTTGGCCACCATGTGATTTAAACCTTATTCTTTGATTAGGCAATCTCCCGATATTGGATGTTGTTCATTCATCTTAATGCATTGTGTTTCATGATTATATGCATCCATATGTTATGGCTTGAATGCTCTCATGCTTCTTTAATGCTTGTTTTACCTTAAGAGTTCACTTAAAACATCTCAAGCACACTAGGATGAGTAAAGTGCATGCTTCTTTTGTGACATAACTTTTTATGCTAATGTGTGTTCTAAAAGGCGCCTAATTTAGAATTCACACACCTCTTTGTCATTAATGTCACACTAATTCACTCACTCAATCCTAGTGATTAATACCTCATTCCAATAATGTATGCTTCTTTGCTTTGTCTTTTCTTATCTTATGGTGTTATTTTCTACTTTTCATGATTGATACACCACAAGCAAAAATGGAAGCGGAAGAAAAGAACATGCAGCAACCGGTTGACCTACCAGCTGAAGGTAGCAATCCGGAGAGTCGTTGTACCCCCTTGTTCATCTTTGAGTGCACCGAGGACGGTGCAAACTTTTAAGTGTGGGGAGGTCATCCGACCATTCGACGATTTTGGGTGACAAGTTTCTAATCTCAACACTTTTTCATTTCATTTTAGGTTTTTAGGATTTTCACTTTCATTTTCTTATTTTTGCATGTGTATACATAATAAGCTTAGTCAAAATAATGAAATTTTTCAAGAAATTTATCTATAGGTCACCTCAATTGATTTGAGTGAAAACTTTTCATAGAATTTGCTTGAATTATATATATATTGTGGAACATGATTTTTGAGCTAAGAACATAAGCAAGTGAGTTTTGAGCCTAATTGTGTGGTTACATTTTATAACCACATATTTTCCTTCTTGTGTGCATTATTCTCTTTCTACGATTGTAATCTTTGATTTGTTTGATTCTTTATGTCCATTATTTTGTGTATTCATGCATTTATATGATTGAGGCCACCATTTTATTTAGCCAACTTACCCAAATAGCCTTACCTTTTATCTTCCATTGTTAGCCAATTTGAGCCTACGATTAACCCACTTGTTCTTATTTTAGCACATTACAAGCCTTAAAGCGAAAAAATAATAAATGTCCTTAATTTCGATCTTTGATTAGCTTAGGCTAGTGAGTGTGAGTATCATTCAAGTGTGGAAAAATTTGGAACATTGGGTGGATAAAAAGGTAGTTTTTGTTTTGTATTTCTATATTTGGAAATTGGGTGCATACTCATGTATTGATTAAATGTATAGACCTTATGCATTGATGTTCTTGTATATAGTTTGAAAGAAAGAAAAAAAATGAGAAAAACAAAAGAAAAAGAAAAAGAAACAAAAAGAAGAGCATGTAAAAGAAAAGAAAAAAATAAAATAAAAATATAAATAGAAAAAGAAAGAAACAAATAAAAAGAAAGAAATAAAAAGGGGACAAAATACCCCAAAGCAAAGCTCAATAAGGGTCAATGCGTAAGTGTTGTGAAATGAAAAGGAAATGCATGAGTATGTGAAAAAGTGAGAAAAATGGGTAGTTAGGTTAGCTTTAAAATTGTATAGGATGTCATAGGTTAGGTGAAAAGTTTAAGCTTATCAAAGATTCAAATTTCAAGCTCACTTGACCAAATATGCATCCTTACCTTGACCCTAGCCCCATTACAACCTATGAAAAGACCTCATGATACTTGTATGCATGCATTGAATAAATGTTGATTGTTAGAAGAAAAACAAATCTTAGAAAGCATGAAATAGAGGAGAATTGAGAGAATCAACCCTAAACACTTGAGCGAATAGAGTGCAAACACATCCGGTGAGGGTTTGATGCTCAATTACATGTTTCACCTATGATCATCTCTTTTCATGCAAGTTTGTAAAAATATTTAATAACTCAATTCAATTGTGGATTAGACTTGCTAGTCCTTAGCCCTTGTGCATATATGCTTCTTGGAAATTGATTTATTTTGACCAAGCAATTACATTCATGTAGATAGTTGCATATAGTTTAAGTTGCATTTAGTTAGATTTCATTGAATAAATGTTGATACCCTTTGTCCTTCTTGGTTTAAGCATGAGGACATGCTTGGTTTAAGTGTGGGGAGGTTGATAAACCCCATATTTAGGGTTTATCTTGTGCTCAATTTAGGTGATTTTACGACCTTCTACCCACATTTATTCAATGAAATAGCATGATTTCATGATTGTCTCCTAATTTGTGCTTAAGTATGAAAATATGCTTTCTAGGCTCTTAATTGTTTAATCTTAATTTACCTTTGATTCCACTGGATGCCATGATGTGTTTGTTAAGTGATTTCAGGTTGAAAAGGCTAGGAATGGACCAAAGGAATGGAGAGGAAAGCACACAAAGTGGAGAAATATGGAAAAACAAGAATTTGGGATAAGATCAACGACACGCACGCGCAGTAGACGCGCACGCGCGGATTGTGATGTCGCATGGTGACGCGTAAGCGCACATGACGCGTACGCGTGGATGGAAAATTGTCAATCGACGCGCATGCGCACTGTACGCGTACCCGCCGATGTCCGCACGTGACCCACTTAAAGTGAATCCGCTGGGGGCAAATTCTGGGCTTCCTAGGCCCAAATCCAACTCACTTCTGATGCTATTTACCCAAGGAATGAAGAGGAATCAACACACTTTTACACACTAGTTTAGTTTAGTTTAATTTTTTTGGAGGGAAAGTTAGTTTTAGAGAGAGAAGCACTCACTTCTCTCTAGGATTAGGATTAGGTTTAGGTTAGATCTAGCTTAGAATTTCTTAGATCTAGGTTTAATTCATGCTTTGATCTACTTTTCTCTTTGTAATTCTTCTCTTTCTACTTTTCCTCTCTCTAGTTTTGCATTTAATTCATGTAATTCTCTACTTTTATATTGATGCACTTTTGTTTCTTCTATTTTCATTTCAATGCAATTTATGATTCATGTTCGTTTATTGTTGAATTGCTTAGTTAATTTTACTTTCCTTTTATGCCTTCTAAGTGTTTGATGAAATGCTTAGTTGGATTTTAGAGTAGAATTTTATGCTCTTGGCTTGGGAAGGTAACTTAGGAACTCTTGAGTTGCTAATGTCCAAGTGATTGACGATTGGGAGCCATTAACTCTAGATCTCACTAATTGATTTGGTGGAGAACTAGGACTTATGGACTTGGATTGATATAGCTCACTTGACTTTCCTCTACTATTAGTTTGGGGTTAACTTAGTGGGATTGATCCTTGCCAATTCTCATATTGTGGTTAGTGATTAAGATAGAGATCCTTGACCACCAAACATTGCCAAGACCTTTTTAGCTATTAGTTTACTTCCTTGTCATTTATCTTTCATGTCTCTTATCAAAAACCCCAAAACATACCTCATAACCAATAACAAGGCACTTTATTGTAATTCCTAGGGAGAACGACCCGAGGTTCAATACTTCAGTTTATAGATTTTAGGGGTTTGTACTAGTGACAAATAAATTTTTGTATGAAAGGATTAGTGTTGGTTTAGAAACTATATTGCAATGAGCTTTCATTTGTGAATTCTAAACCGTCAAAAGTCTTCTCACACTACCTTTACCATTCAAACTTATCATTCTCTCTCCTCCTTACCTAGTTTTGCCATCTACATTCATCTATCCCATCAACCATCAAATCCGTTGATTCTCTCAACTCACCTCCCATACCACTTAATCCACTCTCACCTATCCTATCAATTTCCCTTTCCAACAACCCAAAATTCAAATTCGATTCCCCACACCCAAACCCCATGGTCGAACCCTCCCCTCTTCCCTACCTATAAATATCCCACTCCTCTTCCACTTTCACCACACCTGAAATTACTCTCATCCTTCCCACTCTTCCCCTCCATATACTTTTCATTTCCCTTACCATTTCTTAACCCAGGCCAAAGCCCCCTCCTCTATTCTCCTTTATCTCTTTTATTTTTATTCTTTCCTTCTCTTATTTTCTATTTTTACTTTGCTCGGGGACAAGCAAACCTTTTAAGTTTGGTGTTGGGCGCTCCTTTTTTTCTTTGTTCTACTATCTCCATGGTACCCAAGACGGGAGAATCCTCCTCAAGAAAAAGGAAAGAGAAGGCTCCTACCTTCGACCCATGGGACTTCACCCGATTCTCGTCTAAGACACATGAGGATCATTTTTATGAGGTGGTGCACAAGAAGAAGGTGATTTCTAAGGTCCGCTTTGATCTGAAGTTGGATAAGTACCCAGAGATCCAGTACCAGATTCTGTGACGGGATTGGAAAGTTCTGGCCAACCCCATAACTAAGGTTGGAGCATTGATGGTGTGGGAGTTCTACGCCAATGTTAGGATTACATACAAACATGTCAGTGGCATGAACCCATAGCCGAAGAACTGGCGTACCATGGTCAGAGGAAAGGTCCCTCATTCATACACTCAGAGGGTCAACACTGACCAGAGGTTGGATCAGATTCTTGCTGACATTTGCCTCTCCAGAGCCCAGTGGAGGAGGGATTCTAGAGGTTAGCCATACTAGCTGGGTAGGCATGACCTCAAGCTAGTTGCTCGAGGATGGTTGGAGTTCATCCAATGCTCCATCATCCCTACAAGTGACCGTTCTGAGGTTACAATCGAGCGAGCAGTAATGATTCACTGTATCATGCTCGACAACGAGGTGGAGGTGTAAAACCCATAAAATTAATAAATGATTAGCCAACAAATTAATTATTAATTAAAAAATTAGAAAATTTAATTTTATAGTTCAATGAGATAGAGCTAATTAAAATAAGAATTTTGACACTAATTTTAAAGAATTTGGCCTAAGATTGGGCCGAACGGGCCAAACCAGTCAAACCGGAACGAAAATGGGCCCAAGGTCCAGCCCACTTACATATAAATGAAGTGCATCTCCTCAATTTACAATAGAAATATGCTGAAATGGGTGAGGGGGAGAAGAAGCCAAAGCCAAACCTTTGCTCCGTTTTCTATTCGCCATAACTTTCAATCCAGAGCTCCAATTGACAAGCCGTCAGCGGCCACGCGTTCGTCTTAGAATTTTCTAAAAAAACCTTGCCTAATTGACTCATAGGTAATGGTAAGGAAGTCCTAATCCTTGTCAAATTACTGAATATGTGAACCCTAAGATAATTCTAGTGTTGTCGTATGAAAATTTAGATTGAATTTTGTACTTGGAAATAATTTGGTGATATTAGAGGAAAATTTGCAAAGTTGGGAGCTTGAGCTTGAACTTTGGGGATGTGAATTTTTGTTGATGGTGAATACTTGAGGTGTTCCTTACGTTAGCAGGAATCGGTCAAGGTATGGTTTCGATTTCTCGTAATTAAAATATAATGTGTCGTGAAAATTTAGGCTAGAGGACTTAGGATAAGATGAATTATATGTTAGTGCATATTTGATGGTTTTGGTTAATTGTGATATGTGTTGAATTATATGGAATGTTGAATGGAGTTGATTGATATTGTGATGATATTAATGATGTATGAATTAGTATTGTTGGTAAGTTGAGGAATAAGGTTGTAAAGGGTGAAATTGTTGGTGTTGGTGTTAATGATTTTGTGGAAAGAATGTCTTGATATGAGAATGAAGAATTGAGGTATAATTGGTGTGATTTAGGATGTATATGGTTGAAGTAGTTTGTTAGAAAAGTGTAACTTTTGTGAAAATAGAGGTTTGGAAGATTGTGATATGATAATGAATTTTTGAATGAGAAACCTGGGCAGTAGTAAGGATTGAGGTTCGTCCCGCTTGCTCCAGGTCAGTGTTTTAGATACCTGGGTAGTAGCAAGGATTGTGGTTCATCCCGCTTGCTCCAAGTCAGTGTTTGTAACACCTGGGTAGTAGCAGCAGTAGTGGATTATTCCACTTGCTTCAGGTTGAGCTTTTAAACACCCGCCTGGGTAGTAGCCGCAGTAGTGGTTATTCCACTGGCTATGGGTTAAGCGGGTAGTAGCAAGGGGGTTGTAGCTCAAACCCACTTACTCAGCAATGGGTGTTTTAGTCCATGGTTAGCTACCAGAACATGTCAGGTTGGCTATATAATTGACAGATGATATCATCAGCCATAGGACAGACATACATCATATGTATATGTTTGTTTTGTCTGGTTGTACATTAATTGGGCTTGGTTATGTGATTATTATGCTTACCTGCTATATCTGCTACCTGCTGTATCTGTATTCTACTTGTGCTTGCATTATTTGCTTTGTTTGTTTGTGTGGTTCTACTAGTGTTTGGAGGATTATGGAGGAAGGAGAGTAGTTGAGAGTTTTAATTAGAGTTTGGTTAAATTGAAGAACCTTAGAGAACCACCCTGTTTATGGTTTCCGTTTTAAATCTTTAAGTTTTATAATTTGAGTATCGGAGTTCTAGGATCGCCTCTGGCTTTCCCGAGACATTATATGTTAGTTATGTGGGTACCGTTACCATACTGAGAACCTCTGGTTTTCACTCCATACAATATTTGTTTGTGGTTTTCAGATGCAGGATGTGAGGCACCTCGCTGAGGCATTCTGGAAGTTTTTGAAGCGAAGAACTCTTGCCTTTTGGGTTTCTATTTTGTTTTTGATATATATACACACACATATTACGTTTCTTCGTACTCAAGTTTTCCGTTGACGTGAGCGTTACGACTTTTGTTTTAGACTTTCCTTCAAAGGCTCCTTGTTATAAAATTCCTTTCAAATATTATTATATATATTTTTACTTTTAGAGGTTGCAATACCTCGCCACCTCTAATTCATGACTTAAGCATAAGACTCTGTGTGGTAGGGTGTTACAGGAGGTGCATGAGGTAATCCCTTAGGAGTTCTACAGGATAGCTGACAAGACCTCCACCTCTGCGAGACTGATTTTCTCTCACCTCATCTACCGTCTTTGTGCAGCAGTTGAAGCCCACATTGATGGAGATACCCCAATTGGCATTGATAGACCGATCACAAAGAAGGGTATGGGGCACGTTCACGCTAAAGAGCTCGGGCATGGACCACAACAGGAACCAGTTCCACCGCCTCCATAGGATCTACCATAGATGCCTCAGGGAGTCTATTTCCCTCCCCATGACTACTGGGATCAGTTGACCATACCCTTAGGGGAGCTGACATCATCTATGGATCAGTTGAGGATAGAGCATCAGGATCACTCTGCACTCTTCCACCAGCTGGTGGAGGAGTAGAGGAGGCAAGGGCGTGACATAGAGGAGCTGAAGCGCCAGAGAGGATTCCTTGGAGGGAGCAGCAGCCACCATGACTAAGGTGGTTGAGTTTTATTCTCCTCTCCCTTATCTTATTTTAGTTTTTCAGTATTCCATTCTATTTTTCGTTTTCTATTTTAAGTTTGCATGACCTTGGTTCTTATTGAGTTCTTGTGTAACTTTGAAAAGCTCTTTACTTGAACAACATCTTGAAAATAATTTCTCCTAAACTTCTAATTATCTGGACTTAACGGGATATGTGACATATAATCCTCTTATATTTGGGTAATTAGGGTTTCTATGGCATATAAACTAGAATTGAACTTCACCCTCTAATTGGAATTAAATGACCAAGGAATTGGCGGTTGATGAAGGTTAGAGGAGACTAAAAAGGTCTAAGGAATTAGGGTTTAGTCACATATAGTTTTCCATGAATTGAATCTTGCATGATTAAAATAGTTAGTAAGAAAAGTCAATCTGGAAGATAGATAACACTGAAGCCTTAACTGTTTGCTCCATATATATATATATATTTCACAACTTGTTTACTGCTTGTTTTATGATTTTCTGATTTTACTGTTTTAGTGCAATTGAGACCCAAACGCTATTTTCTGTCTGTCTAACTAAGTAAATCATTCAATCACTGTTGCTTGATCCATCAATCCTCGTGGGATCGACCCTCACTCACCTGAGGTATTACTTGATACGACCCGGTGAACTTGCCGGTTAGTTTGTGAATTTTAAATTCCGCACCAAAAGTCCTCACTAATAAGAAATATGGCAACTCTACTTAAGAATTTCTAAACTGTCTCTTCAATTCCAGTTCTCTACAAACCTCCCAATCACCATTTGGAACAACCCTCAGCTCTGCTCCACCACCTGAGGAATCTCTCAAGGTCAAACACATACAAAGCATACAAGTAATACACAATTAAAGAAACAAATACAACGTTTAAGTCATGTAGCATATAGTCATAGATAAACAATTAGGCAAACAAAAAATATGCATACTTAAACAAATAATACAAATTCACATGATGCATGACTGTCCCATGGCCGATATATCATATGTCGGTTATCCAGCCAAACCTGACATATCCGGTAACGAACTCTAAACAGTCCCCACGGCACGTATTTCAAAAGCATATGCATATATAATTATTCAATTGTTCATCGTGCTGGCAGGGTCAAAGGAATCTCAATCTCAACCTCGAGCAGTAAGGGCAAGCCAGTGCGTTTACCCAGGGAGACGCAGATAAATTATAATTACCATCCTGGATCAAGTGGGGCATTGATACTACCCAGGAAGCTCAAATCATCATAACTTAGAGTAAGTGGGGTGAACCATACTCTTGCATCTATCCAGGGAGTCTCAACCAACCATCCTTGAGTAAGTGAGACAAAACCACAATTCTTACATCTTCCCAAGAGGTACGTTCTCATATGTCCAGGAAGAACAAAAGAGGGGATCCTAACCTTTCACCATCTCGCTGGAGGCAATTTTACAATACCAGGAGGAACAAAGAAGGGAATCCTCAGCTTCCACCATCACTCTGGAGTCGCACTTTTGAGAAAGAGTTCCCAGATGAAACAATCATGCCAAAAATTAATTTCATAAATCAAAATATACTTCTTCAAGCTTAACTCCACTATACTCTGATACGTTCTCTTTAATCCCCTCAGTACACTCCACAAAGCACTCTAGTTAATCCACCTATAGTACTCTACAATCCTAGGTCACAGGATTTAAATTTAAAACAGAAAATACCCCTTTTTTATTTGACCTAGTACACTCTCGCTCGTCCCAAAGTCTAAATACTAGCCATTGGACCTTTAACAGGGTGTACAGATATTTAAAAGCTTATCGGGAAGGCCAAATAGCTAAAAACATGGTTTCAGTGTGAAAACATGGCATCTTGTGCACGCATCATATTGTGCGTACGCACGCACTTGAACAAATTCCCAGCATGTGCGTACAACTTTTAAAAATCTCAGGGTGTGCGTGTACACACCCCTCGTGCATACGCATGAGTCTCAACACACGCTCTGCTCTGTGCGTGTGCACGATAGTGTGCGTGGGCACACAAACAAGAAATTATGGTTTTCTACAACATCACGGAGTTCAGGTTTTTATACCCAACTTCTAACGTTCATAAATTTTTCTGTAAAACTCCGTTTCCATTCATCTTTAAACCATTTTAAAGTTTTCATAATCATCTTCAATTTAAGACAAAGTTCCTTCAAATCTAAACTCCGAGGGCCAAGTCATGGCCCACCGAAATTGGTTAAAAATTCTATTTTTACCAAATTTGCATAAACACTTATTTTGACCAATTCCTCAATTTAATTCAATTCCAACCACTTCCTTACCATTTTAAGCCTTCCAAACATGTAATCATCAACTTCTAACCATTCCAAGCCTAACCAAACCAATTCCAATTCATTTATCACATTCATTACCAAGCAAAGCATGACCAAGAACTATACTCCAATTCAGTTCAATTTTCCCATTCAATCCTCATCAATATTCAATGTAAATAACCCAAATTACACTCAAATCAATATCAATAATTTTCAAACCAATTCAATCCACCATTCAAAATCCAACCAAATTCCTTATCACTCATCAATAAAATCACAATCATCCTTATTCAATAACATCACCACAAATTCCACCATACCAATTCACTTCCACATTCAAACTTCATTTAATATTCATACATCATATTAATAAACCAATTCATGTGATTCAAGCTATATTAAGGCAACTAACCTAGTGTTCACACAATATTATAAATTAACTAAAGAAAATCGAAACCATACCTTATCCGATTTTTTCCCAAGCTCAAAACACCACAATTCAAGAACTCCAAATCAAATCCATTGAGTTCCAGCCACCAAAGCTTTGTCCGAAGTACTCCAATCCACCAATTTTAACTTCAATTCACATGCATTCAATCTAGTTTCACATTCATCGAAAATCAACACTAGGGTTTTACTAATCAAATAATTCACAAGGGTTAAGAGATTCCTTACCTTACCCATGGATCATTGGGACAAAACCCAATAATTATCCAATGTTAGAGTACACCTAAGCCATCAAAATCATGAAAATCACTCAATACTCTTAACCAAAATGCGAATTTAGAATGGAAGAGGGAACTAGACACGAAATACAAAGTTTCTTACCACTTTGTTTCAGATAAAATTGAAGAGCTCGACAAGACAAAC
Organism: Arachis ipaensis; assembly: GCF_000816755.2. NCBI lineage: Eukaryota > Viridiplantae > Streptophyta > Magnoliopsida > Fabales > Fabaceae > Arachis > Arachis ipaensis. The sequence continues at coordinate 102,210,017 of NC_029790.2, read as the reverse complement.
ATGTAACGACCCGATTCCTGGTAGGTTCGGATCACTGCCAGTCATCAGGTGTTACTTCCCAGTAGCCCTATAAGACTCTAGACTCGATGATATTTACTACATATAAGCCTTTCGTGCTAGCGGAATCGCGCATGTTAGCTTATTTTTATCATATGTCTTTCTTAACAAACCTATTACCAAAACCATAAACATCTTCAGAGATATACAATATAAAATAAACACTAAACTAACAGCAAAATTAAAATAACAACAAGATTACAGAAAAGCTTTCATACATATATACGTCTTAAGTTAGTTCATACAAACTTGACATGCTTAGCTAATATCAAGTTCTACCTCTCAAAAAAATGCTACAAAAGTGAGAGAAAGCAAAATCTAAGGAATAAAGATCATCTATCCTACATTCTTCTCACCATCGGGCACAAGTCTGCAGGCATCGTCTCAGGACTAGTCTCGAGCATCTCCTGTAGGGTCCGAAAACACATGCTCCTTCGGTACCCTTCTAAATATAACTCCAGTGGCGGCAGTCAAGTCAGAATCCTCCATCTACGGGAAAAAGGAAAAGGAAAGGGGGTGAGAACCTATATGGTTCCCAGTAAAGTGACATCGTGAAAACACATCTCTCTCATGCAACCTAGAGTTCTGGCTCTATCGTAATAACTCACTTGCTAAGTCTCTCGGCTATTTCCGTATCGCAGGCTCTGACATAACTCTTTCTTGGCATCTTTCTTTGGAATCAATGTTGTTCCTACGCTATCTATGACTATTATTTCTAACTCTATTAGCTTATACTAAGCTTTGGAGAAAGTTAAATCATATAATCTTAGAAATACAAATAAGAAACAGAGAATAGAAAATTAACAAGAAGCAAATAGCACATAGCAGAAAGAATGAACAATAAACAATCATAATCAAATGCGCAAACAATTTATGATGCATGCCTGTTTCTAGTGTAGGCCATGAGCTCATGCGTCGGTTGTCTACCCGTAACCCGACGTTACTCGTAGTGAACCCCAAATTTGGTTCCTTTACTGTGTCAATTAGACACCTTGGCATCACAGTTACCCATGTCAGTGAGGCCTCATCATAATAACATTTTAATGTACATCACAGTAAAAAATAGTACTATTAGATAGGAAAACATTCCCCCATTAGCTACCTTAGGCTATTAGTTAGGCGGACACTTTCGCATTGGCAGTTTGGCACAAGGCCCATTCAACAAACATTATGCTATCAGTTAGGCGGACATTCCCACATTAGCAACCTTAGGCTATCAGTTAGGTGGAAACTTCCGCATTAGCAATCGGCACAAAGGCCCATTCAAACATACAATATTCATTTATCCTTTCATTCATAGTTTCTCATTCCTTTTCTTTTTGTCATACCTCCGCATCACCAAATAAATACGCATACCTCTGCATCACGATGTTACTAAGCATACCTCTACATCTCCTTTTAACTTTAAAAATTCATAGGGACAACTTATATTCTTATTTGTTTTCCTGACTTGTTTAGTCTAATGCCTCCTTGGCGACCAGTCTTCTATTTAATAATTAATATAATAAACGGACTCAGAATCGTGCAAACTTTATGTCCATGCGTTTGTATCAAACTCCAGTTTCATTTGGTTTAAGTTTCAGATCATTATAAATTCTAGAACAAAAGTTATGCTTATTCTGTTTTGAGAGGTTTCTATTTGGTTAATAACTTTCAAAGTGCATAACTAATTTTCTAAAATAGCTATGACTCTGAAATTTGAACTAAATGAAGTAGACATCTGATGAGCGGATAATTTATACGCTTTTTGGCATTGTTTTTTTAGTATGTTTTTAGTAGGATCTAGTTACTTTTAGGGATGTTTTCATTAGTTTTTATGTTAAATTCACATTTCTGGACTTTACTATGAGTTTGTGTGTTTTTCTGTGATTTCAGGTAATTTCTGGCTGAAATTGAGGGTCTTGAGCAAATATCAGATTCAGAGGTTGAAGAAGGACTGCTGATGCTGTTGGATCCTGACCTCCCTGCACTCAAAATGGATTTTCTGGAGCTACAGAACTCAAAATGGCGCGCTTCCAATTGCATTGGAAATTAGACATCCAGGGCTTTCTAGCAATATATAATAGTCCATACTTTGGCCGAGTTTAGAAGACGTAAAAGGGCGTTTAACGCCAGTTCTACGCTGCTGTCTGGAGTTAAACGCCAGAAATACGTCACAAACCAGAGTTGAACGCCAGAAATACGTTACAACCTGGCGTTCAACTCCAGAAAGAGCCTCTGCACGTGTAACATTCAAGCTCAGCCCAAGCACACACCAAGTGGGCCCCGGAAGTGGATTTATGCATCAATTACTTACTTATGTAAATCCTAGTAACTAGTTTAGTATAAATAGGACTTTTTACTATTGTATTTGACATCCTGGATTATATTTTTGATCCTGTGATCTCGTTTTGGGGGCTGGCCATTCGGCCATGCCTGGACCCTTCACTTATGTATTTTTAACGGTAGAGTTTCTACACTCCATAGACTAAGGTGTGGAGCTCTGCTGTTCCTCAAAGATTAATGCAAAGTACTGCTGTTTTTCTATTCAATTCAACTTACTCCGCTTCTAAGATATTCATTCGCACGTCAACCTGAATGTGATGAACGTGACAATCATCATCATTCCCCCACGAACGCGTGCCTGACAACCACTTCCGTTCCACCTTAGATTGAATGAGTATCTCTTGGATCTCTTAATCAGAATCTTCGTGGTATAAGCTAGATTGATGGCGGCATTCATGAGAGTCCGGAAAGTCTAAACCTTGTCTGTGGTATTCCGAGTAGGACTCTGGGATTGAATGACTGTGACGAACTTCAAACTCGCGAGTGCTGGGCGTAGTGACAGACGCAAAAGAAGGGTGAATCCTATTCCAGCATGATCGAGAACCTCAGATGATTAGCTGTGCTGTGACAGAGCATTTGGACCATTTTCACAAGAGGATTGGATGCAGCCATTGACAAGGGTTATGCCTCCAGACGATTAGCTATGCAGTGACAGCGCATTGGACCATTTTCTAGAGAGGATAAAAAGTAGCCATTGACAACGGTGATGTCCTTACACAAAGCCAGCCATGGAAAGGAGTAGGATTGATTGGATGAAGACAGCAGGAAAGCAGAGGTTCAGAGGAACGAAAGCATCTCTATGCGCTTATCTGAAATTCTCACCAATGATTTACATAAGTGTTTCTATCTTTATTTTCTGTCTATTTATTAGTATTTTCGAAAACTCCATAACTATTTTATATCCGCCTGACTGAGATCTACAAGGTGACCATAGCTTGCTTCATACCAACAATCTCTGTGGGATCGACCCTTACTCACGTAAGGTTTATTACTTGGACGACCCAGTGCACTTGCTGGTTAGTTGTATCGAAGTTGTGAATGAAAAACAATTTATTAAGACGTGCGTACCAAGTTTTTGGCACCGTTGCCTGAGATCACAATTTCGTGCACCAAGTTTTTGGCGCCGTTGCCGGGGATTGTTCGAGTTTGGACAACTGACGGTTCATCCTGTTGCTCAGATTAGGTAATTTTCTTCTTATTTTGTTTTCAAAAAGTTCTCAAAAAAATCTTTCAAAAAAAATTTTCCTTTATTTTCGAAAAAAAAAATATTTTAAAATAAATGTTTTCAAAAATATATTTTTCTTCAGAATTTTTAAGAATGAATTCTAATGTTTCATGATGATTTGTTGAATCCTGGCTGGCTGTAAGCCATGTCTAATCTTTTGGACTGGGGTTTCAACTTATCATCACAAGAGCTTGTTGATTCTCACACACTTAGTTGCTCTATACATGGAAAGTATAAACATCTTCTAAAGTTTGACTGGCTATTAAGCCACGTCTAACCCTCAGATTGGAGCTTTAGACTAAGATTGCAGGATTCCTGGAATTCATATTAAAAATTTTGGAATCCTTATTTTTCTTTTTCACAAATAATTTTCGAAAAATACAAAAAAAAATTATAAAATAAAAAAAAAATTTCAAAAATATTTTGTGTTTCTTGTTTGAGTCATGTGTCATGTTATAAGTTTAGTGTTAATGGCATGGTCATCTTCCATTTTTTGAAAATTCATGCATTCATAGTGTTCTTCATGATCTTCAAGTTGTTCTTGGTAAATCTTCTTGTTTGATCTTGATGTTTTCTTGTTTTGTGTCTTTTCTTGTTTTTCATGTGCATTTTTGCATTCATAGTGTCTGAACATGAAAGATTTCTAAGTTTGGTGTCTTGCATGTTTTCTTTGCATATAAAAATTTTCAAAAATAAGTTCTTGATGTTCATCATGATCTTCAAAGTGTTCTTGGTGTTCATCTTGACATTCATAGCATTCTTGCATGCATTCATTGTTTTGATCCATAACTTTCATGCATTGCATCATTTTTCTTGTTTTTTCTCTTTCATCATTAAAAATTCAAAAATAAAAAAAATATCTTTTCCTTTTTCACTCATAAATTTCGAAAATTTGAGTTGACTTTTTCAAAACTTTTTAAAACTTAGTTGTTTCTCATGAGTCAAATCAAATTTTCAATTTAAAAATCTTATCTTTTTCAAAATCTTTTTCAAAAATCAAATCTTTTTCATTTTTCTTAGTTATTTTCGAAAATTTTAAAAATATTTTTCAAACATCTTTTTCTTAATTTTACATCATAATTTTCGAAAATAACATCATCAATTAATGTTTTGATTCAAAAATTTCAAGTTTGTTACTTACTTGTTAAGAAAGATTCAAACTTTAAGTTCTAGAATCATATCTTGTGATTTCTTGTGAATCAAGTCATTAATTGTGATTTTAAAAATCAAATCTTTTTCAAAACTAATTTCAATCATATCTTTTCAAAAATATCTTTTTATCTTATCTTTTTCAAAATAATATCTTTTTCAAAAATTTGATTTTAAAATATCCTTTCTAACTTCTTATCTTCTTATCTTTTCAAAATTGATTTTCAAATTTATTTCAACTAACTAACTAACTTTTTGTTTGTTTCTTATCTTTTTCAAAACTACCTAACTAACTCTCTCTCTCTCTAATTTTCGAAAATATCTTCCCTCTTCTTCAAAATTTCTTTTTAATTGACTAATTATTTTCATTTTTTGACTTTAATTTTCGAAAATTACTAACCTTTTTCAAAAAAACTATTTTCAAAAATCACTAACTCTTTTTTTTTTAAAAATAATTTTCGAAAATTCTCTTTCTCTTTCATCTCCTTCTATTTAGTTATTCATCTACTAACACTTCTCTTCATCTCACATCTCTGCTCTCCTCACCCTTGTGTTTCTTTCTTTACATTACATTCTTTTCTTCTTCTTTTCTTCTACTCACACAGGGACCTTTATACTGTGGTAAAAAGGATCCCTATTATTATTATTTTTCTGTTCCTTCTTTTTCATATGAGCAGGAGCAAAGACAAACATCATCCTTGGAAGACCCTACCTAGCCACAGCAAGAGCTGTGATTGATGTTGACAGAGGTGAACTAGTCCTTCAATTGAATGAGGACTCCCTTATGTTTAAAACTTGAGGTCATCCTTCTGTAAACATGGAGAGGAAGCATAAAAAGCTTCTCTCAAAACAGAGTCAACCAGAGCCCCCATAGTCAAACTCTAAGTTTGGTGTTGGGAGGCCACAACCAAACTCTAAGTTTGGTGTTGAACTCCCATATCCAAACTCTAAGTTTGGTGTTGGGAAGTCTCAACAATGCTCTGAACATCTGTGAGGCTCCATGAGAGCCCACGGTCAAGCTATTGACATTAAAGAAGCGCTTGTTGGGAGGCAACCCAATTTTTATTTAATTATATTTTTATTAGTTATATGTCTTTATAGGTACATGATCATGTAGAGTCACAAAATAAATCAAAAAAATTGAGAACAGAATCAAAAACAGCAAAAGAAAAATCACACCCTGGAGGAGAATCTCACTGGCGTTTAAACGCCAGTAAGAAGCATCTGGCTAGCGTTCAACGCCAGAACAGAGCATGGTTCTGGCGCTGAACGCCCAAAATGGGTAGCATCTGGGCGTTTGAACGCCAGAATTGCACCCTGGAGAAGAGCTGGCGCTGAACGCCCAGAACAAGCACCAATCTGGCGTTCAACCCCAGAAATGGGCAACAAATGGGCGTTCAACGCCCACCCTCTCTTCTCTTCTTGGCCGAAACACATCTCTCTCTCCCTCTTCTCCATTTCTTCTTATTCTTCATCTATTCTTTCTTCTCTTGCTCGAGGGCGAGCAAAAATTCTAAGTTTGGTGTGGTAAAAGCATAAGCTTTTTGTAGTTCTATGCCAATGCATGGATCATTAGGAACCATGATCAAAGTAAGAACCCGGACCCAAAGAATTATCTCACCATGGTTCGGGGAAAATACTTAGATTTTAGTCCGGAAAATGTGAGGTTGGTATTTAACTTGCCTATGATGCAAGGAGATGCACGCCCCTACACTAGAAGGGTCAACTTTAATCAAAGGTTGGACCAAGTCCTCATGGACATATGTGTAGAAGGAGCTCAATGGAAGATTGACTCCAAAGGCAAGCCGGTTCAATTAAGAAGACTGGACCTCAAGACTATGGCTAGAGGATGGTTGGAGTTCATCCAACGCTCCATCATCCCCACTAGCAACCGATCTGAAGTTACTGTGGATCGGGCCATCATGATCCATAGCATCATGATTGGAGAGGAAGTAGAAGTTCATGAAGTCATCTCCCTTGAACTCTACAAAATAGCCGAAAAGCCCTCTCCTTGGGCAAGGCTAGCTTTTCCTCATCTTATTTGCCATCTATGTTACTCAGCTGGAGCTTTCATAGAAGGAGACATTCCCATGGAGGAAGAGAAGCCCATCACTAAAAAAAAGATGGAGCAAGCAAGAGAGCCGAAGCTCATCTCCCGGAGATGCCTCAAATGCATTTTCCTCCACAAAACTATTGGGAGCAAATCAACACCTCCCTAGGAGAACTAAGTTCCCTAAGTTCCAAATTAAGGGCGGAACATCAAGAGCACTCCATCATCCTACATGAAATAAGAGAAGATCAAAAAGCAATGAGGGAGGAACAACAAAGACAAGGAAGAGACATAGAAGAGCTCAAGGACATCATTGGTTCCTCAAAAAGGAAACGCCACCATCACTAAGGTGGACTCATTCCTTGTTCTTACTTTCACTGTTTTTCGTTTTCTATGTTAAGTGCTTATCCATGTTTGTGTCTTCATTACATGATCATTAGTATTTAGTAACTTTGTCTTAAAGTTATGAAT
>NC_029790.2:102200386-102201416 GCF_000816755.2 Arachis ipaensis | reverse complement strand
AAATCCTTGAACACCTCAGGATCTGTGGACCCCACAGGATCACCTCAGGATCTGTGGACCCCACAGGATCCCCACCTACCTCCACTCACTTATTCTCATCCCTCTTTCACACAATCCCATAAACACTCTTCCCCAAAACTCTTCATCAATCACCTCAATCTCTCTTCCCTATCACCTCTTCACCACTCACATCCATCCACTCTTCCCCATAAACCTACCTCATAAACTCCACCTACCTTCAAAATTCAAAATCAATTTCCCACCCAAAGCCCACCCTTATGGCCGAACCTTACCCCCCCTCCCTTCCCTATATATAGCCCTCCATTCTTCCTCATTTTCATACAACACAACCCTCTCCTCTCTACTTGGCCAAAACACACTTCACCCCTCTTCTCCATATTTTCTTTTTCTTCTTACTCAGCTGGAGCTTTCATAGAAGGAGACATTCCCATTGAGGAAGAGAAGCTCATCACTAAGAAAAGGATGGAGCAAGCAAGAGAGCCCATTCATGGATCTCAAGAGACGCATGAAGCTCATCACCATGAGATCCCGGAGATGCCTCAAATGCATTTTCCTCCACAAAACTATTGGGAGCAAATCAACACCTCCCTAGGAGAACTAAGTTCCAACATGGGACAACTAAGGGTGGAACATCAAGAGCACTCCATCATCCTTCATGAAATTAGAGAAGATCAAAAAACAATGATGGAGGAGCAACAAAGACAAGGAAGAGACATAGAAGAGCTCCAGGACATCATTGGTTCCTCAAGAAGGAAACGCCACCATCACTAAGGTGGACTCATTCCTTGTTCTTACATTCTCTGTTTTTCGTTTTCTATGTTAAGTGCTTATCTATGTTTGTGTCTTCATTACATGATCATTAGTATTTAGTAACTATGTGATGCCAGGGCATCTTGGCCAGTTTCACTGACCTTTTCTTTACTGTTTTTAGGTTAGTTTCATGCATTTCTTTAGGAAATAAGCTAGTTTTGGGTAGATATTCACTTATGCCTTGATTCAAGCTTCAAGC
>NC_029790.2:102200051-102200319 GCF_000816755.2 Arachis ipaensis | reverse complement strand
ATGCCAACAACTTTGAACTTAAACCACAGCTCATCACCCTTGTTCAGAACAACTGTTCGTTTGGAGGAGGTGTTCAAGAAGACCCCAATCAATATTTGACCACCTTCCTGAGAATATATGACACAGTGAAATCTAATGGTGTTCATCCTAACATCTATAGACTGCTCTTATTTCCTTTCTCACTCAAGGACAAGGCAGCCAAGTGGCTTGAATCCTTCCCAAGGGAGAGCTTGACAACTTGGGAGGATGTGGTGAACAAATTCTTAGC
>NC_029790.2:102115113-102199987 GCF_000816755.2 Arachis ipaensis | reverse complement strand
CTCTAACGACGATGAACCAAGGAGAAGTAGAAGAACCACTCCAGTCGGTCGACGACCCATTACTCGAACAAAACCCGGTTGTCTCGTAGATGTAACAAATCGAGGTAATGAGGAGAACACAAGGGAGAAAGCCTTCGTATCATCTTCATCAACAATCCAAGAAGGAGTGAATGAAGAAGCAGAGGGGAGTCAGGAGCAAGCCAACTACATTGGGAATTCACCAAGGAAAAACTATGATCCATACTCCAAGATTTACAACCCTGGATGGAGAAACCACCCAAACTTTGGGTGGAGAAGTGAGCAAGATCAAAAGCAAGTCACACAGAGGACGTCTCAACACCCCCACAACAACACATCTTCATTTGATTATCAAAATCAAAATAGCACATCTTCTCCGAATCACCCATCAATTGATGACAAGCTCTCTAAGATCGAAACCTTCATTGAAGGAATATGCAGAGACATTCAAGACAGTAAAGCATTCAGAGAGGAAGTGCAGTCAAACATGCAGAATCAAAATGCTGCCATCACAAAACTGGAGACACAAATCAGCTATTTGTTTGAGCAGCTTCCTAACCACAATTTTTTCTATGATGCCCATTCAAGCAAAAGGGGGGAGTGTCAAGCTATCACACTTAGGAGTGGAAAGGAACTAAAGAAACATCCCCAAAAACCACAAGAAGAAGGCTCAAATGAAAAGGAAGAAGAGCAAGATGGAATGCAACCCCCCACGCCAAGTCTGCAGAAAGAAAAAAAGATACCCCAACTGAACGTCTCAAGAGCTCCATACCCCCAGCTATTGAAGAAAAAGGAAGATGACAACCAGTTCTTGAGATTTTTGGAAATCTTCAAGAAGCTACAAATCAACATACCATTTGCTGAAGCCATAGAACAAATGCCACTTTATGCCAAGTTTTTGAAGGAGCTAATGACTAAGAAGAGAAGCTGGAAGAACAATGAGACCGTGATACTAACTGAAGAGTGCAGTGCTATCATTCAGCATAAACTACCTCAGAAACTGAAGGATCCTGGGAGTTTTCAGATCCCTTACATTATAGGAGAAATCACAGTAGAAAAGGCTCTTTGTGACTTAGGGGCCATCATCAATTTGATGTCAGTAGCTATGATGAGAAAGATGAAAATTGAGGAGGCTAAACCAAAAAAAATGGCTCTACAACTGGCAGACCGGTCGTTCAAATTCCCTCACGGGATAGTAGAGGATTTGCTAGTAAAAGTAAGAGATTTCATATTCCCAGCAGATTTTGTGGTACTGGACATGCAGGAAGACGCCAAGACCTCCATCATCTTGGGAAGGCCATTCTTGGCCACTGCTGGAGCTATCATTGATGTTCAGAAGGGTGACCTCACCCTGAGATTACACAATGAGAAGATGACATTCAATGTGTTCAAGGCCATGAGTTATCCACCGGAACAATTGGGGGAATGCATGAGGTTAGATGCACTTGAGGATGAAGTGCAGGAGAATTTTGAAGAAGATGAACTTGAAGAGAACGAGAGATTGGTGGAGGAAGAATCTGAATCAAGTGAAGAGGTAGCTACAGCAGAAATACATATACCAGATGCACCAAAGGAAGGGAACGAAAAATCAGAAGCACCCAAACCTGAACTCAAAGCATTGCCACCCACTCTCAAATATGCATATCTAGGAGAAAATGAAAACTACCCAGTGATCATAAATTCATCCCTCAGTCAAGATCAAGAGGACGAGCTACTCAAGGTGCTGCGGGAGCATAAGGATGCCATTGGATGGACCCTTGCTGACTTGAAGGGAATCAGTTCAGCCATATGCATGCATAAAATACTGTTGGAAGACGATGCTAAGACATCCATTCAATCCCAAAGAAGGCTGAACCCAATCATGAAGGAAGTGGTACAGAAAGAGGTTATGAAGCTTTGGCAAGGAGGGGTCATATACCCAATTTCGGATAGCCCTTGGGTTAGCCCCATACATGTTGTGCCAAAGAAGGGAGGGATCACTGTGGTTACCAATGAGAAGAATGAGCTCATACCTACAAGGACCGTCACAAAATGGCGGATGTGCATAGACTACAGAAAACTCAATGAGGCTACACGAAAGGACCATTTTCCCCTTCCATTCATGGATCAGATGTTGGAAAGACTTGCAGGGCATGCATATTATTGTTTTCTCGACGGTTATTCAGGATATAACCAAATAGTGGTTGATCCAAGAGACCAAGAGAAAACCTCATTTACCTGTCTGTATGGAGTGTTTGCCTATAGGCGCATGCCATTTGGATTATGTAATGCCCCTGCAACGTTCCACGTTAACGTAGAAGCTAACGATGAGGAATGAAGGATGAGCCAACGTTAGTGACACTCAACATTGTCACTAATGTTGGGATGGCTAAAGATGGCCACATTAGAAGCCACGTTAACCTAGTTAACGTGGACTCTAACGTGAGACCTAGGGGCACATTGGAACGTTAGTGACAATGTTGAATGTCACTAACGTTCTCGAAGGATGGCAAGGGCCATGTTAGAAGCCATGTTAACCTAGTTAATGTGGGCTTTAACATGAAGCAAGAAGGGGTACACTGGAACGTTAGTGACAATGTTGAGTGTCACTAACGTTCTCGAAGGTTAACAAGGCAACGTTAAAAGCCACGCTAACCTAGTTAACGTGAGTTTTAACGTGAGGCAAAGGGGTGCATTGGAACGTTAGTGACAATGTTAAGTGTCACTAACGTTCTCGAAGCTTGATCAATCAATCCCTGTGGGATTCGACCTCACTCTATTGTGAGTTTTTACTTGACGACAAATTCGGTACACTTGCCGAAGGGAGATTTGTTGAGAGACAAGTTTTCCGTGCATCACTATGTCCTAAAAGTTATGAATGTCCTTTGAATCCATGACCTCTCTTAAATGAAAAATGTTTTAATTCAAAAGAACAAGAAGTACATGAGTTTCAAATTTATCCTTGAACTTAGTTTAATTATATTGATGTGGTGATAATACTTTTTGTTTTTCTGAATGAATGCTTGCACAGTGCATATGTCTTTTGAAGTTGTTGTTTAAGAATGTTAAATATGTTGGCTCTTGAAAGAATGATGACAAGGAGACATGTTATTAGATAATCTAAAAAATCAAAAAAAATGATTCTTGAAGCAAGAAAAAGCAGCAAAAAACAAAGCTTGCAGAAAAAAATAGCGAAAAAAATAGAAAGAAAAAGAAAAAGCAAGCAGAAAAAGCCAAAGCTCTTAAAACCAAAAGGCAAGAGCAAAAAGCCAATAACCCTTAAAACCAAAAGGCAAGGGCAAATAAAAAGGATCCCAAGGCTTTGAGCATCAGTGGATAGGAGGGCGCATTTGTGGAGTTGAACGCCAGTTTTTGTGCCAGTTTGGGCGTTCAACTCCAGTTTTTGATCCTTTTCTGGCGCTGGACGCCAGAATTGGGCAGAGAACTGGCGTTGAACGCCAGTTTTCGTCATCTATCCTTGTGCAAAGTATGGACTATTATATATTGCTGGAAAGCCCTGGATGTCTACTTTCCAACGCAATTGGAGAAAAAGAAGGAGATGGGTAGAAGGAGAGCTCCTCCCCACCATCCTGGCGTTTGAACGCCCAAACACTGCCTGTTTTGGGCGTTCAACGCCGAAATGTTGCTCTCCTGGGCGTTCAACGCTCAGTTGTTGCCCATTTCTGGCGTTGAACGCCAGATAGCTATCCTTACTGGCGTTCAGTGCCCACTGGATGCCCATTTTGGGCGCTGAACGCCCAAAATGGCCTTCACTGGCGTTTTCTTGCCAGTAAGCTCCCTATCTCTGTTTTGTTTGTAGATTCCTTCTGTAACCCTGTAAACTTATGCAAAAGATTCTTTATCTTAGTGTCAGTGAACTTTGTATAAACAAATAAAAATAAAAAAATAAAAAAAATAGGGCAAAAATGCTTAGAGGATTGTTGCCCCAAGGCTGGGTTGCCTCCCAGCAAGCGCTTCTTTATTGTCTTTAGCTGGACTTTGCTGAGCTTTCAATCTAGCTTCAGCCTTGAGCATTCTTGCTCAGTGTTGCCTTCAAAGTTTTAAAAAGAGTATAAAAGATTCTAACCCAATCAAATTAATGTTCTAGCCAAATGAGTTATGGGACCTTATTAAAGTTTGACACAGGATTTAATAGAAAAATTATTTTTGAAAAAGAAGGTTTTAAAAAGAGTATAAAAGATTCTAACCTAATCAAATTAATGTTCTAGCCAAATGAGTTATGGGACCTTATTAAAGTTTGATACAGGATTTAATAGAAAAATTATTTTTGAAAAAGAAGGTTTTAAAAAGAGTATAAAATATTCTAACCTAATCAAATTAATGTTCTAGCCAAATGAGTTATGGGACCTTATTAATAGAAAAATTATTTTTGAAAAAGGTTTTTTTTTTTAAAAATATGATAGCCAATTACCATGAACATAAACACCACGTTCTAATTAACTGAGCTATAAATTTAAAGTGTTTTAACAAGGGATAAATAATAAAAGACTCTAAACCAAAAAAAAAGAGAAGATTTTTCCTAATCTAAGCAACAAAATAATCCGTCAGTTGTTCAAACACGAACAATCCCCGGCAACGGCGCCAAAAACTTGGTAGCACAAATTGTGAATCACACTTTTCACAACTCGTACCACTAACCAGCAAGTGCACTGGGTCGTCCAAGTAATACCTTAAGGGTCGAATCCCACAGAGATTGTTGGTTTGAAGCAATCTATGGTTATCTTGTAAATCTTAGTCAGGAAGTCAATTATGTTTATCAGTTGAATTGCGAATAAACAATAGAGCATGGATTAAAGGTTACTTGTTATGCAGTAATGGAGAATATGTTGGAGTTTTATCCGCTCATCATGTTTCTATCTTTATTTTCTGTCTATTTATTAGTATTTTCGAAAACTCCATAACTATTTTATATCTGCCTGACTAAGATCTACAAGGTGACCATAGCTTGCTTCATACCAACAATCTCCGTGGGATCGACCCTTACTCACGTAAGGTTTATTACTTGGACGACCCAGTGCACTTGCTGGTTAGTTGTATCGAAGTTGTGAATGAAAAACAATTTATTAAGACGTGCGTACCAAGTTTTTAGTGCCGTTGCCTGAGATCACAATTTCGTGCACCAACATCATAGGATTTCATTTGGTTCTGGTTTCATCACAAAAGTTTTTCTACATCAGGAGATATCCATACAGGAAATCACTGCTCTAAGTTTGTAAATCATGTTTAGCCATTAGTGAGCAGTAAAATGTCAAAGCCTATAACTTTTAATTCATAGCTTCTAAAATCTTGAACTTTTGAGGAAACAAAATACTCATCATGAGGGTTCTATCAAAACTAGTTGTACTCAATTTAGTGGTTAATATCAATACCTGCAACTCAAAGAAATCACTAAAATTATCAACGAGTTTCAAAATTGCATGTCAATGAAACAGTGAACCTTCCATTTTGCAAATTGCATATTTAATTCTATAAAAATGAGATTATCCCAAAATTTGGATATAATGTTCTGCACATACCAATCTTTTGACTTTCTTTGGTTGAAACTCAAAAATTCATCAGAATTAAAAGTTGTGTAGGTTGGAAGTTGCTACTGGATTAATTCAAAAATAGATTTTTCAACAGAAACCATTTACTTTCAAAACTTTTTATCTTTTAACCTACTCATCAGAAAGTTCTAAAAATTTGAGAGGATGATCTAACCTCATCAAGGATTACCATGGAATTATTACACAATTTTTGAGTCGCTAGATTTTGCCCATAAATTCACGCAAGTCGCTGCCTAATTTTAGTAACCATATCACAGAATTTGGCTTAGGTTCTAACTAATCATTTCGGTTTCCTAAGCTTTTCATCATCTCTTAATCATCTTCATCATTATCATGCATAATCCAATATCATAGATAGCAGCAATTACTCATTACATCATCAACAATAATCATTCACACAAACACAAACAAATAATTATACTAGCCTAACCCCTACCTCAATGGAGTTCACTCTTGCACAAGAAATCGGTTCTAGCTTTCCCTTCTTCCTTCGGTCAACTTTACTTCAAACTTTGGCCAGTCCTTCCTTCACTTTTCCTTGCTCTCCTTGCTTAGCTTGATCATCTCCATGAAGGTGTGTAGCTAGAGGCTTGAGGAATCATGTGGAAGTGGTGAAGATTGAAAGAACTCCCTTCTCTTCCTCGGTTCACTCTCACTCTCGGACTCCTCTCTTCCCCTAACTCCCTTCTCATCTCTTCTTTTTTTTTCACACTTAATAATAACATGACTTATATAAAGAATGATCTAATGATAAAGGACTAGATGATTAAAAAGAGGTGTGATTCGGTGACAACAATCAAAGGAAGACACTTATCTAAGTGTATGTGTTCCAACTAGGGGTGTACATGGGCCGGGTCACACCGGGTTTGGCCTAACCCAGACCCGGCCCGAAATATATACCGGGCCTAATTTTTTTACCCTAACCCGGCCCTAGACCTGATGAAACCTACACACCTTCTGGCCGGGTGAAAACTGGGTCTTTAGTATGTAAAAATCACCTAATCTCCAACTATTATTTCACAATTCACAGAATAAAATTCACTAAAAAATAACACAAAATAGTTAAGTCACATACAAATAACACAAAATAACACAAAATAGTACGCTAAATAGTTAAGTCACATACAAATAACACAAAATATTACGCTAAAGTCTTGTTCTTCCTAAAGATAGAACTTTAACTAATAGTCTTTATAACACAACATTAGCCACAGAAGAATACTCATCACCCATCAATTGCTATTAATATTGTCAACTTGTTCCTTGTGATATGGATGCATTAGTAAAACCTACAAATTACAAAACATATAAAATTATTCATTTTCATATAAGATATTATTACTTCAAATAATTAAGTCACAATAATAAAATATTATAAATGTACCTTTAACAATCTTCTGACTACTATCAAATTGATCAAAATCTTGATCTCCAACTTCTTGTTTTAAAGGGCACAACCAACTTTGAGTGCATATCAAAGCTTCAGCCATTAATGGTGACAAAGAGCTGCGGAAGACATCAAGCACACGTCCATTAGTGCTAAAGCATGATTCAAAAGCAACGGTTGAGACCAGAATACCTAAGATGTCATGGGCTATGAGAGAAAGAATCCTATATTTTGAAGCATTCACTTTTCACCAAGCCAATATATCAAAATTCTCATCTTCTACAGTATCCTCGGCCAGATATCTCTCCACGTCTGACTTGCTATCTGCATTAGCCTTCTCTCTTTTTTGTTTTTCCACATATTCACTCTATTTTCAGAAACTCCCTTAGCACCAATTGAGACTTTATTATTGTCATCCAAGACATCTCTAGATGAACTTCCACCATCCTCCCTTCCTTTATCATCTACAGCCTCCTGTTTGTAAAACTTATATAAAGTCTCCAATGTTAGTTTAACAAAACCAGTCATACTAGGAGACACTTCCTTGTCATAAACATCCTCCAAACACCAACAGAGATAATCTAGTTTATAACGAAGATCCAATACAAAAGCAACAAGTAACAACGGGTTAAATTTGTCAACAGGTCCCCAATATTTATGATATTTATTCTTCATAGAACATGCCATACACCCTAACAATTCAAAATGATTTTGGCTCCAAGATGTTAATTGAGAAGTAATAGATGCAATTTCATGAAAACATTTGTTTGATGTAACATGCAAGGAAGAAAAGAAACTCAAAGTTATTTCGTAAAAGATTCTCAAAAACTCAATGAATAATCTAGCATGTTGCCAATCAAGTGGTATAGGTGGACCAACTTTCCTTTTTTCCCCACTATCCTCTCCAAACCATCTAAGAAAATCAGGTTCTTCATCATAAGGTCTATCAAAAGCTTTTTCAAACTTATCGGCATGTTCCAACATTAGATAGGTCGAATTTAATCTAGTTGGAACATCCAAGCACACAAGACTTTTAGATTCAATCAACTCAACCACAATGCAGTCTTTAAACTTTTTAGTCCGTTGAGGAGAGGACCTAACATACCTGACAGCATTTCTAATGCTTTCAATTGAAGTTTGTTGCTCTTTAATTCCTTCATTCACTATCAAATTCAGAACATGAGCGCAACATCTCACATGCAAATACTTTCCTCCACACACCAACCCACCTCTTGCACCTAATTTCCTTTGAAGGTAAGTAATAGCTCTATCATTCGAAGTTGCATTATCTACTGTGATTGTGAAGACTTTTTCAAATCCCCACTCTCTCAAGCATTTCTCAATTTCTCTTCCTACTGTATCACCCTTGTTGTTCTCAATTTGGAAAAAAATTATAATTCTCTGTTGTAACTTCCATTCTTCATCAACAAAATATGTAGTCAAACTCATATAACTATAATTCCGATTTGATGTCTAACAATCTGTTGTCAAGCAAACCCGAGCACATGACTTTGCCAACCATTCTTTTAGCTTTTTCTTTTCATCTAAATAATGTTGAAAGTAATCTCTTGAGATCGTCACCCTAGATGGGACCGTAAATCTTGGCTCAAATCGATTTAACATTTTGTGAAACCCAATCCCCTCAACAACTTTAAACGGCATTTCATCAAGTACAACGAACTCAGCTACAGACTTCTTACAATCTTCCAAGTTATAACCCTTAAAAGCCTTGCATAGTTCCCCTTCTTCATCAATTTTAGGCATATAACCATGAAGTGTCCCCTGCTTTCCCACTTTAGTAAATATCTACTTATGAGCACTCTTTAAGTGCTTATTTAGAGAATTTGTGCCATGTTTAGTAGGGTGACAACTATATTTTTTCTGGCAATGATTACATTTAGCCTGATGCTGTCCCTTTGTCTCAGTCAACGGAAGTACAGTAAAATGCTGCCAAACATATGATTTTTTTTCCTTAGAAAAAACTTCTGGATCTTCATTATTTGCATCTTTGTTTTCTTCATCTACTTGTGGTGCATTAATAGCAGGAGTAGGAGCAGTAAGATTTTTAGCTTCAATAGCAGGAGTAGGAGCAGCAAGATTTTCAGCTTCAATTTCTATTGTTTTGTCCTCTTCAATGGTTGGTGGAGGAACACAATTATCTCCTCCTCCCATTGTTCATATCCTAAACAAACAAAATCAATACTTAATTAGAAATTTCTCCTAATTTTAAGGAACACAATTATCTCCACCACTTCTATACACATTACAAGACACATTACATCAGATGCATCTTCATTAGTATTCTTCCACTCCAAAATCTAATCACTTCTATACATATTACAAGACACAAATCTATTTTGAAAACAAGACAAATACACACTTTAAACACATAATTTTTCAGTCAACACCATCTCAATGTTCTTATGTTTTCTATCCTATCAAAATCATAAATTTCAATAATCAAAATTTCTACTCAGAAATTCTAATAACAGGAAGAATAATAACGACTTAATCAAAATACTAACAGGATGAACAAAATCAAAACAAAACACTAATATGAAGAACAAAACACTAACAGAAATTCTATTAACCAAATTCCTAATCCAAATCAATACACTAAATCATAACAAAACACATAAGAAAAACAAATTACTAACAGGAATTATATTAACCAAAATCCCTAATCCAAATCAATACCCTAAATCAGAACAAAACACTAATAGAAATTATATTAACCAAAATACTAATCAGAAATTCTAATAATCAATACCCTAAATCCCTAATCATAACTTCCAATAGTCAAATCCCTGATCAAAAATTATATTAACCAATTCCCTAATTAGAAATTCAAAACGCAAATTATTTACCTAAACTAAACTTGAGCATGGGCTAGAGAAGAGAAGAGAAGAAGAAGACCAGCGGCAAAAGCAGTGCACTGGGTCAGAGATGCTCTGTCACCGTTTGCAGTTGTCGCCATCGTCACTAGGAGCCGAGGATGGGGATCGGTTACTGGCGTGGTGAATGTGGCTGTTGAGAGACAGAGAGAGGGCTGAGAGGGAAAGGTGGCGCCATACGTGATGCGATGGTGTGCTGCGATAGAAAGGCTAGCAGCGGAGGGGAAGGGCCTGAGGGGAAGGGCTGAGGGGACTGAGCTCTGAGGGTGGCACTGCTGTGGCAAGGTCAGGGTGCGTGGAAGAGGCGGAGTAGGCATGGAGGCAGTGAAGCTTGCGTGAAGAGTGAAGACGTGAATGTGTGTGTGTGCCCTAGACCCCTTCCCCTAGTTAGGAAATTAGAAACTGATCCCTCCACCAGGCCAGGCCGGGTGGCCCGAGCTATGGCCCGGTCCCGGTTTCATACCTTTTGTAACACCCTAATTACCCTATGCCTTACCTCGCGTCATAAAGCAAAGGTTAATCAATGGTTACGACAAGTCTAAAGCTTATACATATAATATATATAGAAGGAGTAATATATTCTAGAAGCCCGATGAAGGATACAGCTCAAAAACAGAATTTGAAAAGCGCAAAACGTACACACAAAGCTACAAACTTAACTCAAAAGAAATAGATATAATATAACAAAATATCAGAGTATAATAGTATAAAGATCTAGCCACGGCTCGTGGAGTTTAAGCCGGCTAACTATATACAGACAATATATAATTCTGAAAGTTAAAAACAAATTAAACAGATTATACAAGTTTTCTCTCAAAGTAAACCTCTAGGCAAAAGTACATACAAAAGATGAGAGATATGAACAAAAGAAGCAAAAAGACTCCAAAATATATCCAGGATCCTCCGCTCTGTCACCATCGAAGTAACTCACCGAGGTGGGTTGCGACCTGCATCTGAAAAACAACAGCAGAATATGGTATGAGAACCGGAGGTTCTCAGTATGGTAATAGTGTCCAGCGATGTAAGATATAAGACTCCAGGATGCCAGAGGCAATCCTAGAACTTCATATCCATCACAAGATTCATATTAAAGCATAACTAAAATAGTACAACATAACTTAAAACCTTAACATATTAAAAAGGGGGTAATCTAGCTTAAAGAATTTTCTAATCTAACAGTCCTCCGCTGTCCCACAGCCTTCACCGACCTATCCTCTATGCAATCCCATCGCCACCGCCTTCCGAACCTCCTCAATCCCAGTAGAAAACATAATTAATTACTATGCAAGTAAAACACAAGTATAGGCATATATATCAAGTAATTCAAATAGGCAAGTAAGCATGTTATACAATTAGGCAAGCAATTTCAAGTCAACAAAGCATACAAACATATAGAAGATGCACATGATGAGTGCTTGTCCTACTGACTGTGATATCACATTGTCAGTTCAACTGCCAACATGACACATCTCCATGGAGATGTCACCCTTCAGAATCATAATGGGAACCCCCGAGATATGGTACTCGGAACACCGTCCAGGATTTTGTGCCTGCATACTCTAGTGATCCGAAGGGATGCGAGCGGGATACTCTTGCCACGGACCTCACATCTCAACGCAAGCGGGACGAACCACCGCCCTTACGCCGCCGCCGCTACCTCGACAGGCGGGATCCAACCACCGTCCTTGCAGGGTGCATAGCGTCTCAAAAATTTCAACTTAAAAGTGTTACATCAGTGGTTTT
Organism: Arachis ipaensis; assembly: GCF_000816755.2. Taxonomy (NCBI): domain Eukaryota; kingdom Viridiplantae; phylum Streptophyta; class Magnoliopsida; order Fabales; family Fabaceae; genus Arachis; species Arachis ipaensis. The sequence goes on along the minus strand of NC_029790.2, from coordinate 102,188,399 downwards.
GAAAATTTTATTATTTCATTATATCAATATTTCATCATTTCCAACTCCGAGTCCTTGACTCATCTCAACCACTGTCAATTCACAATTTCATTTCCGAACTCATTAGTTCATCAGTTCTTAATTCATGTATCCTTCTCCCTTCTCACTCCACCAAACCCATCCTCAGTACACCAAAAGCCTAAGCCTCTGTTCTCTAACTTTTCAAGGTATAACCAAATTAAATCTCCTAGGACCTTTTCCCATGTTTTGATACCCGAAAATAAGCCCAAGAGTCTTAAATAGGTGTCACAGAAGGTTACAAGCTTGTTGGGAAGGTGAAACAGTTAAAAACAACAATTTATTTGAAAAACAGGGCATGTGCGTACGCACAGGGGTGTGCGTGCACACGCCGAGGAGGATTTTCAAAATGTGTGCATACGGATAGAGGTGTGCGTACGCACAAGTGTGAAATTTTCCAATTCTGTTCATTCGCACAAGGCATGCGAACGCCCTCAACAGAATACACCTTCCAACGTGTGCATGCGCACAGCTTGCCAAACTTTGTTGGTTATGTGTGCGCACAGGGCGTGCTAGCGCTCCCATCAGTAAGCCTTCCCCTGTGTGTCTGTACGCACAAAGCTGTGCATTCACACATGTTCAAACACTCACAGGAGTGTGCGTGCGCACACAAACCAGAAATCACAAATCTTGTAGCATTCACAAAAATATATAGCTAATCAATGCACATAAATATATTTATTCTTATAGTTTCACATGAGTAGGTACCCAAATTCCCATTATATTATCATGACACATTCCCTTATTATCTTTTGTTCCCACAATTTCCCATATTTAATTAACACACATAATTCTATCTTAAGCTAACCAAAGATTCAATTGGGGTATAAAATTGTTTTTCCGCTTAAGGCTAGTAATGTGGTAAAATACAGAACAAATGGGATTTAAAGGCTCAAAGTGGTTAACAAAGGTAATTGAAAGGGTAGGCTTAGTTTGGATAAGTGAGTTTAAACAAGTAATGGCCTCAATCATATGCAAACATATAAATATATTAAACATTGGACATATAGGATGAAACAAAAAGTAGATTACAATCATATAGAAGTAAACACACAAGAATAAAATAATTATGGTTAAATAATGTAACCATGCATTTGGGCTCAAATCTCACAGGTTGTGTGTTCTTTAGCCCAAAAATCATGTTCCAAATACAACTTCAAGCAAATTCCAACATAAAAGTTTTGATTAAAATTAGTGAAATTTTGTTCTAAAGATAGGGTCTTAGAAGAAACTTATTGTCTTTTCAATCAAGTAGAACATGCATGCAACTAATCTATTACTATGTAATTTATCCTATTCTACAAAAGAAAAACTAACTAAATATCCTAATATATTGGTGTTAGGAAAGAGGAATTACCTCCGGAAGTCAGGTACTGACCAACCTCCCTACACTTAAGGCTTTGCACCGTCCTCGGTGCCATCTGTCAGGAACAAAGGTGGGCTGGTAGCAGTATCTCCACAGTCAGGACCGTCATGGCTCCCTGTGCTGGTAAAGGAAGGGGAGTCCGGGGTGTCTGAGTCCTTGAATTTTCCCATAATCAGCTCCTTAAGGTATGTGAATCGGCGCTTGTTACGGCGCTCTCTTAGCTTTGCTTTCTGTTCCTGCCGATCCAACTTTTCAAGTATCTGATGGAGCAGTTGGGTTGTTGTAGGTGCTTGTGGTGTGGAAGGAGGAATGTCCTCAGCCGGTTCGGTAGGCTGGCTAGTAGTGGCTGCTGGAAGTCTAATATATTTCCTGTTAGGGACGTACTGATCATCCCGTGAAAGTATGGCTTTAGTGTCCCCAGCTTTGTAGGAGACTCCGGCTGCTGAGACGAGATCCGAGACCAAGGCGGGAAAAGGTAAGTTGCCCGCAATCTGTACGTGTTCTATGGCATTCTGGATGTGTCTTGGTAGGTTCAGAGGCTGGTCTGTAAGGATGCACCATAGTAGAACGGCCATGTCTGCAGTGAAGAAGGATTCGTGAGTGCTCGGAAAGACGTAGTGGGACATAATCTGTGCCCATACGCGAGCCTCCAAGGTAAGTGATGAAGCCGGTATTCCCTTAGGACGGGAACGGTGGTATCCATAGATCCATCTGCTGCCAGGTAGTGCGATAACTCTGAGAACGGTGTCTCAGTCAAATTGGTACATCTGGCGCTTGAGTGAGGCTTCTTGAAAGGCGTCCAATCCTTCTGGAGTAGGGGGAAGATCTAGAGCTTGTTGAATGGCCTCTTCTGTAATGGGGACTTGCTTCTGACATACATAGACAGACTGCAGGGTTGGCAGGTGGAAATTAGAGTAGAACTCAACTACCCAAGAAAGATTAACCTGCCTTGGCTGTCTCTGGAGGAAATCCCATTGTCTTCGTTCAATTTGCGGCTCAACAAAGATAGCAATATTGGGCGGGAGGATAAGAAGGTATTCATTGTTGTAGCTTCGTCCTGCCAGGATAGGGAACATCTGCTCACAGTAGCGATTGGGAAATCGCACAGTGTCCTTTGCTGGGAAGGCTTTTTCTTTTTCATCAACCTTTATAATCCTCTTAATTCTTTTTGTTGAGGGTTTGACTGCAGTTGAAGAAGGCTCTACCACTAATGCTCTTTTTGTTCCTCTTCTTGCTGGTGGTTTGGGAGTAGCTTTCTCTTTTCCTTTCTTGGTGGTCATTCTGAAAAGGGAAAAAGAAAGTAACATGAATTCAAAGGGACAAAGCAAGGAAGAGGATGGTATAAGTGATAATCAATGCACGGTAAAGAGGATGTCGTTAACACATGGTCATGACTACATGTGAAAAGTTCACCAATGGAAATATAGAAAATGGATTTGATGACAATTAAATGCAAGGTGTTTATTGGCATGCAGGCAAAGACATGAGTAGCATAGATCAAGCATTTAATTTGTTAAATATGTCATCACTCGTAACAAACTAACCATCACGTTTGTATTGACAATTAAAGTAAATTAATAAAATAGTAAAGGGAATTTATGAAAAGCAAGCATTGAATAGTAGAATAGAATAATGTAGAAAATGCATAATGCCATATGGGCTTTTTCACAAACACGTAGCATGCATGATGAATAAACTATTGAAAATAATAATTTGAACATGCAAGTAACCCTTTAAAAAGTAATATATAATTGCCAAATAATTTTGCAACAATCCACAAGCATATAATGAGAAATAATGACTCAATTAAATTTCTAACACCAATTAAAAGAAAAAAAGAAAGAAAAAGAAAATATGGATAATGAAAGTAAAAAGAAAAGAAAAGAAGAAAACATAAAAATAAGAAAGATAATGGAAAAGTAAGGAAGGAAGAAGAAAAGAAAAACCTTGATAATGGGGATGAGAGAGAGGGAGAAGAAGGTGAAAAAGAAGGAAGAAGGAAGAAGGAAGAAATAAGGAGGGAAAAGAGAAAATAGGATTTGGGGAGAAGAAAGATAAGATATTTGGAAAATCAGGGTAAGCTGTGCGGTGCAAGCGACGCGGACGCGGACGCGTGGGTGACGCGTTCGCGCGAATTGCGCTTATTCGGATTGACGCGGTCGCGTCAGTCACGCGGTCGCATGACACGTTTTATGCTACTGGTGCGAAGGCAGCCTCGCGCTCGCACAAGTCTCTGTTCGAAATCTTATTTTGCCAAAATAAGGGTGACGCGATTGCGTGGGTCATGCGACCGCGAGAGTGGCCAATATTGGGATATGACGCGGACGCGTGGGGCACGCGTTCGTGTGGTAAGGGCTGTGCGTCTAGCGCTAGTCCAGCACCACTCCAGCATAACTTTTGGCTATGCACCCTTTTCACATCGATTTTCAGGTTACGCGGCCGTGTGGGTGATGCGGTCGCATGGGAGGCAAATTTTTCACATGACGCGGATGCGTGGGGCACACGGTCGCGTGGGGCGATTTGTGCCAAAGGCACGCCTCCAGCCATGCTCTCGCGTGACTTTCTATTCGCTTTCTTATTCTTTCTGAGCCACCTACGACGCGGACGCGTCATTGATGCGGTCGCGTCGCGTGAAAATTTTTTTTTTAAATAAAAATATGCAAATGCAGATGCAAGCTAAATGTGCGAATAAGGAAAAGAGTTATGGAAAAAGAAAATTACGAATAAAGAAAAGAACGATCATACCATAGTGGGTTGTCTCCCGCCTAGCACTTCGGTTTAACGTCCGTAAGTTGGACGGTCCACTAGCTCAGTCTTCGGCTATGTGTGGATCCTCCAAGAGGAAGATCTCGAGCTCCTTGTTTTTCTTCATCTTCTCGCCATGGTAGAGCTTCAAACGATGTCCATTAACTTTGATGAGTTCAGAGCTTGAAGGGTGACTTAGGTGAAAAACTCTGTATGGCTCGGCCTTCTCTACTCTTTATGGACCTTCCCATCTTGATCTCAACTTGCCTGGCATGAGCCTCAGTCGAGATTTATAAATGAGGACTAAGTCCCCAGGTTGAAACTCTCTCCTCTTGATGTGCTTATCATGTACAGCCTTCATCTTTTCCTTGTACATCCTCGAGTTCTCATAAGCTTCCAGGCGAAGGCTTTCTAATTCTTGCAGTTGCAACTTCCTTTCAGCTCCGGCTGTTTCAAATCCCATGTTGCACTCTTTTATTGCCCAAAAGGCTTTGTGCTCTACTTCAACTGGGAGATGACAGGCTTTTCCATAAACTAAGCGAAAGGGACTCATCCTAATGGGTGTCTTGTATGCTGTTCTGTATGCCCAAAGTGCATCTTGTAGCCTGGTGCTCCAGTCTCTCTTATGAGGTTTGACTATCTTCTGTAATATACGCTTTATCTCTCTGTTTGACACCTCGGCTTGCCCATTAGTCTGAGGATGGTAGGCTGTTGCAACTTTATGAATTATCCCATGCTTCTTCAGTAAGCCTGTTAGTTTCCTGTTACAAAAATGGGTGCCTTGATCGCTCACGATTGCTCGTGGGGATCCAAAGCGACAAATAATGTGGTTTCTAACAAAGGAAACAACAGTGTTAGCATCATCAGTGCGGGTAGGAATTGCTTCCACCCATTTGGAAACGTAATCCACAGCTAACAATATATAAAAATGACCATTAGAATTTGGAAATGGACCCATGAAGTCAATGCCCCAAACATTAAAAACTTCACAGAAAAGCATAATTTGTTGAGGCATCTCATCCTTCTTGGATATATTACCAAATTTTTGGCATGGGAAACAAGATTTGCAAAATTCAGCAGCGTCTCTAAAAAGAGTAGGCCACCAGAATCCACAGTCTAAGATTTTTCTAGCTGTTCTTTGAGGGCCAAAATGTCCTCCACTCTCAAATGAGTGGCAGGCCTTGTACCAAGTAAATAGGCTCGAAATTTATCCAGAGCAAAAACAATAGCAAGAAGCTCTTTCTCAGTAGTAGTATAATTAGACTGAGAGGCATCTAAAGTTTTAGACGCATAAGCAATTACAAAGGGGTCCTTACCTTCACGCTGAGCCAGTGCTGCACCTACTGCATGGTTGGAGGCATCGCACATTATTTCAAATGGCTGGCTCCAGTCTGGTCCTCTCACAATTGGAGCTTGAGTCAGGGCGGTCTTCAGCTTATCAAATGCTTGTTTGCAATCCTCACTGAACTCGAACTCAATATCTTTCTGCAGTAGTCTAGATAAGAGAAGAGCTACTTTACTAAAGTCCTTAATGAATCTCCTGTAAAAACCTGCATGGCCAAGAAACGAACGAACTTCCCTCACAGAGGAGGGGTAAGGTAAACTAGAAATAATATCCACCTTTGCTGGATCTACAGAAATGCCAGTGTTAGACACAACATGTCCTAGTACAATCCCTTGTTTAACCATAAAGTGACATTTTTCAAAATTCAATACAAGGTTTGTACTGACACATCTATCTAACACTCTAGATAAACTATCCAAGCAAAGATTGAAGGAATCACCATATACACTAAAGTCATCCATAAAAACCTCCATACAGTCCTCAATAAGATCAGAGAAAAGACTCATCATGCACCTTTAGAAAGTAGCTGGTGCATTGCACAAGCCAAAGGGCATTCTCTTATAAGCATAAGTCCCAAAAGGACATGTAAAAGTAGTCTTTTCCTGATCTTCAAGAGCTCTATGAATCTGGAAATAACCTGTGTAACCATCTAAAAAGCAATAATATGATTTACCTGACAGACGATCCAGCATTTGATCAATGAATGAAAGAGGATAGTGATCCTTACGAGTGGCCTGGTTTAGGTGTCTGTAGTCAATGCAGACCCTCCAAGCGTTCTGAACTCTGGTTGCCATGAGCTCTCCATGCTCATTCTTCATTGTAGTGACTCTAGACTTCTTGGGCACCACTTGTACTGGGCTTACCCATTCACTGTCTGAAATGGGGTAGATGATATCTGCCTCCAGTAGTCTGGTCACTTCCTTCTTAACATCCTCTAAGATAGTGGGGTTTAGTCTTCTCTGGGGTTGACGGACAGGTCTTGCTCCCTCTTCTAAAAATATTATGTGCTCACAGACCTGAGGGTTGATGCCTATTATGTCTGTCAAACTCCAACCAATTGCCTTCTTGTGCCTCCTCAATACACTAAGTAGCTGCTCTTCTTGTTGAGAAGTGAGTTCCATTGCATTGATAACTGGAAACTTCTACTTGTCCTCAAGGTAAGCATATTTGAGGTGTGGAGGGAGGGGTTTCAATTCTAACTTCTGCTCATGGTTAGGCTCTGGGTTGTCTGGAGCTGGTAGCAATGGTAAAGCACTGTCATTGTCCTCAGAAAGTGTCCCCACACTCAGACCTTGTCCTATGTACTTCTCTTCAAATTCCTCCTGGTGAATTTCAGCCATGGTTTTATCTATGATGTCACACTGGAGGATAGAATGATCCTCTGGAGGATGCTTCATAGCTCCATTCAGATTGAATATTACTACTCGGCCATCTATTTCAAAAGAGTATGTTCCTGAAAAAGCATCTAATTTGAACTTTGAGGTCTTCAGGAATGGTCTTCCTAGTAGGATTGATGATGGCTTCTCTGAGTCATTTTGGGGCATCTCCAGGATATAAAAGTCAATGGGAAATGTGAGCCCCTTAATGCCCACTAATACATCTTCAGCTATTCTAACTACCGTAATAATGCTTTTATCTGCTAACACAAAATGAGCTGCCGACCTTTTTAAGGGAGGGAGCCTCAAGGTATCATATATGAACAAAGGCATTATACTAACACATGCTCCTAAATCACACATGCAGTCAAAAAATATCACACCACCAATAATACGATTAACTATACATGGACCTGGATCACTACACTTTTCAGGTATACCTCCCATTAAAGCAAATATAGAACTACCTAAAGGAATAGTTTCTAATTCATAAATTTTGTCTTTATGTATACATAAATCTTTTAGAAACTTTGCGTACTTAGGTACCTGCTGAATAACATCAAAAAGGGGAACAGTTACCTCAACCTTTTTGAATATCTCTACCATTTTGGGGTCGGGTTCCAACTGCTTCCTGGCCTTCCTTGCAATTTGTGGAAATGGAATAGGAATGGCGTCCTTCACAGCTTCAGCATCCTCTGGTGCTTCTTCCTGTGATTGAGCTTCTTCTTCAGCCATGTCATGTATGTCCTCTTCCTCTTCAACATCTTCTACTCTCACTACCTCTTCAGCTGAGGTGTGTTCTGGTGGGTTTGGTTCCTTCTGATTCCTCTCTTGCAGTGTAGTTCTGGACCTTAGGGTGATGGCATTGATTCCACCAAGGGTTGAGAAGGAATTCCACTGGAGTTTGCCTGTTGAGTGGTTGAAGTATTGGGTGGTGCCAGCTGAGAGATGAGAGCTTGTATGGCGGATGTTAGGCCATTAAGTAAACTTTCCATGTTCCTTTGTCCTTGTGCAATGGATTGAATGGCCTCTTCACTCGGAGAGGAATTAGATTGAGTGATCTGTGGAACTTGTTGTTGGTTGTGCTGTGGCCCTTGGGACTGCCTCAGGTGAGGTGCTCTGTAAGGCTGGTTCTGGTTCTGCTGCCTGTTGTTGTTATTATTCCACCTTTGATATCCTTGATTGTCTCTGCCTCCTCTGTTATTATTGTCCCTCCAATTCTGGTTAGAATTATCTCTCCAACCTTGGTTGGAATTGTCCTGCCATCCATGGTTGTAACTGCCACCTTGATTGTACCCTTGGTTGGGGCGGTCATAGAAGTTATGAGTGGCTGCCACGGTGTTGTCTTCCTATTGGAGTTGCGGGCATTCATCAGTATAATGGCTGTAATCAGCACATATTCCGCACACTCTCTGTGGGACTAGCTGTTGGCTTTGATGCGCTTGTTGTTGACTCAACTGCATCTGCTTCAGTAAGGTGGTCATTTCACTTATCCTCTGAGCCAGAGCAGTAGTCTCCTTGCTAGAAGATACCTCTGCAATAGCTTTTGACCGGCCTTGTTTCTGTCTGTGATTCCTTGTAGATTCAGCTAAGTCGCTGATCAATTGCCATGCCTCATCAGTGGTCTTGTACTTTTTCATAGACCCATTGCTAGCAGTTTCCAATGTAGTCTTATCTTGGGGCCTCATGCCCTGTGTTACGTAGCCGAGCAACACTATCTTGTCAATCATATGGTGGGGGCAAGCTTCCAGAAGATTGTTGAAGCGCTCTCAATATTTATAGAGAGTTTCGGAGTCGTCCTGAACAATCATGGAAATGTCTTTCCTCAGTTTATCAGTAACTTCAGCTGGAAAAAATTTTTCCAAAAATTCTCTTCTAAGTGTATCCCAGTCGGATACAGTTGCTGCGGGTTGAGTGTAGTACCACTCTCTCACCTTTCCCTCAAGAGAGAATGGGAAGGCTTTTAACAAAATTAAAGTTTCATCTGCACCATCACGCCTGACAGTAGAACAGGCTGCTTGGAAGTCTCTAAGGTGCTTGATAGGCTTTTGAGCAGGTAAGCCATGAAACTTGGGTATCAAAATGAGCAGTGCTGTTTTTATTTCAAAGTCTGTAGCCACCGCTGGGTGATGCGCTTGAAATGGTTGCATTGAAAAATCAGGGGCTCCAGCCTCCTGGATAGTAATTCTCCTAGGTGCTGCCATGTCACCTGCACGTAAATAAACCGAATCAGCAGAAAGGGAGCCTGATTCTTCCTCAAGTGATGTTTTAAATTCGCCCTCAGAGAGGACTAACCGACGCCGAGCTTGCCTTATTTGTGAAATAGTTCTTTCAATCTCAGGATCGAATACTGGCAAGCTTGGATCAGGAAGTGAACGCGTCATTTAACGAAAGAAACATGAAGCTCATAGTAGCAAAATAAAATAAAATGCAAATAAATAAATTCCAATTAATAACTTTAGCACTCTATTGCAACTCCCCGGCAATGGCGCCAAAAATTGTCGTGAAAAAAATTGGCGAGTTAAGAAATTATTAGAAGAGATACGTTGCAAGTACAGTTCTTAACCAACCAGAAATCCGCTAATCAATTTAGAAGGGTTGTCACAAAATTTAGATTAAAATACTGGGAGTATGAGTCTCAGGTCATCTCCCAACGAGTTGCAGAGAGATGTGCTATTTTATTAATCAGATATTTTCAAAAATGGTTTGAGTTGAATAACGGGAAATTAAATTGGAGAATTTATGTAATTTTAAATAAAAACCTTGACTGGGAGTAGATTAGTTGGAAGCCCTATTCTTGTTGAAGTACTCTCAAGATTAATTGATAATTGAAGGCTGCTCTGCTTAGTTATCCCTTACTAGGTAGAGGAAGGTCAAGCAAGTTGGAAAGCTATTTCTAGTCACAAATCCTAATCCTCCCCCTTGGGAATGATTAGTGTCAGTGATTAGAGAACAAACCAACAATAAACCTAATTACAATTTTTCTCTTGAGTAATCCAACTCAAGGTTCCCTTTCAATCATCTCCCAATCAAGTTATGGAACTACTCGCTCATTATGTTTGTAAAATCCATGAAATAAGAAAAGGAAATATTGAAAGACATGATGAATAATAATCAAAGGAATCAATTAAAAATAAAAATAGTTCTTGTATTAATAAATTCTAAAAAATAATCCAATGATAATTCTGAGTAAATAAAGAACATGGAAGAGTAAGAGACAGGTAAAAAAAACAAACGAGAATGACGAAGTCTTGACGGAGGTAATAACTCTTCTCAATATCCCAATGCGAAAAGCAATAAAAATACAATCCTAAGAACTATGAATGTGCAGAGAGAAAACCTAGAGGAGGAGTAAAAACTATATCTAAAACTGAGAATTCTCTGAAATGAATTGTTGTCCTTCGTTTCTCCATGTTCCTTGGCTCTAGTCTACTTTTTTGGGCCGAAAATTGGGTCAAAATAGGGCCCAAAATTGCCCCCAACGAATTCTGCAGATTCTGCAGATCGCGCATGTCACGCGATCGCGTCATTCATGCGGACGCGTCATTCGGCGATTTGCCTTGCCATGCGTGCGCGTCGTCCACGCCTCCGCGTCACTTGTGCAGTTCCAATCCGCGCGGTCGCGTGAGCCATGCGTCCGCGTCACTGCGATTTCCTCTATGTCGCGCGGTCGCGTGAGCCATGTGTCCGCGTCACTTCTCGCTGATCATCTCCTCAATTTCTTGTGTTCCTTCCATTTTTGCAAGCTTCCTTTCTAATCTCCAAGTCATTCATGCCCTATAAAGCCTGAAACACTTAACACACAGATCACGGCATCTAATGGAATGAAGGAGAATTAAAATACATAATTAAAAGTCTTTAGGAAGCAAATATTCAATCATGTAATAATTTTAGGAAGGAAATATAAATGCATGCCAATCATATGAATAAGTGGGTAAAGAATTGATAAAACCATACAATTAAGCACAATATAAACCATAAAATAGTGGTTTATTAGTAACATACCCACTATGTCTAGCCAACGTTATCTTGGTAAAAAAGTCAAATGGGAAGTAGCGGATATGCACTGACTACACCGACCATAACAAAGCCTGCCCAAAAGATCCCTACCCACTTCCTAGTATAGACGCTCTAGTGGATGCATTTTTCGGATACAAGTACCTCTCCTTCATGGATGCTTATTCGGGATACAATCAAATCTTGATGTATCCACCCGACCAAGAAAAGACCTCATCCCTAACCCCAAAAGCAAATTACTGCTATATCGTCATGCCATTTGGGCTCAAAAACACATGAGCTACCTACCAAAGATTGATGAACAAAGTCTTTGCAGACCACATTGGGAAACTAATGAAGGTTTACGTAGACGATATGCTGGTGAAAACACAAAGTGAGGAATCCTTGTTACCCGACCTTACCAAAGTGTTCGACACCATCAGAAAGCATGGCATGCGACTTAACCCTGCAAAATGCACCTTTGCAGTAGAAGCTGGCAAATTCTTGGGCTTCATGCTCACACAAAGAGGAATTGAGGTGAACCCAGATAAATGTCAGGCAATACTCAACATGAAAAGTCTGACCTGCGTCAAAGATTTTAAAAAATTCTTGGGGCAACCACCCAGCCTTACCCGACCACGGGAAAGAGAAGCACTCATATTATACCTCGCAGTAGAAAATCGGGCAATAGCCTCAGCACTAGTTAGAGAAGACGAAAGTAGACAACAACCCATCTACTTCATTAGCAAAGCTTTACAAGGGGCCGAACTGAACTATCAAAAGATAGAAAAGTTCGCCTATGCACTCATACTCACTTCTCGCCGACTCCGCCCGTACTTTCAAGCGCACACTATCAAGGTTCGGACCAACCAACCCATAAAAAGCATCCTACAGAAGACAGACTTAGCTGGAAGAATCCTACAGTGGGCAGTCGAGTTGTCTGAATTCGATCTTCTATATGAAACTCGGACAGCCATCAAATCACAGTATCTTGCCGACTTCATTGCCGAGTACACTGATACCCCGGGAAATCCCATAAAATGGAATCTCTACGTGGACGGCTCTTCGAACAAAACTGGGAGTGGCGCAGGCGTGATAATAGAAAGCGATCAGGGAACCCAAGTCGAACTCTCATTAAAATTCGACTTCCCTGCTTCAAATAATCAAGTCGAATACGAAGCATTACTGGCTGGTTTGAGGCTGGCTAAGGAGGTAGGAGTTCAAAAGCTCACCATCTTCAGTGATTCATAAATAGTTACCTCGCAAATAGAAGGGAATTACCAGGCCAAGAATCCCACCATGAAAAAATATCTGGATAAGACCAGAGAATAGCTTAGGAAATATGAGATCCAACATATACCTCGGGAACAGAATACTCGAGCTGATGCACTCTCAAAACTAGCCAGCACCAAACCAGGGAGCAACAATAGAAGCCTCATCCAGGAAATACTGCAAAGCCTATCAATTACAGAGGAAGAAAAGGTCCTAACCATATCTAGTCAGGATCAAGTGTGGATGACCCCCATAATCAACTACCTCAAGACAGAGGCACTCCCTACAGATAAGGAGGCAAAAGAGGTTGATACGAGAAGCACAGTACTACACCATAGTAGGCAACATCTTATATAGAAGAGGGATCTCAACACCCCTCCTAAAATGCGTACCGACCTCCAACAGAAGGGAAGTCCTGGAAGAAGTACACAATAGCATGTGTGGCAACCACTTGGGGCACGAGCTCTTTCCAAAAAGGTACTACGAGCTGGATTCTTCTGGCCAACCTTACAAAAAGAAGCGACAGAATTCGTTAAAATATACCCACCATGTCAGAAGCATGCTAACTTCCACGTCGCCCCACCAGAAGAGCTCATCAGTGTAACGTCACCCTGGCCATTCGCAAAATGGGGGCTAGACCTCCTCGGACCCTTTTCCCAAGGACCGGGACAAGTCAAATTCCTCATTGTAGGGGTGGACTATTTCACAAAATGGATTGAGGCAGAGTCCCTAGCCAGTGCCACTGCTCAAAGAAGTCGGAAATTTCTATACAGGAATATTATTAAAAGGTTTGGAGTCCCTTACTCCATCACCACAGATAATTGGTGCACAAAAATCGTGATTCACACTTTTCACATCTCTGCACAACTAACCAGCAAGTACACTGGGTCGTCCAAGTAATAAACCTTACGTGAGTAAGGGTCGATCCCACGGAGATTGTCGGCTTGAAGCAAGCTATGGTCATCCTTGTAAATCTCAGTCAGGCGAATTCAATTGGTTATGAGGTTTTGATAACTAAAAGATAAATAAAACATAAAATAAAATAAAGTTACTTATGTAATTCACTGGTGGGAATTTCAGATAAGCGTTTGGAGATGCTTTGTTGCTTCTAAATCTCTGCTTTCCTATTGCCTTCTTCCAACCATGCGTGCTCCCTTCCATGGTAAGCTGTAAGATCCTCTTAGTGAAAATGGTCCTCTACGGTTTCTGCACGGCTAATCAACTGTCGAATTTCTCGTCTTGGATGAAAAATACCAGGTACAGCTACCGCATGGCTAATCATCTGTCGGTTCCTGCTAGCGTTGGAATAGGATCCATTGATCCTTTTGCACACTGTCACTGCCCCCAACATTCGCAGGTTTGAAGTTCGTCACAGTCATCCCTTTCCAAATCCTACTCGAAATACCACAGACAAGGTTTAGACTTTTTGGATCCCAGGAATGCTGCCAATTGTTCTAGCCTATACCACGAAGATGCTAATCTCAAGGACTCGTTCCGTGTATTAGATATCCAAGAGAATATACTCCGGCTGTCGTCCAATGACTACGTTGAACATCATGTAGACCGCTTTGTGGTTGTCAGGCATGCGGATCTTGGCTAAGCGAGTAACGAAGATTGGGTGATTGTCACGGGTCACCCTTTCATTCTGACTTAACTAAATTAAGTACGAGAGTATATCTTGGCGAAGAAGTAGGCGTGAATTAAATAGAAAAATAATAGTAATTGCATTAATTCATGAAGAACAGCAGAGCTCCACACCTTAATCTATGGGATGTAGAAACTCCACCGTTGAAAATACATAAGTGAAAAAGGTCTAGGCATGGGCGAATGTCCAGCCTCCAAAACGTGAACAATGGTCTCTGATAGCGTTCAATTTAAAGATGTAAAATAAGTCTCTAAAAGTAGTTTTTATACTAAACTAGTAACTAGGGTTTACAGAAAATGAGTAACTAAGTGCAGATAGTACAGAAATCCACTTCTAGGGCCCACTTGGTGTGTACTTGGGCTGAGAAAAACACACAAACTCATAGTAAAGTCCAAAAATGTGATTTTTGAATAAAAACTAATAAAAATATAATAAAAAGTAATTAAAACATACTAAAACTACCTAAAAACAATGTCAAAAAGGGTATAAATTATCCGCTCATCACAACACCAAACTTAAATTGTTGCTTGTCCCCAAGCAACTAAAAACAAAATAGGATTAAAAAAGAGAAGATACAATAAATTCCACATATCAATGAAGCTCATTTCCAATTAGATGAGCGGGGCTAGTAGCTTTTTGTTTCTGAATAGTTTTGGCATCTCACTTTATCCTTTGAAGTTCAGAATGATTGGCATCTATAGGAACTCAGAATTCAGATAGTGTTATTGATTCTCCTATTTCAGTATGTTGATTCTTGAACACAGCTACTTTATGAGTCTTGGCTGTGACCCTAAGCATTTTGTTTTCCAGTATTACCACCGGATACATAAATGCCACAGACACATAACTGGGTGAACCTTTTCAGATTGTGACTCAGCTTTGCTAAAGTCCCCAGTTAGAGGTGCCCAGAGCTCTTAAGCACACTCTTTTTGCTTTGGACCATGACTTTAACCGCTCAGTCTCAAGCTTTTCACTTGACACTTTCACGCCACAAGCACATGGTTAGGGACAACTTGGTTTAGCCGCTTAGGCCAGGATTTTATTCCTTTGGGCCCTCTTATCCATTAATGCCCAAAGCCTTTGATCCTTTTTACCCTTGCCTTTTGGTTTAAAGAGCTATTGGCTTTTTCTGCTTGCTTTTTCTTTTTCTTTCTTTTTTTTCTTTTTTTTCAGCTCATTTTTTTCTGCAAGCTTTTCACTGCTTTTTCTTGGTTCAAGAATCAATTTTATGATTTTTTAGATTATCAATAACATTTCTCTTTTTTCATTATTCTTTCAAGAGCCAACAATTTTAACATTCATAAACAACAATATCAAAAATATGCATTGTTCAAGTATTCATTCAGAAAACAAAAAGTATTGCCACCACATCAAAATAATTAGATTATTTTCAAGATGTAATTCGAAATTCATGTACTTCTTTTTCTTTTTTCAGAAAACATTTTTCATTTAAGAAAGGTGAAGGATTCATAGGACATTCATAGCTTTAAGACATAGACACTAAACACTAATGATCATGTAATAAAGACACAAACATAGATAAAACATAAAGCATAGGAATCGAAAAACAGGAAAATAAGAACAAGGAAATTAAAGAACAGGTCCACCTTAGTGATGGCGGCTAGTTCTTCCTCTTGAAGATCTTATGGAGTGCTTGAGCTCCTCTATGTCTCTTCCTTGCCTTTGTTGCTCCTCTCTCATGGCCTTTTGGTTCTCTCTTATTTCATGGAGGATGATGGAGTGCTCTTGGTGCTCCACTCTTAGTTGCTCCATGTTGGAACTTAATTCTCCTAAAGAGGTGTTGATTTGCTTCCAATAGTTCTGTGGAGAAAAATGCATCCCCTGAGGTATCTCAGAGATTTCTTGATGAGGAACTTCCTCATGCTCTTGTTGAGGTCCATGAGTGGGCTCTCTTGTTTGCTCCATCCTTTTCTTAGTGATGGGCTTGTCCTCTTCAATGAGGGTGTCTTCCTCTATGACAATTCCAACTGAATTGCATAGGTTACAGATGAGATGAGAGAGGGCTAACCTTGCCAAAGTAGAAGACTTGTCAGCCACCTTGTATAGTTCTAGAGATATGATCTCATGAACTTCTACTTCCTCTCCAATCATGATATTATGGATCATGATAGGCCGGTCCACGGTAACTTCAGACTGGTTACTAGTAGGAATGATAGAGCGTTGGATGAACTCCAAGGTGTCAAGGAATTCTGCTCCCTGCACCTTTCTGGCATTTAAACGCCCTCTGTGTGCCAATTCTAGCGTTAAACGCTAGCCTTGCTACCTTTCCTGGCGTTAAACGCTAGTCTACTGCCCCTTTCTGGCGTTTAACGCCAGCCAGACACCCTTTTCTGGCGTTAAACGCCCATTCTGCTATCCTTACTGGCGTTTAAACGCCAGAAAGCCTGTCCTCCAGAGTGTGCTATTTTTGATTCCGCTTTTAATTTTGCAGTTATTTTTGTGACTTCACATGATCATCAACCTAAGAAAATATAAAATAACAATGGAAAATAAATAAATATAATTAGATAACATTGGGTTGCCTCCCAATAAGCGCTTCTTTAATGTCAATAGCTTGACAATGAGCTCTTAGAGAGCTTCACAGAGACTCAGAGCTTAATGGTGGCCTCCCAACACCAAACTTAGAAGTTGAGTGTGGGGCTCTGTTTGACTCTGTATTGAGAGAAGCTTCTCATGCTTCCTCTCCATGGTTACAGAAGAAGATCCTTGAGCCTTAAACACAAGGTAGTCCTCATTTAATTGAAGAACTAACTCTGTTCTTTCCATATCAATCACAGCTTTTGCTGTGGCTAGGAAGGGTCTTCCAAGGATAATGGATTCATCCTCTTCCTTTCCAGTGTCTAGGATTATGAAGTCAGCAGGGACGTACAGGCCTTCAACCTTTACTAAGACATCCTCTACAACTCTATAAGCCTGTTTTCTTGATTTGTCTGCCAATTCTAGTGAGAATTTAGCAGCTTGTACCTCAAATATCCCTAGTTTCTCCATTACAGAGAGTGGCATGAGGTTTATACCTAATCCCAGGTCACACAGAGCCTTCTTAAAGGACATGGTACCTATGGTACAAGGTATTAAGAACTTTCCGGGATCCGGTTTCTTCTGAGGTAATTTCAGTTGCCCTAAAGCATTCAGTTCATTGATGAGCAATGGAGGTTCATCCTCCCAAGTCTCATTACCAAATAACTTGGCATTCAGCTTCATGATTGCTCCTAGATACTGAGCAACTTGCTCTTCAATAACATCTTCATCCTCTTCAGAGGAAGAATACTCATCAGAGCTCTTGAATGGCAACAGTAAGTTCAGTGGAATCTCTATGGTCTCTGTATGAGCCTCAGATTCCTTTGGTTCCTCATTAGGGAACTCCTTAGTGGCCAGTGGACGTCCATTGAGGTCTTCCTCATTGGAAATTATTGCCTTTTGACTCTCTCTACCGTATGGGGTATATTGATGGCCTTGCACTCTCTTTTTAGATTTTTTTCTGTATTGCTTGGTAAAGTACTAGGAGGGATTTCAGTAACTCTTTTACTCAGCTGACCCACTTGTGCCTCCAAATTTCTGATGGAGGACCTTGTTTCAGTCATGAAACTAAGAGTGGTCTTAGATAGATCAGAGACTATGGTTGCTAAGTCAGAGAGGCTCTGCTTAGAATTCTCTGTCTGTTGCTCAGAGGATGATGGAAAAGGTTTGCTATTGCCAAACCTATTTCTCCTACCATTATTATTGAAGCCTTGATTAGTCTTCTGTTGATCCTTCCATGAGAAATTTAGATGATTCCTGCATGAAGGATTATAGGTGTTTCTATAGGATTCTCCCATGTAATTCACCTCTTCTGTTGCAGGATTCTCAGGGTCATAAGCTTCTCCTTCAGGGGAGGCTTCTTTAGTACTGCCTGATACAACTTGCATTTCAGTCAAACTCTGAGAAATCATGTTGACTTGTTGAGTCAATATTTTATTCTGAGTCAATATGACATTCAGAGTATCAATCTCAAGAACTCCTTTCTTTTGAGTTGTCCCATTATTCACAGGATTTCTTTCAGAAGTGTACATGAACTGATTATTTGCAACCATCTCAATGAGTTCCTGGGCTTCTGCAGGCGTTTTCTTCAGATGAAGAGATCCACCAGCAGAGTGGTCCAATGACATCTTGGACAATTCAGACAGACCATCATAGAATATACATAAGATGCTCCATTCTGAAAGCATGTTAGAAGGACACCTTCTGATCAATTGCTTATATCTTTCCCAAGTTTCATAGAGGGATTCACCTTCCTTCTATCTGAAGGTTTGGACTTCCACTCTAAGCTTGCTCAACTTTAGAGGTGGAAAGAATTTGGCCAAGAAAGCATTGACCAACTTTTCCCAAGAGTTCAGGCTTTCTTTAGGTTGTGAGTCCAACCATATCCTAGCTCTATCTCTTACAGTAAAGGGGAAAAGCATAAGTCTGTAGACCTCAAGATTAACCCCATTGGTCTTAACAGTGTCACAGATTTGCAAGAATTCAGCTAAAAACTGATGAGGATCTTCCAATGGAAGTCTATGAAACTTGCAATTTTGCTGCATTAGAGAAACTAATTGAGGCTTAAGCTCAAAGTTGTTTGCTCCAATTGCAGGAATTGAGATGCTTCTTCCATAGAAGTTAGAAGTTGGTGTAGTAAAGTCACCAAGTACCTTCCTTGCATCTCCACCATTGTTGTTATTTTCGGCTGCCATCTCTACTTCTTTTTCGAAAATTTCTGTTAGGTCCTCTCCAGAGTTTTGTGCTTTAGCTTCTCTTAGCTTCCTCTTCAGAGTCCTTTCAGGTTCAGGATCAGCTTCAAAAAGAATGTCTTTATCCTTATTTCTGCTCATATGAAAAAGAAGAGAACAGAAAAGAAGAGAAATCCTCTACGTCACAGTATAGAGATTCTTTTATGTAAGTAGAAGAATAGAAGAGATAGAATGAAGAAGGGAGAAGAAGATGAATTCGAACACAGAGAGAGAGAGGGTTCGAATTTTTAAGAAGAAGAGAGGTGTTAGTAAATAATTAAATAAATAGAAAGAGATGAGAGAGAGAGTATTTGAATATTAATTAAAATAAGATAAAAATATTTTTGTTTTTTGTTTTTATTTTAATTATTAGTTATATTTCGAAAATTAAGAAGAGAAATAAAATTAAATTTAAATTTAAAACAATTAGTTAATTAAAAGGAATTTTGAAAAAATGTTAGTGGTTTTCAAAAATTAGAGAGAGAAAAGTAGTTAAGTGGTTTTGAAAAAGATAAGAAATAGTAAAACAAACAAAAAGTCAAGTAGTTAATTGAAAAAGATTTGAAAATCAATTTTGAAAAGGTAGGAAGTTAGAAAAGGATTTTGAATTTAAATTTTGAAAAAGATATGATTGAAATTCATTTTGAAAAAGATTTGATTTTTGAAATTAAAGTTGATTACTTGACTAACAAGAAACTAAAAGATATGATTCTAAAATTTAAAGATTGATCCTTTCTTAATAGGCAAGTAACAACTTGAAAATATTTTGACTCAAAACATTAAATGTTAGCACTAATTTCGAAAATATGAAATAAAATTAAGAAAAAGATTTTGAAAATCAATTTTAAAATTTTTCGAAAATATTAAGAAGAAAAATGAAAACGATTTGATTTTTGAAAAAGATTTGAAAAGATAAAATTCCTAAATTGAAATTTTGACTTGACTAACAAGAAACAACTGAAATTTAAAACTTTATGACTAAATCAACTCAAAATTTCGAAATTTATTAGTGAAATAAGGGAAAGATATTTTTTTATTTTTGAATTTTTAATGAGAGAGAAAAACATCAAAAAGACACAAGACATAAGAATTTAAGATCAAAACAAAAAAATGCATGCATGAACACTTTGAATGTCATGATGAACACCAAGAACTCTTTGAAGATCATGATGAACATCATGAACATGTTTTTGAAAATTTTTAAGGAAAGAAACACATGCAAGACACCAAACTTAAAAATTTTTAATGTTTAGACACTAATAATTCAAGAATGCATATGAGAAACAAGAAAAAACACTAAACAAGAAAAATTAAAGATCAAACAATGAAAATTATCAAGAATAATTTGAAGATCATGAAGAACATAATGCATGAGTTTTCAAAAATTTTGAGAAAAGTTAAAACATGCAGTTGATACCAAACTTAAAATTTGACACAAGACTCAAACAAGAAACACAAAATATTTTTGGTTTTTATGGTTTTATTAAAAATTTTTTGTAATTTTTCAAAAATTATTTTGGAAAAAGAAAACAAAAGGATACAAAATTTTTAATAAGAATTCCAGGAATCATGCAATGTTAGTCTAAAGTTTCGATCCAAAAGATTAGACATGGCCAAATGGCCAGCCAAGCTTTAAGTGAAAGCTTCGGTCCAAAAGATTAGACATGGCCAAAAAACCAGCCAAGCTTTAGCATAAAACATACAAGCATGTCAATGAGAAGTGGAAGCCTCAGTCCAAAAGATTAGACATGGCTTAACAGCCAGCCAGGCTTCAACATATCTTATGAAACTCTAGAATTCGTTCTTAAAAATCCTGAAGAACACACTTTTTTTTTTGAATTTTTCGAAAACTAAAAGAAATTTTTTTGTATTTTTTTCAAAAATAAAAATAAAAAGCATAAACATAAAATAAAATTACCTAATCTAAGCAACAAGATGAACCGTCACTTATCCAAACTCGAACAATCCCCGGCAACGGTGCCAAAAACTTAGTGCACGAAAATCGTGATTCACACTTTTCACATCTCCAGACAACTAACCAGCAAGGGCACTGGGTCGTCCAAGTAATAAACCTTACGTGAGTAAGGGTCGATCCCACGGAGATTGTCGGCTTGAAGCAAGCTATGGTCATCTTTGTAAATCTCAGTCAGGCGAATTCAATTGGTTATGAGGTTTTGATAACTAAAAGATAAATAAAACATAAAATAAAATAAAGTTACTTATGTAATTCACTGGTGGGAATTTCATATAAGCGTTTGGAGATGCTTTGTTGCTTCTGAATCTCTGCTTTCCTATTGCCTTCTTCCAACCATGCGTGCTCCCTTCCATGGCAAGCTGTAAGATCCTCTCAGTGAAAATGGTCCTCTACGGTTTCTGCACGGCTAATCAACTATCGGATTTCTCATCTCGGATGAAAAATACCAAGTACAGCTACCGCATGGCTAATCATCTGCCGGTTTCCTCTAGCGTCAGAATAGGATCCATTGATCCTTTTGTACACTGTCACTGCGCCCAACATTTACAAGTTTGAAGCTCGTCACAGTCATCCCTTCCTGGATCCTACTCGGAATACCACAGACAAGGTTTAGACTTTTCGGATCCTAGGACTGCTGCCAATTGTTCTAGCCTATACCACGAAGATACTAATCTCACGGACTCGGTCTGTGTATTAGATATCCAAGAAAATATACTCCAACTGTCGTCCAATGACTACGTTGAACATCATGTAGACCGCTTTGTGGTTGTCAGGCACACGAATCTTGGCTAAGCGAGTAACGAAGATTGGGTGATTGTCACGGGTCACCCCTTCATTCTGACTTAACTGAATTAAGTACGAGAGTATATCCTGGAGACGAAGTAGGCGTGAATTGAAGAGAAAAAGCATAGTAATTGCATTAATTCATGAAGAACAGCAGAGCTCCACACCTTAATCTATGAGGTGTAGAAACTACACTGTTGAAAATATATAAGTGAAAAAGGTCTAGGCATGGCCGAATGGCCAGCCTCCAAAACGTGAACAATGGTCTCTGATAGCGTTCGATTAAAAGATGTAAAATAAGTCTCTAAAAGTAGTTTTTATACTAAACTAGTAACTAGGGTTTACAGAAAATGAGTAACTAAGTGCAGATAGTGCAGAAATCTACTTTTGGGGCCCACTTGGTGTGTGCTTGGGCTGAGCATTGAAGCTTTTTTGTGCATAGGCTGTTTCTGGAGTTAAACGCCAGCTTGGGTGCCAGTTTGGGCGTTTAACTCCAATTCTGGTGCCAGTTTGGGCGTTTTACGCCAGGAAGTTTTAGGCTGGCGTTGAGTGCCAGTTTGGGCCATTAAATCTCAGACAAAGTACAGACTATTATATATTGCTAGAAAGTCCAGGATGTCTACTTTCCAATGCAATTGAGAGCGCGTCAATTGGGCTTCTGTTGCTCCAAAAAATCCACTTCGAGTGTAGGAGGGTCAGAATCCAACAGCATCTGCAGTCCTTTTTCAGCCTCTGAATCAGATTTTTGCTCAGGTCCCTCAATTTTAGCCAGAAAATACCTGAAATCACAGAAAAATACACAAACTCATATTAAAGTCCAAAAATGTGATTTTTGAATAAAAAACTAATAAAAATATAATAAAATTTAATTAAAATATACTAAAAACTACCTAAAAACAATGCCGAAAAGGGTATAAATTATCTGCTCATCAATAATGGCACTCAATTTACTGATACAGGTTTCAGGAACTTGGTAGTTGACTTGAAAATAAAGCACCAATTTACATCCGTAGAACACCCACAAGCTAACAGACAGGCAGAAGCCACCAACAAAGTCATACTAGCTGGGTTAAAATGGAGACTACAGGATGCAAAGGGAGCTTGGGCCGAAGAGCTTCCACAAATCCTATGGGCATATCAGACAACTCCGCACTCCACCACAAGAGAATCACCCTTCGTTCCGACTTGCTTACGGAATTGAGGCAATGATCCCAGTGGAGATAGAGGAAGGATCCCCCAGAATAATACTCTACAATGAAGAAACCAACTCCCAAAATCAAAGGGAAGAGCTCGACCTACTACCCGAGGTTCGAGAAATAGCTCGGATTAGAGAGGAAGCGCTAAAACATCGAATGACTTCAAGGTATAATCAGAGGGTAATCCAGCAAAGCTTTGCCAACAACGATCTCATCCTAATCCGAAATAACATCGGAGCAGGTCGATCATGAGAGGGGAAGCTAGCAGCTAACTGGAAAGGACCTTATCGAGTTGTTGAGGTATTGGGAAAAGGCTACTACAAGGTGTCCGACCTCGAGGGACGAGAGCTACCAAGGTCATGGCATGCCTGTAATCTAAGAAGGTACTATAGTTAGAAAGTAATAAAGATCTTAGGTCAAGGTGCACTCTTTTTCCTGAAAAGGTTTTTTAATAAGGCGCCGAGCCAAGATTTACAACATTGGCCAATTTAAGGGTAAGCACTCATATGTATATATTCTCGTCTATATGCCTATTTTCTAATTGAATAAAGTTTTTCAGATTCCCTAAAAAGTTTCCTACCAAGACGCATTGATCTGAGCACAAAAATTCACCGCCCGATCACGACAAGGTCGGCAAGGTGAAAACCAAATTCACCACCTGATCACGACAAGGTCGGCAAGGTGAAAACCAAATTCACCGCTCGATCACGACAAGGTCGACAATGTGAAAACCAAATTCACCGCTCGATCATGACAAGTTAGGCAAGGTGAAAGTGATTAAAATAGATCAATGCAAGAAGTTATAAAAAGTAATCCATAATTGGCCTGACGAGGTCTGACTAAAAATGAACTACTAAAAATAACTTGACTTGGACCGACAAGAGAAGTCGGACCAACGAAAGCTACAGCATGGACCGACAAGAGAAGTCGGACCATGGAAAGCTACAGACCAACAAGAGAAGTCGGACCAACGAAAGCTACATCTCGAACCGACAAAGAGACGTCGGACCATCTAAAAGCGTGCGTTAAAAGGGACGTAACTTTGCCCAAAAAGCCACGGTTCCACAACAAGGCTATCAAAATTTTTCAAAGACTAACTAAAAAGGTTCTACCAAGAACACTAAAAAGTTGTTGAACAAGTTAGTCCCAAGGGTCATCTCACCCAACCAGAAGACAAATAAAGCAAGATCTGATAAAAAAGAGGTCAGACAGCAGAATAACCAACACTCTACAAAGATCTACAAAAAGTTGCAAAGGCATAAACAAATATGTCAAATATACCCATCAAAATAAAAACATTTAAAGACTCAAAAGACCACCTAAGAGGCAGCCTTAGAGTTTAAAAATGTTTTGTTTTTCCAAATAAAGTTGCATAGAAGCAACTGAAAGTCACGAGAGCCAAACCATAAACAAGTTACAAAAAATAGAGTTCAAAAGCCCACAAGTCGGGCTGTAAAGAAAAAATAAAGAAATCATAAGGGGTTCAAAGTTTCCCTAGTAGTAGCATCCGTGGCTGAAGGCGGAGGAACAATGTTCATAGGGGTGGCATCCATAGTCCTATCCTCCCGATTAAGAATTTGACAATCAAAATCAGGTTCGGGAATGTTGACCTCAGCAGAAGGGGTTGAAGAAGTCGTGGCTGTAGAAGCTTTGGCTGGCAGTGCAGGAGGAGGCCCGTCATCTTCATCATCAAGAGCAGGCACTATCTTGCCATCTTCCACCACATTGTCCAGGCTGAAGAGAGTGTGGTTGAGTTCAGGAGCAAGAACTCGGACCTGTGCCTTTAAATTTTTGTAAGCGCCCGTCACAGTATCTACAAGATGACCCTGGAGATCGGCGTAATCCGCATGGGCAGAATCAAGTCTCCCCCTCAGCTCTAACACCTCGGCATAAGTGCGGGTATAACTTTTCTTATGTTTCTTTTTCATCTCCTCTGCCAAGTTGGCAGCTGCCTCAGCCCTGATAGCCCGGGACTTCTCCTTCTCCAAATCCAACTCCAGTTTAATCACCCTGGCATCAAGTTCATCCTTCACCCCTTTTATCCTATAGATATCCAATTTGGCATCCTCAAGAAAAGCCTTCGTCACATGGACTGGGGAACCCTGAACAGTACGGAATAGAGCTGCTCCCATATGGGCCATCCGAATACTGTTACTAGTGATGAAATTCAAATGATGAAGGACGGACACATCATCCATTGGAAGTCGACCAAAAGGAGCAATTTGATTATCCACAAACCCCACGTCATTAAAGTCAGGGGCACCCAAGTCATAAGGATCAACAGTCTTTTGTTTGTTAGGAGGAGGACCAGCAGTAGGAGAGGAGGCAGCATCAGAAGGTGGTCGAACTGGGTTAGAAGGGACAATCCGGACTTGAGGGGTTGGAATAACCTTCCTCGGTCCAGAAGCACCCGACGTTGGTTTCTTTGGAGGAGCTTGAGAAGACTCTCCCTCTGCATACTTGGCCGAGATGTTTTGGGCAGCTGTTGCTTTCTTAGCCGAGAGAAAATGTTTCATGGACTCTATAGATTTCATCATCTCTACAAGAAAGAAACCAAGAAAACAAGTCACAAACAGATGGAGGTAAAAATTCAACCACAAAGTAAAACCATAAAGAAGTCAGCCACTACCCAGTTCAGCACGAAGAAGGGAAGGATTTCCTAAAAACTTCTTCGTGTCAAGATGGGGAGGCTCTCCCCAATTTTCCTCTAACACATTTACAAAGGCCTACTCGACCTCATCTAGACTTTTCCAGGAGTACCTAGCTACTACTACATTCTTCTGCTAGCACAAAGGGAAGGTAGGCTCATCATTTTCATCCAAAAAGAAGGGCCGAGCTCCCTCAACAGCTCGAACCTTGAAGTAGTAGTTTTTAAAGTCCCTAAAGGACTCATCATACATAGAGAAAACTTTTTTTTCTTGTGTAGCTCGGAAAGAAAACCAGGAGGCTTTCTTCTTTGCTACCCCAGGCTTCGTCAACACAAAAAGATGAAGGAAGAGAGTTTGGGTAGGTCAGATATCCAGTTCCTGACACAACAATTGGAATATTTTTATGAAGCCGCAAGAATTCGGATGGAGCTGAAAAGGAGCTACATTGCAGGACCACAACAACTCGGTCTCAAACGGGGTAAAAGGAATGGTAATATTCAATTGACTAAAGAAATAGTCATAAGCATAGAAAAAGGGACGTTCTTCTTGAGTCAAAGAAGGAAAACTAACCCTCTCCTCAGGGTTGGGTGACACTAACTCATAATTCTTCTCTTGGTCCCTCTCACTACAAATCCTATGTTGCCTCTTAAGTCGCACACAATACTCAGAGTCAGCCATAGTAACACACATCAAGACAATGGAGTCTAGCCAGTCAGACATGCCCTCCGGGATCTTAGTGGACATCTCAACAATGTTTTTGCGAGAAGACATAGGTCAACTATTCCTACAGGAAGAAAAAGAAAAAATGGGTTACTACCAAATAGCTCGGGCAAATAAGAAAATAACTCGGACAATAATATATGAACATCAAGAGTCAGATACGGCAGTAAAAGGGAAACCCTAGGATTCACACCAAGGTCCAGGGGCACCCTTTGGAGGCAGTAACAAGGCAAGAACCTGGAAAGAAAGAAATCGACAGTCTATCCTCTAAACATCTCTTAAAACACAATCCTTCTCTAATAACATCACTCCACATAAAGCAGCAAGAAAGTCATCATTACCAACAAAATCATCAAAAGCTACAATCTTTTCTTTACCAACAGTTCAAACTAAAATAGTGAACCCAAAGACGAGGACATGCAAGGACAAAAGAAATAGAAACAACGATAAAACCCTAAGAAAGCAAAAACTACCAGGCACAACGTCGCAGCAAAAGAATGCAGAGATCACCACAAAAATGCAAGCCTTTTTTCAGAAAATTATGAAAACAGAATGTTGAAAGGAAAGACACAATCTTTTTCAAAGGAAGTCAAGATTCTTAGAGACAAAAGTAGTAAAAATCACATGCACCAGTATGGTGGAGACGTATGAAAAGGCGACATGAAAGGAAAAGAAAATACCAACCTGTCGAGGAAGAAGAGACAAACGCGAAGGAAGAAGCAATGAGCGAAAACTCTCGAGCCGAAGAAAACAGAAAAAACCCCAAAGCGTGAGAGAAACGGATGGAACGAAGCAATTTTAGTGAAGGACGAAGCAAAGGGAGAAGAAGAAACTAAAAGCAAGTCTTTGAAATTTAAAAATGAAGTAGCAAAGAGGGAAAAAAGAAACGGCGAAGGGATATTTATGAGCTTTTAAAACCCTCGCACGTTTCCAAGAAAAGCGCAACGCACGCTACAATTAAAAAGGAAGATAAACGCTTCGCATCCAAGGAGCCTCAACTGGAGATCAACCCAAAGGCAAAATGCTCGAGCTCGACTTTTCAAAAGGTCGAAGTCTGAAAACACGACCCTAAAAAGTAAAGATCGAGCTCAAGCAGGGGCACTGTTCATACCCGGGGTCGAGCTAGCCGACCCGGGCTGATTAAAGACAAAGCGACCGACCTCTTCAGATGGGTCGCCCCGACCTCTTCTCAAAAGGGGTCGGCCAAACTGCCATGAGAGGCCTAAGTAGGCCCAAACGAAGGGACACAGCCTAATCTAAAGGCAACTAAAGCCTAAAAAGATAAGGGCGGTTCCCCTGATAACTAACTTATCTTATCTAGAAAGGTCAGCCCATACTACTATAAATGTACTGGAGCACCCAGGTATAACTCATACTCTGATTCTACTAAAAACCTACTAAAAGCCCATGCTAACTTAGGCATCGGAGTCTCTTGCAGGTACCACCACCCTCCGGTGATCAAGGATCAGCAGCACCACCAGGTCCAACAAGTCGGATACGACAGTGATAAACCATTATTTTATGGTTTATATTTTGTTTAATTATGTGGTTTTATCAAATCTTTACCCACTTATTCACATGATTAGCATGTATTTACAACTCCTTCCCAAAATTACTCCATGGCTAAAAACTTGCTTCCTAGAGACCTTTAATTATGTATTTTAATTCTCCTTTATTCAATTTGATGCTGTGATCCCTGTGTTAAGTGTTTCAGGCTTTATAGGGCATGAATGACTTGGAAATTGGAGAGGAGGCTTGCAAAAATGGAAGGAACACAAGAAATTAAGGGGATGACCAGCGAGAAGTGACGCGTACGCATGGCTCACGCGACCGCACGAAATGGAAAAATCGTACTGACGTGATCGCGTGCCTGACGTGAACGCATGGATTGGAAACTGCACGAGTGACGCGAATGCGTGGGCGACGCGCACGTGTGGAAAGGCAACAACGCTGCATGACGCAAACGCGTGGATGACGCGATCTACAGAATTTACAGAATTTGCTGGGGGCAATTTTGGGCCATGTTTTGACCCAGTTTTCGGCCCAGAAAAGCATATTAGAGCCAGGAAACATGCAGAGACGAGGGGAGAGATTCATCCCGCATAATTTTTAGTTTTAGATCTGACTTTACTCCTCCTCTAGGTTTTTTCTCTACACATTCATAGTTCTTAGGATTTTGTTTTTATTGCTTTTTGTATTGGGATATTGAGAAGAGTTATTACCTCCGCCAAGACTTCATCATTCTAGTTTGTTTTCCTTACTTGTCACTTACTCTTTCATATCCTTAATTTGTTCAGAATTACTATTGCATTATTTTTAGAATTTAATAATGCAAGAACTATTTTTATTTTGAATTGATATTTTTTTTATTATTATTTATCATGTCTTCCTTTATTTCTCTTTCTTATTTTGTGAAGTTTACATTCATAATGAGTGAGTAGTTTTCTAACTTGATTGGGAGTTGATTGAAAGGAGAACCTTGAGTTGGAATGCTCAAGAGTAAAATTGCAATTGAGTTTATTGTTGGATGGCTCTCTAGTCGCTAACACTAATCCTTCCCAAGGGAGAGGATTAGAACTTGTGAATAGAAGTATATTACCAACTTGCTTGACTTTCCTCTACCTAGTAAAGGATAACTAAGCAGAACAACCTTCAATTATCAATTAATCTTGGGAGAACTCCAACAAGGATAAAACTTCCGATTAATCTACTCCCAGTTAAGATCTTTATTTAAATTACATAAATTCTCTTATTTAATTTCCTGTTTATCAAACTCAAAACCATTTTGGAAAAAATCTGATTAATAAAATAGCACATCTTTCTGCAACTCGTTGGGAGACGACCTGGAATTCATACTCCCAGTATTTTAATTCTGATTTTGTGACAACCCTTCTAAATTGATAAGCGAATTTTTGTTGGTTAAGAACTGTACTTGCAACGTACCTCTTATATCAATTTCTTAATCCGCCAATTTCCGCCACATCAATTTTTGGCGTCATTGCCGGGGAGTTGCAATAGAGTGCTAAGTTATTGATTAGAATTTATTTATTTGCATTTTATTTTATTTTGCTACTATGAGCTGCATGTTTCTTTCATTGAATGACGCGTTCACTTCCTGATCCAAGCTTGCCAGTATTTGATCCTGAGATTGAAAGAACTCTTTCACGTATAAGGCAAGCTCGGCGTCGGTTAGTCCTCTCCGAGGACGAATCTGAAACGTCACTTAAGGAAGAAACAAGCTCCCTTTCTACTGATTCGGTTGATTTACGTGCAGGTGACATGGCAGCACCTAGGAGAGTTACTATCCAGGAAGCTGGAGCCCCTGATTTTACACTGCAACCGTATCAAGCGCATCACCCAGCGGTGGCTGTGGATTTTGAATTAAAGACTGCACTACTCAACTTGATGCCCAAGTTTCATGGCTACCTGCTCAAGAGCCTATCAAGCACTTTAGGGATTTCCAGGCAACCTGTTCTACTGTCAAGCGTGATGGTGCAGATGAAACTTCTATTTTATTAAAAGCCTTCCCATTCTCTCTTGAGGGAAAGGCGAGAAAGTGGTACTACACTCAACCCAGAGCCACTGTTTCTAACTCGGATACGCTCAGAAGAGAAATTTTAGAAAAATTCTTTCCAGGTGAAGTTACTGATAAACTGAGGAAAGACATTTCCATGATTGTTCAGGACGAATCCGAGACTCTCTACGAATACTGGGAGTGCTTCAACAATCTTCTCGAAGCATGTCCTCACCATATGATTGACAAGATAGTGTTGTTCGGCTACGTCACACAAGGCATGAGGCCTCAAGATAAGACCACATTGGAAAGCGCTAGCAATGGGTCTATGAAAAAGTACAAGATCACTGATGAGGCATGGCAATTGATCAGCGACTTAGCTGAATCTACTCGGAATCACAGGCAGAAACAAAGCCGATCAAAAGCTGTTGCAAAGGTATCCTCTAGCAGAGAGACTGCTGCTCTAACTTAGAGTATATGTGAAATGACCAACTTACTGAAGCAGATGCAGTTAAGTCAACAACAAGCTCAGCAAGCTCAACTTTCTCCACTACAGCAAAGCCAACAGTTAGTCCCACAGAGAGTGTGCGGAATCTGTGCTGATTATAGTCATTATACTGATGAGTGTCCACAGTTCCAACAGGAAGACAATACTGTAGCAGCCACTCATAACTTTTATGATCGCCCGAATCAAGGATACAATCAACAAGGAGGAAACTACAACCAAAGTGGGAACTATAACCAGAGTTGGCAAGACAACTCCAACCATGGCTGGAGAGATAATTTCAACCAGGGATAGAGGGACAGCAATAACAGAGGAGGCAGAGACAATCAGGAAAATCAGAGGAGGAATAATAACAACAACAGGCAGCAGAACAAGAACCAGCCTTACAGAGCACCTCACCTAAGGCAATCCCAAGGACCACAGCACAACCAACAACAAGTTCCTCAGATCACTTATTCTAATTCCTCTCCGAATGACGAGATGCTTCAATCCCTTGCGCAAGGACAAAAGAGCATGGAAAGTTCACTTAACGGTCTAACATCTACTATACAAGCTCTCATCTCTCAGATGGGATCATCCAATACTTCTAACACTCAACATGCAATCTCCAGTGGAATTCCTTCTCAACCCTTACCCAATCCAAAGGGTGGCATCAATGCCATCACCCTGAGGTCCGAAACCACACTGCAAGAGAGGAATCAGGAGGAGCCAAACCCACCAGAATACGCCTCAGCTGAAGAGGTGGTGGAGGTAGAAGATGCTGAAGAGGAAGAGGACGTACAAGACATGGTTGAAGAAAAAGAAGCTCAACCACAGAAAGAAGCACCAAAGGATGCAGATGCTGCAGAAAACGCCCTTCCTATCCCATTTCCATAAATTACAAGGAAGCCCAGAAAGCAGATGGAACTTGATCCCAAAATGGTAGAAATATTCAAAAAGGTTGAGGTAACTGTTCTCCTTTTTTATGTTATTCAGCAAGTACCTAAATATGCAATGTTTCTAAAAGATTTATGTATACATAAAGACAAAATTAATGAATTAGAAACTATTCCTTTAGGTAGTCCTATATCTGCTTTAATGGGAGGTATACCTGAAAAGTGTAGTGATCCAGGTCCATGTATGGTTAACTGTACCATTGGAGGTGTGATATTTTCTGACTGCATATGTGATTTAGGAGTGTGTGTTAGTATAATGCATTTGTCTATATATGATACTTTGAGGCTCCTTCCCTTAAAAAGGTCGGAAGCTCGTTTTGTGTTAGCAGATAAAAGCATTATTACAGTGGTTGGAATTGATGAAGATGTATTAGTGAGCATTAAGGGGCTCACATTTCCATTGACTTTTATATCCTAGAAATGCCCCCTAATGACTCAGGAAGGCCATCATCAATCTTACTTGGAAGACCATTCCTGAAGACTTCAAAGTTCAAGCTGGACGCATTTTCAGGAACTTATTCTTTTGAAATAGATGGCAGAATAGTGAAATTCAGTTTAAATGAAGCTATGAAGCACCCTCTGGAAGATCATTCTATCTCCCAGTGTGACATCATAGATGAAACCGTGGCTGACGTTCACCAGGAGGAATTAGAAGAGAAGTACATAGGGCAAGGTCTAAGTGTGGGGACACTGGTGCACGAAATTGTGATCATCAACAATGGCACCAAAGACTTGGAGCTCTCAAACGTGAATCACACTTTGTCACAATTCTGCACAACTAACCAGCAAGTGCACTCGGTCGTCCAAGTAATAAACCTTACGTGAGTAAGGGTCGATCCCACGGAGATTGTCGGCTTGAAGCAAGCTATGGTCATCTTGTAAATCTCAGTCAGGCGGATTCAAATGGTTATGGAGTTTAAGGTGATGAAAATAAACATAAAATAAAGATAGAGATACTTATGTAATTCATTGGTGGATTTCAGATAAACGTATGAAGATGCTTTGTTCCCCTTGAACCTCTGCTTTCCTATTGCCTTCTTCCAATCATTCATACTCCTTTCCATGGCAAGCTTTATGTTAGGCATCACCGTTGTCAATGGCTACATCCCATCCTCTCAGTGAAAATGGTCCTGATGCTCTGTCACAACATCGGCTAATCAGCTGTCGGTTCTCGATCATGTCGGAATAGGATCCATTGATCCTTTTGCGTCTGTCACACGCCCCACAATCGCGAGTTTGAAGCTCATCACAGTCATCCCTTCCTAGATCCTACTTGGAATACCACAGACAAGGTTTAGACTTTCCGGATCTCAGGAATGGCCGCCAATAATTCTAGCCTATACCACGAAGGTTCCAATCTTAGATTAGAAACCCAAGAGATACGCATTCAAGCCATTACTAGTAGAACAAAGGTGGTTGTCAGGCACATGTTCATAGGTGAGAATGATGATGAGTGTCACAGATCATCACATTCATCAAGTTGAAGAACGAATGAATATCTTGGAGAAGAAATAGACTTGAGTTGAATAGAAAAACAATAGTACTTGTATTAATTCATGAAGAACAGCAGAGCTCCACACCTTAATCTATGGTGTGTAGAAACTCCACCGTTGAAAATACATAAGAACAAGGTCTAGGCATGGCCGTGAGGCCAGCCTCCAAACGTGTCTAAGATAGCATAAGACTTATCAAAAGATCAAAAGTATAAAAATATAATAGTAAAAGGTCCTATTTATAGAGAACTAGTAGCCTAGGGTTTACATAAATCAGTAATTAATGCAGAAATCTTCTTCTGGGCCCACTTGGTGTGTGCTTAGGCTGAGCATTGAAGCTTTCATGTGTAGAGACTTTTCTTGGAGTTAAACACCAGCTTTTGTGCCAGTTTGGGCGTTTAACTCCAGCTTTTGTGCCAGTTTTGGAGTTAAACGCCAAAATTCTTGAGCTGACTTGGAACGCCTGTTTGGGCCATCAAATCTTGGGCAAAGTATGGATTATTATATATTATTGGAAAGCCCAGGATGTCTACTTTCCAACGCAATTGAGACCGTACCAATTGGGCTTCTGTAGCTCCAGAAAATCCACTTTGAGTGCAGGGAGGTCAGAATCCAACAGCATCTGCAGTCCTTTTTCAACCTCAGAATCAGATTTTTGCTCAGGTCCCTCAATTTCAGCTAGAAAATACTTGAAATTACAGAAAAACACACAAACTCATAGTAAAGCCCAGAAATATGATTTTTAAATAAAAACTAATAAAAACATAATAAAAACTAATTAAAATATGCTAAAAATATACTAAAAATAATGCCAAAAAGCGTATAAATTATCCGCTCATCAGACACTTTCTGAAGCCAATGAGAGCACTTTGCCATTATCACCAGCCCCGGATGATCCAGAGCCTGGCCATGAGCAGAAATTAGAATTAAAACCCCTCCCTCCACACCTCAAGTATGTGTACTTTAAGGACAAGTAGAAGTTTCCAGTTATCATTGCAAGGGAGCTCACTTCCCAACAAGAAGAACAGCTACTCAGTGTGCTGAGAAAACACAAGAAAGCAATTGGATGGAGCCTAGCGGATATAGTAGGCATCAACCCTCAAGTTTGTGAGCACAGAATATTCCTAGGAGAGGGAGCAAAGCCTGTCCATTAACCTCAAAGAAGATTGAATCCCACCATCTTAGAAGTTGTTAAGAAAGAAGTGACCAGGCTACTTGAAGCAGATATCATTTACCCCATCTCAGATAGCGAATGGGTCAGTCCAGTACAAGTGGTGCCCAAGAAGTCTGGAATCACAACAGTAAGAAATGAGCATGGAGAGCTCTTGACAACTAAAGTGCAGAATTCATGGAGGGTTTGCATTGACTATAGGCGTCTCAACC
The DNA here is from genome assembly GCF_000816755.2 of Arachis ipaensis. Lineage (NCBI taxonomy): Eukaryota > Viridiplantae > Streptophyta > Magnoliopsida > Fabales > Fabaceae > Arachis > Arachis ipaensis. The sequence goes on along the minus strand of NC_029790.2, from coordinate 102,154,676 downwards.
AAGCCACTCGCAAGGATCATTACCCCTTGCCATTCATTGATCAGATGCTTGATCGCCTGTCAGGTAAATCCCATTATTGATTTTTAGATGGTTATACAGGCTATTTTCAAATTCATATAGCTTCTGAAGATCAGGAAAAGACTATTTTTACATGTCCTTTTGGAACCTATGCTTATAAGAGAATGCCCTTTGGCTTATGCAATGCACCAGCTACTTTCCAAAGGTGCATGATGAGTCTTTTCTCTAACCTTATTGAGAACTATATGGAGGTTTTTATGGATGATTTTAGCGTTTATGGTGATTCATTTAGCCTTTGCTTAGATAATTTATCTAGAGTGTTAGATAGATGTGTTAGTACGAATCTTGTATTGAATTTTGAAAAATGTCACTTTATGGTAAAACAAGGGATTGTACTAGGACATGTTGTGTCTAATACTGGCATTTCTGTAGATCCAGCAAAGGTAGATGTTATTTCTAGTTTACCTTACCCCTCCTCTGTGAGGGAAGTCTGTTCGTTCCTTGGCCATGCAGGTTTTTACCGGAGATTCGTTAAGGACTTCAGTAAGGTAGCACTACCCTTATCCAGACTGCTGCAGAAAGATATTGAGTTCGAGTTCAGTGAGGATTGCAAACAAGCGTTTGATAAGCTGAAGACCGCCCTGACTCAAGCTCCAATTGTGAGGGGACCAGACTGGAGCCAGCCATTTGAAATTATGTGCGATGCTTCCAATCATGCAGTAGGAGCAGTGCTGGCTCAGCGCGAAAGTAAGGACCCTTTCGTCATTGCTTATGCGTCTAAAACTTTAGACGTTGCTCAGTCTAATTACACTACTACTGAAAAAGAGATCTTAGCTATTGTGTTCGCTCTGGATAAATTCCAAGCCTATTTACTTGGTACTAAATTAGTAGTGTACTCAGACCACGCAGCTATAAAGAATTTATTAACTAAAAAGGAGTCCAAACCAAGGCTTATACGTTGGTTACTGCTACTACAAGAATTTGATTTAGAAATTAAGGATATGAGTGGTAACCAGAATCTAGTGGCAGACCACTTGAGTTGCCTTGAGCACATTAAGGATACCTCCACTCCTATAAATGATAATTTCTCATTTGACAACTTACAAGCAGTATCTGAAGTAGTCCCTTGGTATGCGCCTGTAGCTAATTATCTAGCAGCCGCACTTTTCCTCCAAACTTTACTAAGCATCAAAGAGACAAGATGAAAAGCGAGTCCAAATATTATATATGGGATGACCCATATTTATGGAGATGTGGCGCTGACCAGGTAATTAGACAGTGTGTGCCTCAATCAGAATTCCAGTCCATTTTAGAGGCCTGCCACTCATCTGAGAGTGGAGCACATTTTGGCCCTCAAAGAACAACTAGAAAAATTTTAGACTGTGGATTCTGGTGGCCTACTCTTTTTAAAGACGCTGCGGAATTTTGTAAATCTTGTTCGCCATGCCAAAGGTTTGGTAATATATCCAAGAGGGATGAGATGCCTCAACAGATTATGCTTTTCTGTGAAATTTTTTATGTTTGGGGCATTGACTTCATGGGTCCATTTCCAAATTCTAATGGTTATTTTTATATATTGTTAGCTGTAGATTACGTTTCTAAATGGGTGAAAGCAATTTCTACCCGCACTAATGACGCTAACACTGTTGTTTCCTTTGTTAGAAACCATATTATTTGTCACTTTGGATCACCACAAGCAATCGTGAGTGATCAAGGCACCCATTTTTGTAACAGGAGACTAACAGGATTACTGAAGAAGCATGGGATAATTCATAAAGTGGCAACAGCCTACCATCCCCAGACTAATGGGCAAGCCGAGATGTCTAACAGAGAGATAAAGCGTATATTGCAGAAGATAGTCAAAATTCATAGAAGAGACTGGAGCACCAGACTACAATATGCACTCTGGGCAAACAGAACGGCTTACAAGACACCCATTGGGATGAGTCCCTTTCGCTTAGTTTATGGAAAAGCCTGTCACCTCCCAGTTGAGGTAGAGCACAAAGCCTTTTGGGCAGTGAAGGAGTGCAACATGGAATTTGAGAAAGCCGCAGCTGAAAGGAAGTTACAACTGCAAGAATTAGAAAGCCCTCGCCTAGAAGCTTATGAGAACTCGAGGCTGTACAAGGAAAAGATGAAGGCTGTGCATGATAAGCACATCAAGAGGCGAGAGTTCCAACCTGGGGACTTAGTCCTCCTTTACAACTCTAGACTGAGGCTCATGCCAGGCAAGTTGAGATCAAGATGGGAAGGTGCATATAGAGTAGAGAAGGCTGAACCATACGGAGTTTTCCACCTGAGTCATCCTTCAAGCTCTAAATTCATCAAAGTTAATGGACATCGCTTGAAGCTATATCATGGTGATAAGATAAGGAAAAACATGGAGCTAGAGATCTTCCTCTTGGAGGATCCACCAATAGCAGAAGATTGAGTTAGTGGAGCATCCAACTTAAGGACGTTAAAACAAAGTGCTGGGTGGGAGACAACCCACCATGGTACGATCGTTCCTTTCTTTTTTCTTAGTTTTTTTTTTCAATAACTCTTCTCTTTCTTAGCACATATAGTTTGCATCTTCATTTGCATATATAAAAAAAAGCAAAGAGAGAGGAGGAAAGCGGCATGCGACGCGACAGCGTCACCGATGCGTCCGCGTCATATTGGCCCAAGGAAGAAAAGCAAACTTAACAGAGCGTCACGCGAAAGCGCGGCTGGAGGCGTGCCTTTGGCACATATTGACCCACGCGACTGCGTCATTGACGCGACCGCGTCGTTGACGCTTCCACGTCATGTGGGAAAAATGCCTCCCACGCGTCCGCGTCGTTTTCCAGTCTTGGCCATTCACGTGATCGCGTCCACCACGCGAACGCGTCACCTTGTAATTTGGCAACAATGAGTTTCGAACAGAGAGTTGTGTGGGCGCGAGGATGCCCTCGCGCCAGTAGCACAGAACGAGTCACGCGTTCGCGTCGATTCATATAAGCACCATTCGCGCGAACGCGTACCCCACGCGTCCACGTCGCTTGCGCCGCACAACATATCCATATCTGCCAAAATATCTTATCTTTCTCTTCCCCAAATCCTACTTTTTCTTTTCCCTTCTTATTTCTTTCTTCCCCTTTCTTCCTTCTTTCTTCTTTCTCACTTTCTACTTTCTCTCTCTTACCACCATTATCAAGGTTTTTCTTTTCTTCTTCCCTCCTTCCTTTTTATTCTTCCTCTTATTTTTATGTTTTCTTCTTCTTTTTTTTTTCTTTTTACTTTCATTATCCATGTTTTCTTTTTTCTTTCTTTTTCTTTTAATTGGTGTTGGAAATCTATTTGGGTCATTGTTTCTTATGATATGCTTGTGAATTGTTACGGAATTGGTTGATAATTATATATTAATTTTTAAGGGTTGCTTGCATGTTCAATTTAATACTTTCAATAGCTTATTCACCATGCATGCTATGTGTTTGTGAAAACGCCCGTATGGCATTGTGCACTATTTTTTATAGTTCTTTTAATCTACTACTCTAATTGCTTGCTTTTTACAAGATCCTTTCTATATTTTATTAATTAAATATAATTATTACTACAAACATGTTGTTAGTTTGAAAGACTTGGCAATCTAACTTGGACATTGAATGCTTGATCTATGCTACTCATGCCTTTGCCGGCATGCCAATAAACCCCTTGCATTTAACTGTCATCCCATGCACTTGCTATATTTCCGTTGATAACTTTTCACATGTAGTCATGACCATGTGTTAACATCATTCTTCTTTGTTGTGCATTGATTACCACCTTTCCCGTCCTCTTCCTTGCTCTAACCCTTGAAGTTTTAACATCCTTACTCTTTTCCTAAAGAGAAAGCTACTCCCAAACCACCAGCAAGAAGAGGAACAAAAAGAGCATTAGTGGCAGAGCCATCTTCAACTGCAGTTAAGCCCTCAACAAAATGAATTAAGAGGATTATAAAGGTCGATGATAAAGAGAAAGCCTTCCCAGCAAAGGACACTGCGCGATTTCCCAACCACTACTGTGAGTAGATGTTCCCCATCCTGGCAGCAAGGAATTACAACAACGAATACCTGCTTGTCCTCCCGCCCCGTATTGCTGAATTTGTTGAGCCACAAATCGAACAAAGACACTGGGGATTCCTACAAAGACAGCCACGACAGGTTAATCTCTCATGGGTAGTCGAGTTCTACTCTAATTTCCACTTGCCAACTCTGTAGTCTGTCTATGTCCGTCAGAAGCAAATCCCCATACAGAAGAGGCCATTCAGCGAGCTTTAGATCTTCCCCCTGCTTTAGAAGGATTGGACGCATTCCAAGAAGCCTCACTCAAGCGCCAGACATACCAATTTGACTGGGACGCCGTTCTCAGAGTTATCGCACAACCTGGCAGCAGATGGATCTATGGATACCATCGTTCCCGACCTAAGGGAATCTCGGCTTCCGCACTTACCTTGGAGGCTCGCATATGGGCACAGATTATGTCCCATTACGTATTTCTGAGCACTCATGAGTCCTCCTTCACTGCAGACATGGCCGTTCTACTATGGTGCATCCTTACAGACCAGCCTCTAATCATACCAAGACACATCCAAAATGCCATGGGACACATACAAATTGCGGGCAACTTACCTTTTCCTGCCTTGGTCTCAGATCTTGTCTCGGCAGCCGGAGTCTCCTACAGAGCTGGGGACACCAAAGCCATGCTTCCACGGGATAATTAGTACGTCCCTAACGAGAAATATCTCAGGCCATCAACAGCCGCTACTAGGCAGTTCACAGAACAAGATGCAGGCATTCCCCCTTCCACACCACAAGCACCTTCATTAAGTCAGCTGCTCCATCAAATACTGGAGAGGTTGGACCGGCAAGACCAGAAAGCGAGCTACGAGAGTGCCGCAACCAGCGCTAATTCAAATACCTCAAGGAGCTACTCACAGGCAACCACATACCTGACAAAGACCCAGATACTCCGGACTTCACTTCCTTTACCAGCACAGGGAGCCATGACGGTCCTGACTGTGGAGATACTGCTGCCAGCCCACCTTTGTTCCTGACAGATGGCACCGAGGACGGTGCAAAGCCTTAAGTGTGGGGAGGTCGGTCAGTACCTGACTTCCGGAGGTAATTTCACTTCCCTAACACCAATAAAATAGGATATTTAGTTAGCTTTTCTTTTGTAGAATAGGATAAATTGCATAGTAATAGGTTAGTTGCATGCATGTTATACTTGATTGAAAAGATAATAAGTTTCTTCTAAGATCCTATTTTTTTTTAGAATAAAAATTTCACTAATTTTAATCAAAATTTTTTGTTAAAATTGCTTGAAGTTGTATTTGGAACATAGTTTCAAAAAGCTAAAGAACACACAACCCGTAAGATTTGAGCTTAGTTACATGGTTACATTATTTAACCATAAAAATTTTATTCTTGTGTGTTTACTTCTCTATTATTGTAATCTATATTTTGTTTCATCCTATATGTCCAATGTTTAATATATTTATATGCTTGCATATGATTGAGGCCATTATTTGTTTAGCTCACTTATCCCAATTAAGCCTACCCCTTGAGTTACCTTTGTTAGCCACTTTGAGCCTTTAAATCCCATTTGTTCTGTATTTTACCACAGCACTAGCCTTAAGTGGAAAAAAAATTATATATCCCAATTGAATCTTTGGTTAGCTTAAGATAGAATTGTGTGTTAATTGAGTATGGGAAGATTGTGGAAACAAAAGATAATAAGGGAATGTGTCATGATAATATAATGGGAATTTGGGTACCTACTCATGTGAAACTATAAAAATTAAAAATCCATGTGCATTGATAAGCTATGTTTATTTTCATGTTCAAAAAAAATTTTAAATAAAGGGACAAAATTACCCCAATGCTAAGTTAAAATTCAAAGATCAATGCAGATAGGATAAAATTAAAATAAAGTTGATACATGAGTATGAAATGTGAAAGGGAAATTTTGGGTAGCTAGGTATGAAATTTAGAGTTATATAGAATATATATATATATATGTTAGGTGAAAGCTTAGGTTAATTAAAGATTCAATCTATAAGCTTACTTAGCCATATATGTACCCTTACCCTTACCTTAGCCCCATTACAACCTTGATTATTTTATGGTTTATATTGTGTTTAATTGTGTGGTTTTATCAAATCTTTACCCACTTATTCACATGATTAGCATGTATTTACAACTCCTTCCCAAAATTACTCCATGGCTGAAAACTTGCTTCCTAGAGACCTTTAATTATGTATTTTAATTCTCCTTTATTCCATTCGATGTCGTGATCCCTGTGTTAAGTGTTTCAGGCTTTATAGGGCATGAATGACTTGGAAATTGGAGAGAAGGCTTGCAAAAATGGAAGGAACACAAGATATTAAGGGGATGACCAGCGAGAAGCGACGCGTACGCATGGCTCACACGACCGCGCGAAATGGAGAAATCGTACTAACGCGCTCGCGTGCCTGACGCGAACGCATGGATTGGAAACTGCACGAGTGACGCAAATGCGTGGACGACGCGCACGCGTGGAAAGGCAAAAATACTGGATGACGTGAACGCGTGGATGACGCGATCGCGTGACGTGCGCGATCTGCAAAATTTGCAGAATTCACTGGGGGAGATTTTGGGCCATGTTTCGACCCAGTTTTTGGCCCAGAAAAGCAGATTAGAGGCAGAGAACATGCAGAGACGAGGGGAGAGATTCATCCCGCATAATTTTTAGTTTTAGATCTGACTTTACTCCTCCTCTAGGTTTTCTCTCTACACATTCATAGTTCTTAAGATTTTGTTTTTATTGCTTTTTGGATTGGGATATTGAAAAGAGTTATTACCTCCACCAAGACTTCATCATTCTAGTTTATTTTCCTTACTTGTCACTTACTCTTTCATATCCTTAATTTGTTCAGAATTACTATTGGATTATTTTTAGAATTTAATAATGCAAGAACTATTTTTATTTTGAATTGGTCTTTTTTTTATTATTATTTATCATGTCTTCCTTTATTTCTCTTTCTTATTTTGTGAAGTTTACATTCATAATGAGTGAGTAGTTTTCTAACTTGATTGGGAGTTGATTGAAAGGAGAACCTTGAGTTGGAATTCTCAAGAGTAAAATTGTAATTGGGTTTATTGTTGGATGGCTCTCTAGTCGCTGACACTAATCCTTCCCAAGGGAGAGGATTAGAACTTGTGAATAGAAGTCGACTTCCAACTTGCTTGACTTTCCTCAACCTAGTAAAGGATAACTGAACAAAACAACCTTCAATTATCAATTAATCTTGGGAGAACTCCAACAAGGATAGAACTTCCGATTAATCTACTCCCGGTCAAGATATTTATTTAAATTACATAAATTCTCTGATTTAATTTCTTATTTATCAAACTCAAAACTATTTTGGAAAACATCTGATTAATAAAATAGCACATCTTTCTGCAACTCGTTGGGAGACGACCTGGGATTCATACTCCCAGTATTTTAATTCTGATTTTGTGATAACCCTTCTAAATTGATAAGTGGATTTTTGTTGGTTAAGAACTGTACTTGCAACGTACCTCTTATATTAATTTCTTAATCCATCAATTTTCGCCACGTCAGACAGCTCTAACCACCGCAGTAGATCTCATCCGAGATCGACCCAGAGTTTCAGGTAACTCTTGGAACACTAACAATCATCATGATTAACCTCATTCAACCCCAATCTCACTTTTCAACATCATTTTATCAACATTCACATCACAATTCATCAAAATAACCAAAACTCATCAATTTATCATACATCATCATACAACAATTCCAACAACCAATTTAGTTCAATCCTATCCTATGGGTCACTAGCCTAAGTATCCAGAAATATTATATATTACATAGAGGAAACCGAAACCATACCTTGGCCGATTTTCAATATGCCAAAAACCCAAAATTAAACTCCAACAAGATTCAATTCACCAAATCCTCAACCCAGATCAACAAGTCCAGCCACCAAGTCTACTTTCAAGCAATTTAAGTTACCAATATACCCCCACACAACACCAATTCAAGCTAGAAATTACACAAATTTCACAAATCAAACCTAGAGTTTCATATATACATAAAACCACAAGAGATCAAGTATTCTCACCTTACCAAATGTGGATTGGGTCAAAACCCGATAGGAATCAAGTGCTAGAGTGTACCTAAACACCCAAAATCACAAAATTTCACTCAATACAAAACCCTAAAAATTCGAAATTTTGGAAGGAAGAACTGAGAGGGATTTTGTGATTTCCTTTCCTGTTTCTTGGATGGGTTTTGTAGACCTCTCCGCGAGGATCGCATGGCCGCAAACGGTGCGGCGATCGGAGCTCCGTAGCTTAAGTTATGAGCTTGGGATGATGATGATGAATAGTGCTTCTTCTCCCTCTTTTCTTTCAGCTGGTGTGTGTTGTGTTTATGAGAGTGTGGTGTGCTGAATTGGCCTTTAATGAGAGTATATATATGTTGGGCTTGGGCCCGGTCCAACCCATTAGCATTTTTAGCCCGTTTGGCACAATTTTGGGCCAAACCTTTAAAATTAACGCCAAGTTTTTTACTTTAAATATTTTCCTAAGGTTTTATACTATTTTTAATTTTTCTCGCACAGTGCCAGACAGACTTAAACCGGTTCGACGGATTCGCGGTTTTACTCAATTTTTCGCAAAAAATACATTTTCTGACTCAGAAAAATCTACTGAGTCCAAAAATTATATTTAAATCCTCAAATTCTCATTCTAAATTTTCGGATCCTATTTTGGGAAATATTAATTATTTAATTAAACAGTTAATTAGTCTCAGTTCTTACATTCTCCCCACCAAATAAGAAATTTTGGCCTCAAAATTTAGTGATTACCTAAGAATAACTCGGGATAATCCTTCCGCATCTCAGACTCCAATTTCCAAGTATGCTCTTCTACTCCAGCCCCTTTTCCAAGCAACTTTAACCAATGAAACTTCCTTTGCTCACAGCTTCTTCACACTAGTGTCATGAATTCTCATTAGTGTTACTTGAAATGTCAAGTTCTCTCTCAACTCGACCGACTCAGGCTCTAACACATGAGCCGCATCCGACATGTACTTGCGGAGTTGTGACACGCGGAATACGTCATACAAGTTAGACAAGTGAGGTGGCAAACCTACTTGATATGCCACCGGCCCGAATCGCCTCAGAATCTCAAACGGTCCTATATACCTCGGATTCAACTTCTTTGTTTTGATTTCTCTTCCAATCCCAGTTGTCGGTGTAACCCTCAGGAATAAATGCTCTCCTACTTCAAATTCTAATGGTTTCCTTCTCTGATTCGCATAGCTTTTCTGTCGACTCTGTGCCGTTAGAATCCTCTCCCGAATCTTCTTAATCTTCTCAGTAGTCTCTGCTACTACATTAGGGCCTAAAACACTTACTTCACCAGTCTTATACGAACAAAGTGGAGATTGGTACTTCCGTTAATATAGGGCTTCATACGGAGCCATTCCAATGCTCGCATGAAAGCTATTGTTGTACGTAAACTCCACCAATGGCATGTAATGGTCCTAACTCCCGGGTTGATCCAAAACACATGCTCTCAGCATATCTTCCAATGTCTGAATAGTACTTTCTGATTGTCTATCCATTTGTGGATGATATGCGGTGCTAAGACATAGCTTCGTACCGAAAGCTTTCTGAAAATCTCCTCAAAACCTTGATGTGAATCGAGGATCACGGTCTGACACTATGCTCGATGGCACACCGTGCAACCTTACTATCTCCTTGATGTACAATCTCGCCAACTCCTCCATAGAATAGTTTACTCGAATAGGCAGAAAATGAGCGGATTTGGTTAAGCGATCCACGATCACTGAAATCGCATCAAATCTCGACCTAGTCCTTGGTAACTGGTCACAAAGTCCATCGCAATTCCTTTCCACTTCCACTGAGGAATCTTAAGTGGCTGTAACATTCCCAATGGTTTTTGATGCTCTATCTTCACCTTCTGGCACGTCAAACACTTGGATACAACTGTCGCTACATCACGTTTCATCCTAGGCCACCAGAACATCTTCTTTAAGTCATAGTAGATCTTCGTACTCCCTGGATGAATGAAAAACCCACTGTCAAAGTTGTCAAACTCGCGAGTCTAGGTAAACTCGTGGAGCTGACCTAGACTCGACTCATAAACTCGACTTGTAAACTCGTACGAGTTTACCTGTTATAAATTTTTTATAAAAAAATATATATATCATGTATAATACATATATTTACTCAAATATAGGCACTCAAACTTAACAATTTTAACATATAAAAACATAATAAATTAACATAATATTACAATTATAACAAGTACTCTAGATCACACATTCAAATCCTTCACAAATCACAAATATGCATCTAGTTCAACATAAAACACACAATCACACAATCAAAACTTCATATAACACAACCAAAAAACGAAAGAAAATAACAAAGCAACAATTAAATGTTCTAATAAAGTAAAAGACTAAAACTGAAATTCTCCAACATCTTCATCTTCCATGGCATCAACATCATCACCTTCACCATCTTCATCAGACATTTTGTATTTTTGTCCCTAAATCAACATTCAGATTCAGTTGCAAAGTTATCAAAGTTGATAAAATGAATAAATGATAAATAACAAATTCAGATTTCAGGATTCAATTGCCAAGTTATCCACTAGTCCACTATCAAAGTTGATAAATTTATAACCAACACAGCTATTAAAAACAAACTAAACTACAAATTAAATATAATACAATTGATGTTAGCTGAAACTATCTCATTTCTTTTAAGTATTGTAATATAATACAATTCATGTTAGCTTCCTTCCAATCATTAACTATCTACCAACAATTGATGCTTATATGGATTAGCATCTGCATCTATGTGAGGCATGTGCACTGACAACCTGCAATACAAGCATAGCATAGCATATCAATTCACAAGAAAAAAGAAAAGAGAAACTTCAAAAATAAATAAATTCCATAACAGAAGGAACAAAGTCATATAAAACTTGGTATATTTTTAAGGTAGAAACTTACAACATCTTCATCTTCCATGGCATCAACATCATCACCTTCACCATCTTCATCAGACATTTTGTATTTTTGTCCCTAAATCAACATTCAGATTCAGTTGCAAAGTTATCAAAGTTTATAAAATGAATAAATGATAAATAACAAATTCAGATTTCAGGATTCAATTGCCAAGTTATCCACTAGTCCACTATCAAAGTTGATAAATTCATAACCAACACAGCAACACTAACAAGTAACAACTACAAATTACAAGAAGCAGCTATTAAAAACAAACTAAACTAACCCTAACATTTCAGAGTTTCAGTATTTCAGTTTCAGATATTCAAATTCTTCAACAAAAAATAACTAATTAAATAACTAACAGTCTAAGTATCTAACACTAATTAAACTATTAAAGCATCAGTTTAATTTTTGATACATTATTAACTTATTAAAGCATGTTTAATTTTTTTCCATCAAATTTCAATAACTAATTTCATCATTCATCACACCAGATGACCAGAATTTAAACTAAAAAAATTAAACTATTAATATCATAAGTCAGAACCAAAATGGCAGAACCGATGGAAGCTCAGGCAGAACCGAAATTATTGATATTTACATTTGGGGAAAAATTACTTTGGAGAAGGAAGCTCAGGTAGAACCAAATAAGAAGAGAGGCAACTCAGGCAACCTTCAGCTCAGGCAGAACCACAGAAGTGCAGAACAGAGGGCGAGGAACGCAGACCAAAGGGGAGGAACGAGGGGAAGAACAGAAGTGACGTGAAGCGTCGAGGAACCTTCAGCATCGCCGTCAGCCTTCAGCTTCATCGACAAAGTGAGGACTGAGGAGTAGACATGAACGACGGTGGCAGCACTGCACCACGAGGAAGAAGATGGCGCGGGATCCGTCCAGCCTCCGGCGTGGTGGCGCAGACAATGGTGGATGGCGGCACGATGGGCTTGGAGAAGAGAGTGAGGGCTTGGAGTCTTGGAGAAGAGAGTGTTTCTTTGTTCTGTGTGTTAGCATGGTTTGGCCATTTAGGATTAGGGTTTCCTTACATGAACGAAGCCCTTTCCATTTTTCTTTTTTTTTTTTGCCCAAAACGACGCCATTTTTGTGAAAATGGGCTCCCAAATCAAACTCGCTGACTCGCCCTTAAACTCGTGAGTTTTACCGATTCTGTCTGAGTCTAGCCGAGTCTATCCGAGTCTACCCATAAACGAGTTTGTGTCCGAGTTAACTCAATTCTACAACCTAAACTCGTAAACTCGTATGAGTTTACAAGTTAACTCGCGAGTTTGACAACCATGCCTACTGTTGTGAGCTTCCGACAACAAGTCTTGCCTCTAACCCCCGACATTCGGTATACAAATTCTCCCCTTATATCTCCACAACCCTTCATCATCCTTAGTGAACTCTCCATGCCTCTTCTTGCCAACTGGTTGAAATAATTGCTGAAACTTTTGTTCATCTTGCTGAGCCATCTGTATCTCTGATTTAAACGTACTTGAAATGTGTAACTAGTTCAAACAAGCTCTTCCGGCAACTTCACCAATATCCAGCTTAAGATCCACAAACTTATCCACTAACTCCTCTTCCTTGATTCTCATCTAAGCTACTATTAAAGACTTCTGACTCAATGCGTCCGCCACCACATTCGCCTTTCCAGAGTGATAACTCAATTCAAAGTCATAATCCTTAAGCAACTCCATCCACCTCTTCTGACGCATATTAAGCTCTTTCTGATCAAAGAAGTACTTGAGACTCTTGTAATCAGAAAAGACGCTAAACCTCACGCTTGGTTTCTCCAAATCTTCAATGCAAACACAATCGCTGCTAATTCCAAATCATGAGTTGGGTAATTTACCTCATGCGGTCTCAGCTGACGCGATGCGTATGCCACCACATTCCGGTGTTGCATCAACACGCAACCTAAACCCTTCAGTGACACATCACAATACACTTCAAATGGTTTATGTGGTTCCGATAAAATCAAAACAGGCGCTGAAGTTAACTTTTGTTTCAAGGTCTAAAAACTTTCTTCACACTCTGACGTCCACACGAACGGCACCTCCTTCCTTGTCAACTTAGTCATCGGTAGTGCAATCCGGGAAAATCCTTCAATAAATCTCCGATAATACCCGACTAAGCCCAAGAAACTTCTGACTTCCGTCACCGTTGTCGGTCTTTCCCATTCCATCACCGCCTCTACTTTCGAAGGATCCACCGCTATTCCTCCCTTGCTCACCACGTGACCTAAGAACTTCACTTACTCCTTCCAGAACTCACATTTGGACAACTTAGCATACAATTTCCGCTCCTTTAGGATTCGCAACACAATTCTCAAGTGTTCCTTATGCTCCTTCTGTAATAACCCTATTTTTCGAGTACGCGAGATCTTTTCTAAAGGCACGGATTTTTCCGGAAGATCAGTAAAGGGAACACCTCTGTTATATCATCAAGCATCTCAATCCTCATTATCATTATGTCATCCTTAAGCTAGAACCTTTTCTGAGGCAAGCTCGATAACGCGTTCACGAAAAACCTAGTTTTTGAACCGTATTGGTTAGGAGTTTTGATTCGGTTTTTCGTAAATAGTCTCAGTTTGACGAACTGGACTCGATTCATGATAGAAGAGAGATAATAGTATAATATTAGTTTTATATTAGTATTAGAAGATGATTGAATGATATTATAAGGTTACCTGGTCTATTTTAGTTAAAAACAGGAAATCGGTTTAACTAGGTTTACGGTTTACTGGTGCAGCTTAGCACCAGCACTCTCTGATGACTTTAGCAACGCTAAGGCCTCATCATACATGTTTTATTATCATAATAAATATGTTACTAGTGTCATTTATTCTAGTAGCTCAGAAAATAATTTTTAGAGATTTTTTATAAGTGTTTCGATACACCTAGTTTTAGTAGTTATACACCTGAGATATTTTAATATTATTTTAACCCACCTCCAAGCCAACCAATCACAACTCACCCTACATCTCCAAGACCTCCAAGGCTATCTCATTTCATCATTTTGGCCGAAAATAACAAGAGAGAAAAGAGAGAAACTTTCATGAACACTTAATCTTCAAAGCTTGATTTCTTCTGAACTAAAACTCAAATCAAAACTCCGATTTCACCAAAATGATCCTCTCTTCTTCCTCTACATAACCATGTGACTTATCAAGGCTGGAAATAAGGTGAGATGACTGTCTCCCTCCCTCTTCAATTCGGTTTTCAAGGAAACATGCTTAAACAAGTGTTTTCTTGATGTTCTTCCTTAGATCTCTTGCTTAGCTTGACTTGTGGGCCAAAGATCTTTGATTTCCTGCACGTTTAAGGTGAGGATAACCTTCCTAAGATGCTTCTGAAGTTCGTTTAGTTGATGGTTTAGAGTTTTAAAGTTGTTCTTGATGTATTTTAGGAGGAAAAAGTGCTTTAAGAACACTTCAAAGAGTAACCGGATTTGGAGCAGCAAATCAAGGTAGGGTTTGACGAATTTAATCTTGATTGATTGTGTTTGAGTTGTGTGATTATGATATGGTTTGGCTGTACTTGAAATTGATAATTTATATGAGTGATTCTTGTTGAAATTTTGGTAAAAATTTGATGAAATTTGATGATATTCAACTTTAAAATTATGTTCTTTATGGCTGCTGAAAAAACGAAACCCTAGAGATTAAATTGGAGTTTAATTTGTGTTAAAATCATGTAGAAAAGATGGGTTTTAGTGGCTGGGAATTTATTTTTACTTTTGGTAAAAATCGGTTGCTAAAAAGATTGAAAAACGGGTAAAAACAGAGAAAGAATCTGAAGAATTTACGAAGAACACGAAGAACACTTTGAGTGTGATGAAGAACATTGAAGAACACCTTTTAGATCTTAAAAAGGGCAAGGTTGTAATTATTTTGGTGTTTGAGGGGTTATTTGGTAATTTCTGAAAGTTAGGGTGGTTAAAGTAGAAATATTAAAAGTTACCGGGATAAAAAGTGAATTTTAAAGGTTAAAAGGTAAAGGCAAGGTAATTTTCGAAAATTTAACAATAAAATAATAAATAATAATATTTAATTAAAAATAATATTTTAATAAAAATAATAAAATAATGTGGAAAAGACAGTTTAAATATATACGTTAAGTAGAGAAACCAGAGCAGAGTAAAGAGATACAGAGAAAAAAGTAATCAGAACAGAGTAATAAGACAAAGAGAGAAGAGTAATATAATAAAGAATTAAGCCTTGTGGCATGATATTCTATTGTATGTTTATCTGCTGTTTTTCCATTGGCCCTAGAGGTCTTGTAGGCCCAAGTTCACCTACAGTAAGTTGTTATTCCTGTAGGCCGAAGTTCACCTACAGTGAATATCAATTGTGTAGCTCAGGGTGTTGCTTCTGTAGGCCGAAGTTCACCTACAGAGAGTTGCCATTTCTGTAAGCCGAAGTTCACTTACAGGAGTGCTATTTCTGTAGGCCGAAGTTCACCTACAGAAAGTTGTTGTGTTGTGTCTATATTATTCTTGTAAGCCGAAGTTCACTTACAGGGGCACCATTTCTGTAAGCCGAAGTTCACTTACAGAAGTGTTATTTCTGTAGGCCGAAGTTCACCTACAGAAAGTTGTTGTGTTGTGTTTAGACTATTCCTGTAAGCCGAAGTTCACTTACGGGAGTGCTATTTCTGTAGGCCGAAGTTCACCTACAGAAAAAAAAGTCATATCTAGGACTAGTTCCTAGGTAATGTCGGGCTGCAGGATGTAAACCGACACGTGAGCTCATGACCTGGATAGGACAGACATGCATCATACTTGGTTGCGCATTTCCTCTGTTATGATTGTTGTTTGAATGTATGCTTTCTTTGTTTTCATTCTATTCTCTGTGTCTGTGTTTTGTTTTCTTGTATTCTTTTGTTTGTGTTTTGCTTTCTATTTTCTCTATTTATCTGTTTCTTCTATCTACTGCTTCTCGGTATTCTGCTATTTATCTGCTAAACAATACGGAATTAATGAACTTAACTAATAACCCCGACTCTACTAAGAACTCCCCAGTTCTTACCCCTTCTCTCTCCCTTCCCCCTTCAGATGGAAGCATGAGTTCCCTTCCGTAATTTGCTGACGATCGTACGCAAAAAAAGATTCCGCTCTAGGTAGTCTTCTGAGTCTAGAGTGAACTCCGTTTCTGTTTATATGTATATACTGTGAGACCAGCCAACGTCTACACCCCGTTCGTATGCGCACTTTAGCCTAAATCCTGTGTACAAGACTCTTGTTGTGTGGCTACTTCATGAGGTACCAGAGAGACGTCCTATGGCAATGTTTGATCGTGCAGAAGAGTAGCAGATGATGTTCTACCTTTTGCTGATGTTCCACCTGACTTGATTTTTGAAGACTTAGAACGTACTTTCCCTCGCTTTAGTAGTTTAGAGGGACTATGTGAGTATAGAGTCTAGGCTAGCCTGGGCGCCAGCTTAGGGACTTCTTGAACAGGTCAGGGCCTAGGATGTTGTATGTATATATATGTATATAGTTATTATCTAGCTATATCTAGGGGTGTTCTAATTAAAATTCTATACTTAAATAAAAGTTGGATCACTGAATATTGTTGACTGCTTGTGATGTATTTATGTGTGGTTGTTTATAACTGTTTTATCTGTTATCAGTTGTGAATTGATTATGAATGATTCCGTCTATTAATCCAAATGTTTTCAAAAAAAATATACCTCGCAAATTAACTACGCTTTTAACAACGAATCAGGCTCATATGATAAATAATAGATAATAATTAGGAAGACAAATTAGTAGCTCTCAGTTTCCGGTATGATCTAGACATATTGAAAATTGGGTCGTTACACCTTCACCGTCTTAGAGTAAACTAAGATATCGTCTATGAAAACCACCATGAATTTGTCCAAAAAGGGACAAAATACTCTGTTCATGTAATCCATGAACACAACAGGTGTATTCGTCAACCCAAAGGACATCACTGCAAACTCGTAGTGTCCATAGCGCATCCTAAACGTAGTTTTCGGAATGTCATCCTCTTTTACCCTTATCTGATGATAACCGGATCTTAAGTCAATCTTATAAAACACTCCAGCTCCTTATAGTTGATCTATCAAGTCATCTATCCTTGGCAGCGGGTACTTGTTCTTCACAGTCACTTTGTTCAACTGTCAGTAATCCACGCAAAGTCGCATTCCTCCATCCTTGTTCTTCTTCAATAAAACTGGTGCTCCCCACGGAGATACACTCGGTCAAATGAACCTCTTGTTTAGAAGCTCTTCTAACTGAGCCTTTAGTTAAGCCATCTCTATCGGAGCCATTCGATATGGCGCAATCAACACTGGTCTGGCTCCTGATACCAATTCAATCATAAATTCAATCTTCTTTTGAGGAGGGAACTCAAGAATATCTTCCGGAAATACTTCTGGAAAGTCTCTAACTACCGAAATTTGATCTAAGCTCTGGGCGTCACCCAAAGCATTAGTAGCCAACAAGATATAACCCTGACACTCTTCTCCACTACAGTGCACCATTATAGAGTTCAGGTAATAACCCTTAGCTACCACTGCTCCATTCTCTCCTTCTGGCATAAACTGAGTTGACCACTCAAACCAATCCAACAAAACTCGATTCTTTGACAACCAATCAAACCCCAAAATCATCTTCAACCCAAACATTGGTAAACAAATCAAATCATGCACAAAGTCTCTACCCTCAAGCTTGAAACCTACTTGCCTACAACCTGACCTAGTCATAACCATCTGATGCAGAGTATGTACATGTAATTCAAAGGCTAATTCTGACACTTTCAAGCCTAGCTCCTCAACTTTATCAAATGAAATAAACGAATGCAAAGCTCCAGTATCATATAATGCAACTAAGGTTTTATCACCAACTAAACAGTTACCTCTCATCAGATGATCCACCTTAGCAGCATCCTTGGCGTTCACAGCAAATACTCGCCCTTGGTGTTGACTCTGACCCGCATTCGGGTTCTTCCCACGAGTGCAATCTCTCGCAATATGACCAGGCAAACCATAGTTAACGCAACCACCTATACCAATCTTGCAAGAGTCATATGGATGAAAACGTCCACAACGATCACAAATTAAATCCGGAGAAACCTTACTCTGGTTTTCCCTCCTTTTGCCACGCTGGTACTGATCATAAGTATTCTTTCTAAAGCCTCATTGACCTTGAGGCGCACGTCCTCCTTTCTTAAAATTCTGACCTCTTGGCTGAAAGTACTTGCCACGTCCCCGACTAGTGTTTCCTCCATGAGTGTTCTTTGACGAGGCTACCGTCTTTGAATATTCCTCAACAACTCTCGGCTTGTTCACCAGATCGGAAAAAATACGAATTTCCATAGGAGCCACAGTAGTCATGATGTTATCCTTCAAGTCCCTTTGATACTTGATACACTTCCAGCTTTCGTAGGTCTTCGGAGCACCCTGACACACCCTAGAGAACCTACAGAGCTCCTCAAATCGGTTAGTATATTCTGCCACAAACAAGGAACCTTGCTTAAGCTGCATAAGTTCCATCTTCTTTGCTTCCTTTGCAGATTCAGAAAAGTACTTCTTATAAAAAGCCGTCTGGAATGCATCCCAAGGAATGTCGGTATTTTGAAGCTGTAGCAAGCGGCATTCTCCTTGCCACCAGTGCTGAACCTCTCCCAAAAGCTGATACGCAGCAAACTCCACATACTGGTTGTTCAGAACATGCTGTGCTTGTAACGCACGATCCATGGCCTGAAACCAATTATCCGCTTCTGTAGGGTTGGTTGATCCTCTAAAACTTGGCGGATGAACCTTGAGAAAAGTAGCCAAGGTCATCGGAGCACCTCCCATGTTATCACCATTTCCTTTCGCATTATCATTTCCGTTTCCATCTCTGTTTCCATTCCTAGCTAGTTGGCCTAACCTCTACACAGCTTACAGAGTCACAGCAGCATTTTCCTCTATGGTATTCGCAAGATTCGCCATTGCCACTATGAACTCGGCATGGTTATCGGCCGGTTGCTCATTCCTACTCTCTGCTCGTGAATGCGTATGACCTTGTCCACGAGTGGCCATTAGGGTTGATGTCTACACCAAATAATCGATATCAAGGTGATCAGTCTCAATATCAAAATCCTAGTGCTTCAATTATCCCAAAAGGAACTCACAAATATGCATGTTATGCATGTATCAAATAGATAACCTAAATAGCATGAAAGAAAAAGATACAGAGTATGCATTAAAGCACAATCGGTCTATCCCTCAGGCTCACGAGGACGATGATGTCTACTCGATATCAAGGTGATCAGTCTCAATATCAAAATCCTAGTGCTTCAATTATCCCAAAAGGAACTCACAAATATGCATGTTATGCATGTTTCAAATAGATAACCTAAATAGCATGAAAGAAAAAGATACAGAGGATACAGAGAAGCATAATCGGTCTATCCCTCAGGCTCACGAGTACAAATCACTCTGATACCAATAAATGTAACACCCTAATTACCCTAAGCCTTACCTCATGCCGTAAAGCACAGGTTAATCAGAGGTCACAATAATCCTAAGGCTTTTACATTAATATGTATATATAGAAATAATAATTCTAGAAGCCCAATGAAGAAGTAAGCTCAAAAACAGAGTTTCAAAAGCACGAAACGTTCACACGAAGCTACACGAATCGAGGCACAAGATATAGATACGAGATATCAAGACGTATATAGATATATAAGTAGGATAGTCATAAAGTACTAGCCGCAACCTACGGAGTTTAAGCCGACTAGTATGTACAGACATACAGAGTTTTGAAAGTAAAAATAACTTATACCATATCTCTCTCAAAGTAAGCCTCTAAGGCAAATATAAGTACAAAAGTGAGAGAACTAATTCAAAATAACCAAAAGACTCTAAAACATGATAAAGGTCATCCGCTTTGTCACCATCAAGCAACTCACCGAGGTGGATTACGCCATGCATCTGAAAAATAACAACAAAGTATGGAATGAGAACCGGAGGTTCTCAGTATGGTAATAGTGCCCAATAAACCTAAATGATGTTCATACACCTCCCAATTCATTCCTCATCCTACCATCATGCAATTTCACTAATTTCATCCAAAATTCTCCCTTACCTTCCTCAAATTATCAATGTTTACACTCCAAGCATCATTTCTCCATTTCCAACATTTATCAATATCAATAAGCTAATAATTCACTATCAACACTCCAATCATCATTTTCAAACCTCATTTCAATAATGAATAACAACATCAAAGTTCAACATCATAATTCATTGAATCAACAACACCATCATGCATAATCAAATTCAACAATTCCCAACAATCAATTCAATCCTATCCTAAGGTCTACTAGCCTAAGTATCTAGAAATATTATATATTACATAGAGAAAACCGGAACCGTATCTTGGCCGATTTTCAATATATGCTATACACCAAAACTTGGATCCCACAAGCTTCCAACAAATCAAATCGTGCACAAAATCTCTACCTTCTAGCTTGAAACCTACTTGCCTACAACCTGACCTAGTCATAACCATCTGATGCAGAGTATGTACATGTAATTCAAAGGCTAATTCTGACACTTTCAAGCCTAGCTCCTCAACTTTATCAAATGAAATAAACGAATGCAAAGCTCCAGTATCATATAATGCAACTAAGGTTTTATCACCAACTAAACAGTTACCTCTCATCAGATGATCCACCTTAGCAGCATCCTTGGCGTTCACAGCAAATACTCGCCCTTGGTGTTGACTCTGACCCGCATTCGGGTTCTTCCCACGAGTGCAATCTCTCGCAATATGACCAGGCAAACCATAGTTAACGCAACCACCTATACCAATCTTGCAAGAGTCATATGGATGAAAACGTCCACAACGATCACAAATTAAATCCGGAGAAACCTTACTCTGGTTTTCCCTCCTTTTGCCACGCTGGTACTGATCATAAGTATTCTTTCTAAAGCCTCATTGACCTTGAGGCGCACGTCCTCCTTTCTTAAAATTCTGACCTCTTGGCTGAAAGTACTTGCCACGTCCCCGACTAGTGTTTCCTCCATGAGTGTTCTTTGACGAGGCTACCGTCTTTGAATATTCCTCAACAACTCTCGGCTTGTTCACCAGATCGGAAAAAATACGAATTTCCATAGGAGCCACAGTAGTCATGATGTTATCCTTCAAGTCCCTTTGATACTTGATACACTTCCAGCTTTCGTAGGTCTTCGGAGCACCCTGACACACCCTAGAGAACCTACAGAGCTCCTCAAATCGGTTAGTATATTCTGCCACAAACAAGGAACCTTGCTTAAGCTGCATAAGTTCCATCTTCTTTGCTTCCTTTGCAGATTCAGAAAAGTACTTCTTATAAAAAGCCGTCTGGAATGCATCCCAAGGAATGTCGGTATTTTGAAGCTGTAGCAAGCGGCATTCTCCTTGCCACCAGTGCTGAACCTCTCCCAAAAGCTGATACGCAGCAAACTCCACATACTGGTTGTTCAGAACATGCTGTGCTTGTAACGCACGATCCATGGCCTGAAACCAATTATCCGCTTCTGTAGGGTTGGTTGATCCTCTAAAACTTGGCGGATGAACCTTGAGAAAAGTAGCCAAGGTCATCGGAGCACCTCCCATGTTATCACCATTTCCTTTCGCATTATCATTTCCGTTTCCATCTCTGTTTCCATTCCTAGCTAGTTGGCCTAACCTCTACACAGCTTACAGAGTCACAGCAGCATTTTCCTCTATGGTATTCGCAAGATTCGCCATTGCCACTATGAACTCGGCATGGTTATCGGCCGGTTGCTCATTCCTACTCTCTGCTCGTGAATGCGTATGACCTTGTCCACGAGTGGCCATTAGGGTTGATGTCTACACCAAATAATCGATATCAAGGTGATCAGTCTCAATATCAAAATCCTAGTGCTTCAATTATCCCAAAAGGAACTCACAAATATGCATGTTATGCATGTATCAAATAGATAACCTAAATAGCATGAAAGAAAAAGATACAGAGTATGCATTAAAGCACAATCGGTCTATCCCTCAGGCTCACGAGGACGAACCGCCCTGATACCACTAAATGTAACACCCTAATTACCCTATGCCTTACCTCACGTCGTAAAGCAAAGGTTAATCAAAGGTTACAACAAGTCAAAAGATTATACATATAATATATATAGAAGGAGTAATATATTCTAGAAGTCCGATGAAGGATACAGCTCAAAAACAGGATTTGAAAAGCGCAAAACGTACACACGAAGCTACAAACTTAACTCAAAAGAAATAGATATAATATAACAAAATATCAGAGTATAATGGTATAAAGATCTAGCCACGGCTCGTGGAGTTTAAGCCGGCTAACTATATATAGGCAATACAGATTCTGAAAGTTAAAAACAGCTTATACAAGTTTTCTCTCAAAGTAAGCCTCTAGGCAAAAGTACATACAAAAGATGAGAGATATGAACAAAATAAGCAAAAAGACTCCAAAATATATCCAGGATCCTCCGCTCTGTCCCCATCGAAGCAACTCACTGAGGTGGGTTACGACCTGCATCTGAAAAATAACAACAGAATATGGTATGAGAACCGAAGGTTCTCAGTATGGTAACAGTGCTCAGTGATATAAGATATAAGACTCCAGGACGCCAAAGGCAATCTTAAAACTTCATATCCATCACAAGATTCATCTTAAATAATCACTAAAATAGTACAACATAACTTAAGACCTTAACATGTTAAAAAGGGGTAATCTAGCTTAGATGATTTTCTAATCTAACAGTCCTCCGCTGTCCCACAGCCTTCACCAACCTATCCTCCATGCAATCCCATCGCCACCGCCTTTTGAACCTCCTCAATCCCAATAGAAAACAAAATTAACTACAATGCAAGTAAAACGCAAGTATAGGCATATATATCAAGTAATTCAAATAGGCAAGTAAGCATGTTATACAATTAGGCAAGCAATTTCAAGTCGACAAGGCATACAAACAGATAGAAGATGCACATGATGAATGCCTGTCCTACTGACTGTGATATGACATTGTCGGTTCAACTGCCAACCCAACACTTTTCCATGGAGATGTTGCCCTTCGTAATCATAATGGGATCCCCCGAGATATGATGCTCGGAGCACCGTCCAGGATTTTGTGCTTGCACACTCTAGTGATCCGAAAAGATGCGAGCAGGATACTCTTGCCACGGACCTCACATCTCAATGCAAGCAGGACGAACCACCGCCCTTACATCGCCGCCGCTACCTCGACAGGCAGGATCCAACCGCCATCCCTGCCGGGCTTATAGCATCTCAACAATCTCAATTTAAAAGTGTCATATCAATGGTTTTGAAAATTTTATTATTTCATTATATCAATAATTCATCATTTCCAACTCCGAGTCCTCGACTCATCTCAACCACTGTCAATTCACAATTTCCTTTCCAAACTCATTAGTTCATCAGTTCTCAATTCATGTATATTTCTCTCTTCTCACTCTACCAAACCCATCCTCAGTACACCAAAAGCTTAAGCCTCTGTTCTCTAACTTTTCAAGGTATAACCAAATTAAATCTCCTAGGATCTTTTTCCATGTTTTAATACCCGAAAATAAGCCCAAGAGTATTAAATAGGTGTCACAGGAGGTTACAAGCTTGTTGGGAAGGTGAAACAGTTAAAAACACAAATTTAGTTGAAAAACAGGGCATGTGCGTACGCACAGGAGTGTGCGTGCGCACGCCCAGGAGGATTTTCAAAATTTGTGCGTACGCACAAGTGTAAAATTTTCTAATTCTGCTCGTTCGCACAAGGCGTGCGAACGCCCTCAACAGAATGTACTTTCCAACTTGTGCGTGCGCACAGGGCTGTGCGAGCGCACAGCTTGCCAAACTTCGTTGGTTGTATGTGCGCACAGGGCATGCTAGCGCTCCCATTAGTAAGCCTTCCCCTGTGCGTGTGTACGCAAAAATATGTCCGTGCGCACACAAGATCACAAATCCTACAGCATTCACAGAATTCAAATTTTGACACCAAACTTTGAATGATCATAACTTCCTCTACAAAAATCCATTTCTTACAAACTTTATATCCATTTGAAGGTTTTCCAATAAACTTTAATTTAAAGTAAATTTCAACAAATTTTGAAAACTGAGGCTCAAGTTATAATTCGTCAAAGTTTACTAAAAATTCATTTTTTTACCAAAACGCACAAATTTCTCAATTCTTTGAAATATATAGCCAAAACCAAATCAAACCATTCCAAACTCCAAGTTACATCAAAATCTACCCTTTTTATGTCATAATTCACCCTTCACACCAATTTTTACACTCACTTTATAATATCATCAACCTGAAATATCAAATATCTCACACTAAAACTATTTTTCAATCCACACAATTATCCATCATCATCATATCACTAACAATCATCATGATTAACCTCATTCAACCCCAATCTCACTTTTCAACATCATTTTATCAACATTCACATCACAATTCATCAAAATAACCAAAACTAATCAATTCATCATACATCATCATACAATAATTTCAACAACCAATTTGGTTCAATCCTATCATATGGGTCACTAGCCTAAGTGTCCAAAAATATTATATATTACATAGAGAAAATCGAAACCATACCTTGGCCGATTTCTAATATGCCAAAAACCCGAAATTGAACTCCAACAAGCTTCAATTCACCAAATCCTCAACCAAGATCAACAAGTCCATCCATCAAGTCCACTTTCAAGCAATTTAAGTCACCAATATACCCCCACACAACACCAATTCAAGCTAGAAATTACACAAATTTCACAAATCAAACCTAGAGTTTCATATATACACAAAACCACAAGAGATCAAGTATTCCCACCTTACCAAATGTGGATTGGGTCAAAACCCAATATGAATCAAGTGCTAGAGTGTACCTAAACACCAAAAATCACAAAATTTCACTCAATACAAAACCCTAAAAATTCGAAATTTTGGAAGAAAGAACTAAGAGGAATTTCGTAGTTTTCTTACTAGTTTCTTGGATGGGTTTTGTAGAGCTCTCTGCGAGGATCACGTGGCCGCAAACGGTGCGGCAATCGGAGCTCCGTAGCTCAAGTTATGAGCTTTGGAAGATGATGATGATGAATAGTACTTCTTCTCCCTCTTTTCTTTCAGCTGGTGTGTGTTGTGTTTATGAGAGTGTGGTGTGCTGATTTGGCCTATAATGAGAGTATATATATATATATATATGTTGAGCGTGGGCCCAATTTGGGTCCGGTCTAAATCGTTAGCGTTTTTAGCCAGTTTCTACTTTAAATATTTTCCTAAGGTTTTCTACTGTTTTTAATCTTTCTCGCACATTGCCCGACAGACTTAAACTGATTCGACTGGTTCGGCTAACGATTCGCGGTTTTACATGATTTTTAAAAGAAAATACATTTTCTGACTCAGAAAAATCTACTGAGTCCAAAAATCATATTTAAATCCTCAAATTCTCATTCAAATTTTTTAGATCCTATTTTGGGTAATATTAATTATTTAATTAAACGATTAATTAGTCTCTATTCTTACACCTTTCCTTGGCTTCATATTTTTTTCCCGGTTTAGCCTCGGGCCATTTCGAGTCGGGCCAACATGTTCCAAATTCCTTCGAGCCTAGGCCGAGTCTTCGGGTCGGACTGGGCCTTGTACACCCCTAGTTCCAACATTAATTACTTCCTATGATTCATCACCCTTGGCTAATATATGGTGGAGGTTCAGCCAGCAAGAAGAGGAGAGAGAGTGTGGTTTAATTGTGATTATGTGGCTTAATCTAGAGAGTGGTTTGGTTAAGAAAAAATTAGTTCGGTTAGGTTTTAATTAAGCTAGGTATTTCGGTGCTTTATTTTTCTTCTAGATAATCTTTGTAGTTAAGGCTGGCAATACATACCCTACCCGCGAGTACCCTACCCGGCCCAACCCGTTCGGGTAGGGTAGACTACCCGACCCGCTGCGGGTAGGGTAGAGTGTGGTCCGGGTAAGCCTGCGGGTAGGGTAGGGTAGGGTAAGGTAGGGTAGGGTACAGGTTTAAGGTGTACCCTACCCTACCCTACCCGCACCCCCATATATAACATGTTTTTAAAAATTTATATGCATAGTGAAGGAGGTGAGACTTGAACCCTTAACCTCCTTCATGTGTAGGAAGCAAGTAACCACTAAGCTAGCTACTTACTTTGATAGTATAGTGCGTTTGTATATTTATGAAGTTACATAAAATAAAAATTAAACAAAATAAAAAATCATATATAATTTAAGATTCAAAAATCACTCATTACTCATTAGAAACCCTAAGACTAAGTGGGAGGCTGGTAGTCTGGTCTCTGGTAGCGCCGTTTTCTTCCCAAGTTTTTTCCCAAGCCATAAGCCTCGGACCTCAGTGCTCCATTGTCCCAACTCTCCTTCCTCGTTTCTCGTTCCTCCATTGCCGCCACTCTTCTTCCTCCTCTGTGCTCTCCTCGCAATGCCGCTGATTCATGACCTTCTCTCCTCTCTACGCTGCTGCTCTGTTCTTCTTGGTATGTACTTTTTGTTTGAATCTGTGAAAATTGGGGCTTTACTGGTGGTGAATCATAAGTCTTTCATGCTAGAGTTTGGTTAGATGATGTGATTGGTAGCTGTAGGGGAGTAGCTATATTATTTCGTTTTATTCAATGCTTGTTGTGCGCCTATACCCAACCAACTCAGGTTTGTTTTCTTGGAATGTAAATGCATGAATTGATCAAATTTGTTGCTTCAGATTTACTTGGCAAAAATTGATGGAAAATTAGTTTAATCACATACGATTTTTCAATATGAAGTTAGGTCATAAAAGAAATTTTCAATTTTTATAATAGGCTCTGGTTATTAGATATGAATGAACATAATTTTAGTTTATGTAGTAGTGAAAAATGAAAAAAATGATATTTGATTAATTAGAATTTCATGTTCATCATCAGCTTGTTCCTAGTACCTTGCACTTGTGGCAATTTACAATAGTTACTGGAAGTGATGCTTTTGTTATTGTGTGCAAGCAAAGCATATATAATACATGAACGAAAATAACAAGAAGTAAACATTTAATTTGAATGTGATGTTATTCTTAAGGGTGAGGAATAAGATACAGCGGTGTAAGTTTAAGCTTATGCAAAACATATATAGTCCTTTATATGATGTTGTGTCTTTATTTATTTGATTTGCAACGTGTTGTTAAGCTTATGCAAAACATATATTGTTCTTTTTTTTAAGGACAGAAACTTGTATAAATTTTATGTATAAAAATTGGATTCCTAAGTTTTTTATGTATAAATGATTTTTCTGAATTGTATAAAAATTGTATTCCTAAGTTTTTTATGTATAACTTTTATGTATAAAAATTGTTCTTTTTTCAGCATGCCTGAATTTTTAATATTTAATTATTTATTTTACTATTGTGTAGGCAATAATGGATAGTACCAACATGGATGTAGTGGCTCAAGAACAACAAGAAGAAACTCCTGTTGAAGAAACTGCTAATTTTGTTCCAGACGAGTCTGCCTCGGGTGAAAATAGCAACAAATCTTTATTGAAAAGTGTTTATTGGCAATACTTTAGTAGATATAAAGAGGGGGAAGAATAGAAGGCAAAGTGCAACCATTGTAAGTCTATTCTTGGTGCGAATCTAAGGAATGAGACTACAAATTTAAAGAAACATGTGCTTCATTATTGTAAGAGAATAAAATTATCAAATTCAAGACAATCAACAATTGCCGAATCTCTTTAAAGACATGGAAAGAATAGTTCAGATGCTTTTATATTTGATGCATCTCACACAAGAAAATTGATTGCCAAGTCCATTTGTATGCATGAGTATCCTTTGTCATATGTGGATCATGTTGCAACAAGAGAAGTATTTGCTTCAATGCAACCAACGTTTAAGATGCCAAGCTGAAACACAATCAAGAAGAATATCTTGGAAATGTACGAAGTGGAGAAGCTTAACATAAACAAGATGATGGATGCAAATGATAGTCGAGTGGCTATTACAACTGACATGTGGACTTCCAACCAGGAAAAAGGATACATGGTTGTCACAGCACACTACATTGATAGTTCATGGAATTTACAAATGCGAGTATTGAGGTAATACCTTAAACTTTGCTTCTAGTATAAGATATGCTTTCTAATGCTTGATGTATTTGTGATATTCTTTTATCTGATATATTTATAATAATTTTCAGCTTTACTTATGTTCCTGCTCCTCATTCAAGTGAAGTTCTCTCTAATGCATTAATGAAAGTTTTGTTGGAGTGGAACTTAGATAGAAAATTATCAACTATTACATTGGATAATTGTTCTACAAATGATGCTATGATTGATGTGTTGTTGGGACGTCTAGACTCAAATTATTTATTGTTAGGGGGTAAGTTATTGCATATGCGTTGCTGTGCTCATATTTTAAACCTAATTGTGAAGGATGGTTTTAATTTAGTTAAAGAAAGTGTAGAGAAAATTCGTAATAGTGTGGTGTATTAGACTTCAACTGGTGAAAGACATGAAACCTTTGTGAGTTGGTGTAGTAAGTCAGGTGTTCTCTTTACCAAAAAACTATCTCTTGATTGTATGACTAGATGGAATTCCACTTATGTGATGTTAGAAACTGCATGGCTGTACAGAGATGTCTTTGCTCGACTAAAACAAAAAGACTCCAATTATAAAAGTGTGCCAAGTAATGAGGAATGGAAACTTGTGAAAGAAATTTGTGGTAAATTAAAACTTTTTTATGATGTGACTCAGTTGTTTTCTGGAACTCAAGTTCCAACGGCCAATATTTACTTTAATAAAGTATGTGAGATACATGTTAGATTGGAAAAATGGGCTGTTTCTCCTAACCTAGTTATTAGTAGCATGGCATGTATGATGAAGAGAAAGTTTGATAAGTATTGGGAAGAAATTCATGGCATTATGGGTGTTGCTGCAATTCTTGATCCTAGGTATAAGCTTGATGGGCTTGAATATAAGTTTTCTAGGATATGTGAAGATCCTAATGAATGCACAAGGAAAGTTGAGAGAATCAAACAGGCATGTTATGAGTTACTTCATGAATATCAAAAGAATACATCTAATTCAAGCAATATGTCAATGGAATCTACACAAGAGCTTAGGGTTAATACAGATGATGATGATGATGTTGGTTATCAATTGTATATTAGACAAAAGAAGAAGAAAAAATGTTCATTTGTGAAGACAGAATTTGATCACTATGTAGAGGAAGATGTTCATCCTTTAACTCCTGATTTTGATATATTAGCTTGGTGGAAGGTAAATGGAGTTAGGTTTCCAACTCTTCAGAAAATTGCAAGAGACATATTTGCCATTCCTGTGTCTACTGTTGCTTCTGAGTCTTCTTTTAGCACAAGTGGCCGTATAATTGCTACTCATCGTGGTAGTCTTCATGAAGATACGGTAGAAGCTCTTATGTGCAATCAAAATTGGTTGTGGGCAGAATATTATAAAAGAGGTTATTTATGTTTTCAAGTTTTTTAATTTGTTTAGATTTTATAATTGTGTTAAAATTATATATAATAAAATTGTTATATTTGATTTTTAGGTGGAAAACCTGATTATCAAACTGCTAATGAAGATGATGATGCATTTTATGAACTGACGGAAGAATAATGTTGCAAGAACTTGGAATTAAAAGAAATGTTTGAAGACATTTATCTTTGTTTATGTTATTTTAATTTTATTAAGAACTTGATAATTATGCTATTTGTAATTTTATATTGAATTTGTTTAGGACTTTATTGTTTTTAATTTTAAGTTAAACTTAGTTTTTTATTTTATTAATATAACAATATGTATGTTTGTAATTTTATGTTGAATTTCTTTAAGATTTTATTGTCTTTTATTTTAATTTGAATTTAGTTGTTTATTTTTTATTTATTAATATGTATGAAATTTAGAATGATTGAGTTTTATATTTATTTTTAAAAAAATTCATATTTCTGCGGGTAGGGTAGGGTAGGGTAGGTTTTGTAATTTAGGGTGCGGGTAGGGTTCGGGTTGAGAGATTCTCAACTCGCGAGTAGGGTAGGGTAGAGTTTTATTGAGATTTTCTACCCGCGGTAGGGTTAGGGTAGGGTCCAAACCCTACCCTACCCTACCCATTGCCAGCCCTATTTGTAGTGGCTTCATGAATTTATATTAAAGATAGTGGTAGCACAAATTGCGAATCACACTTTTCACAACTCGTACCACTGACCAGCAAGTGCACTGGGTCGTCCAAGTAATATCTTACGTGAGTAAGGGTCGAATCCCACAGAGATTGTTGGTTTGAAGCAATCTATGGTTATCTTGTAAATCTTAGTTAGGAAGTCAATTATGTTTATCAGTTGAATTATGAATAACCAGTAGAGCATAAATTAAAAGTTACTTGTTGTGTAGTAATGGAGAATATGTTGGAGTTTTGGAGATGCTTTGTCTTCTGAATCTCTGCTTTCCTCTGTCTTCTGATTCACGCACGCACGTCCTCCTATGGCAAGCTGTGTGTTGGTGGATCACCGTTGTCAATGGCTACCTTCCTTCCTTCCAGTGAAAACTACGCTCACGCGCTCTGTCACAGCACGGCTAATCACCGGTTGGTTCTCGATCCGGTTGGAATAGGATTTACTATCCTTTTGCGTCTGTCACTAACGCCCAGCCTTCATGAGTTTGAAGCTCGTCACAGTCATTCAATCGTTGAATCCTACTCGGAATACCACAGGCAAGGTTTAGACTTTCCGGATTCTCATGAATGCCGCCATTAGTTCTAGCTTATACCACGGAGATTCTGCTTAAGGAATCTAAGAGATACTCATTCAATCGGATATAGAACGGAGGTGGTTGTCAGGCACACGTTCATGGTTTGAGGAAGGTGATGAAAGTCACAGATCATCACCTTCATCACAGTTAAGCGCGAATGAACATCTTAGATAGGAACAAGCGTGTTTGAATGGAAAACAGGAATACTTCCATTAATTCATCGAGACACAGCAGAGCTCCTCACCCCCAACAATGGGGTTTAGAGACTCATGCCGTCAGAGAATACAAAGTTTAGATCTGAAATGTCATGAGATACAAAATAAGTCTCTAAAAGTTGTTTAAATACTAAACTAGTAGCCTAGGGTTACAAAATATGAGTGGACTATGATGGATGATGCAGAGATCCACTTCTGGGGCCCACTTGGTGTGCTGGGGCTGAGACTTTAAGCAATCCACGTGCAGAGGCCATTTGTGGAGTTGAACGCCAGTTTTTATGCCAGTTTGGGCGTTCAACTTCAGTTTTTGATCCTTTTCTTGCGTTGAACGCCAGAATTGGGCAGAGAACTGGCGTTGAACACCAGTTTACGTCGTTTATCCTTGTGCAAAGTATGGACTATTATATATTGCTGGAAAGCCCTGGATGTCTACTTTCCAACGCAATTGGAAGCACGCCATTTCGAGTTCTGTAGCTCCAGAAAATCCACTTTGAGTGCAGGGAGGTCAGAATCCAACAGCATCAGCAGTCCTTTTTCAGCCTGAATCAGATTTTTGCTCAGCTCCTTCAATTTCAGTCAGAAAAATACCTGAAATTACAGAAAAACATACAACTCACAGTAAAGTCCAGAAATATGAATTTTTCCTAAAAACTACTAGAAATAGACTAAAAACTAACTAAAACATACTCTAAACTATATGAAATTATCCCCAAAAAGCGTATAAAATATCCGCTCATCAGATAGCTTCCTTGAAGCTTTGGCCAAATTCCCAAAGAGAGGAAAGAAAATGGTTTAGTAATTAAACCGTAAGATTATCGTTTTCAAACTGCATCGGTTTAAACAACCGGCCACTGAGAAATCAACAGCAGAGAGAATCTCGATTCTGAATCAAATTTAGAATCTACTAAGCTAAAGTTGTTAAGAATAGCTAGTAGCAAAGATTCCATAGATGAATTTAACTCGACAGTCAAATTCATCATTATCGGTACAGTTTTTGGCTTAGGACACGCTTTTATCTCTCACGGAATATCTATTCTTTTAACTTATCAAGCCTAAACCTTCCTTATTATTTTCTGATAAGGTGATTCTCAGATATTTATCGAATTTCACATCACAGAATTTTTGAGAATAATTCTGTGGAGAATCGGGGTGTTATATCCCACCCACCTTACAAAAAGTTTCATCCTCGAAACTTCGAGTATATCTTAACGGTTATAAAAATCACAAAAGATCCTATCTTAACTATACCAACAACTATCTTATGCAAGGAAAGGTTTGATCTAAAGGTTAAGCGAAGTCGATGAAACCTCTCCACATTCGTGCCTCGTGTCACCACACTTCCATAGCGCATCACTCACATCGGTCCGTCTTGGACTCATCGTTACCATTCTCGTACTATTCCTATCCTAAGGTCTAATAGTCAACCGTACTTCTAAGTACAACAGCTGCATGCCACACAAATGTGGTCATCGGCATTTAAAAGTTTTATGATGGCGGTTTATCTGATAATCGCAGGTGTTGCGAGATATCCTATATCGATAAATTCGTCTACTCAAGTCATTGAGGTCTTATCCATTCCCGATAATCAACATCAAGATAATCAGCCTTAACATATCAGGTCAAGTATGAATAATTCCTGAACAAGCGCTCGCAGACGATCATGTTAAATGTATCAATGAAGATACCCTAACAGCATGAGAAAACAAAAAGCAAAGTATGCAACGAAACATAGTCAGTCCATTCCCATGCACTATTAGGAACGAACTGCTCTGATACCAAGTTGTAATAATCCGATTCCTGGCATGCCTAGATCATTGCCAATCATCAGGTGTTACTTTTCAGTTAATCAAGTCGGAATCATCCATCTGGGAGGAAAAGGAAAAAGAAGGGGTAAGAACCTATATGGTTCCCAGTAAGATGACATCGTGAAAACACATCTCTCTCATGCAACCTAGAGTTCTGGCTCTATTGTAATAACTCGCGGGCTCTAACATAAATATTTCTTGGCATATTTCTTTGGGATCAATGTTGTTCCTACTCTATTCTCTATGACTATTATTTCTAACTCTATTAGCTTATTCTAAGCTTTGGAGAAAGTTAAATCATATCATCCTAGAAATACAAACAAGAAACAGAGAATAGAAAATTAACAAGAAGCAGATATCACATAGCAGAAAGAATGAATAGTAAACAATCACAATCAAATGCACAAACAATTTATGATGCATGCCTGTTCCTAGTGCAGGCCATAAGCTCATGCGTCGGTTGTATATCCGCAATCCGACGTTACTCGGAGTGAACCCTAAATATGGTTCCTTTATTATGCCAGTTAGACACCTTGGCATCACGGTTACTTGTGTCAGTTAGCCTCATCATAATAACATTTTAATGTGCATCACAGTAAGAAACAGTGATATCAGTTAGGCGAACATTCCCGCATTAGCAATCTTAGGCTATCAGTTAGGCAAACACTTTCGCATCAGCAGTTTGGCACAAGGCCTATTCAACATACATTATGCTATTAGTTAGGCGGCCATTCCCGCATTAGCAACCTTAGGATATCAGTCAGGCGGGTACTTCCGCATTAGCAATTGGCACAAAGGCCCATTCAAACATACAATATTCATTATCCTTTCATTTCTAGTTTTTCATTCCTTTTCTTTTTGTCATACCTCCATATCACCAAATAAATACGCATACCTCCGCATCACCATGTTACTAAGCATACCTCCACATCGCTTTTTAACTTTAAACATTCATAGGGACAACTTATATTCTTATTCATTTTCCTGACTTGTTTAGCCTAATGCCTCCTAGACGATCAGTCTTCTATTTAATCATTAATATAACAAACGAACTCAGACTCGTACTCAAGTTTCATTTGGTTTAAGTTTCAGAACATTCTCATTTCAAGAACAAAAGTTATACGTATTCTATTTTGAGAGGTTTCTATTTGGTTAACCGGTGAACCGGTTAACTTCCAAAGCGCATAACTAATTTTCTAAAATAGCTATGACTCTGAAATTTGAACTGAATAAAGTAGACACCATACGATTTCATTTGGTTTTAGTTTCATCACAAAATAATTTCTACATTAGGAGATATCTATCCAGGAAATCACTGCTCTAAGTTTGTAAATCCTATTTAGCCATTTCTAAGCAGTAAAATGTCAAAACCTATAACTTTTAATCCATAACTTCTAAAATTTTAAACTTTTGAGAGAACAAAACATACATCATAAGGGTTCTATAAAAATTAGTTGCACTCAATTTGGAGTTTAAGATCAATACCAGTAACTCAAACAAGTCACTGAAATTATCAATGAGTTTCAGAATTGCATGTCAATGAAACAGTGAACCTTCCATTTTGCAAATCGCATATTTAATTCTATAAAAATGGGATTACCCTGAAATTTGGACACACTATTCTTCACATACCAATCTTTTGACTCTCTTTAGTTGTAACTCAGAAACTCATCAGAATTAAAAGTTGTGTAGATTGGAAGTTGCTATTGGATTATTCAAAAACAAATTTTTTAGCAGAAACCATTTACTTTCAAACATTTTTATCTTTCAACCTACTCATCAGAAAATTCTAAAAATTTGAGAGGATGATCTAACCTCATCAAGGATTACCATAAAATTATTATATGATTTTTGAGGAGCTAGATGTTTTTCAAAAATTTGCGCAAGTTGCTGCCTAATTTTAGTAACCATATTGACAGAATTTGGTTTAGGTTCTAACTAATTATTTCAGTTTTCTAAGCTTCTCATCATCTCTTAATCATCTTCATCATTATCATGCATAATCCAACATCATAGCTAGTAGCAATTACTCATTACATTATCAACAATCATCATTTACACAAACACAAACATATAATTATACTAGCCTAATCCCTACCTCAATGGAGTTCACTCTTGCTCAAGAAATCGGTTCTAGGTTTCTCTTCCTCCTTTGGTCAACTTTACTTCAAACTTTGGCTAGTACATCCTTCACTTTCCCTTACTTTCCTTGCTTAGCTTGATCATCTACATGAAGGTGTGTAGCTATAGGCTTGAGGAATCATGTGAAAGTGGTGAAGATTGGAAGAACTCCCTTCTCTTCCTCAGTTCACTCTCACTCTCGGACTCCTCTCTTCCCCTAACTCCCTTCTCATCTCTTCTTTTTTTTTCACACTTAATAATAACATGACTTATATAAAGCTAGATGATTAAAAAGAGGTGTGGTTCGGTGACAACAATCAAGGGAAGACACTTGTCTAAGTGCATGTATGTGTTCCATCATTAATTACTTCCTATGATTTATCACCCTTGGCTAATATATGGAGGAGGTTCAGCCAGCAAGAAGATAAGAGAGAGAATATGGTTTAATTGTGATTATGTGGCTTAATCTAGAGAGTGGTTTGGTTAAGAAAAAATTGGTTCGGTTTAAGTTTGGTTAGATTTTAATTAAGTTAGGTATTTCGGTTCTTTATTTTTCTTCTAGATAATCTTTCTAGTGGCTTCAAGAATTTAGATTGAAGATAGCTTCCTTGAAGCTTTGGCCAAATTTCCAAAGAGAGGAAAGAAAATAGTTCAATAACTAAACTGTAAGATTATCATTTTCAAACTATATCGGTTTAAACAACCGGCAACTAAGAAATCAATAGCAGAGAGTATCTCGATTCTGAAATAAATTTATAATACTATATTAAGCTAAGATTGTTAAGAATAGATAGGAGTAAAGATTCCATGGATGAATTTAACACGACAGTCAAATTCATCGTTATTGGTACAGTTTTTGGCTTAGGACACGCTTTTATCTCTCACGGTATATCTATTCTTTTCACTTATTGATGAGCGGATATTTTATATACTTTTTGGCTTCATTTTCATATAGTTGTCATTTTGTTTTGTTTAAGTTTTATTATGTTTTCATAGGTTTTAGTGCTAAATTCACATTTTGGGATTCTACTTTGAGTTTGTGTGTTTTATGGTGATTTTATATATTTTCTGGATGAAATTGAGGAGCTTGAGTCAGTCTGATTCAAAGACAGAGAAAGCATTGCAGATGCTGTCAAGATCTGACCTCCGTGCACTCGAAGGAGCTTCTCTGGAGCTACCGAACTTCAAATGGCGCGCTCTCAATGGCTATGGAAAGATAACATCCAGGGCTTTCGAGAAAAATATAATAGTCCATACTTTGCTTCAGAAATGAAGGCCTAAAACTGGCATTCAACGCCAACCACCAGCCCCATTCCTAGAGTCCAACGCCCACGGGGGAGCAGCTGGGGTCCAACGCCCAAAAGAGAGTCCCTAGCTGGCGTTCAACGCCCCTAAGGGGTATTAGCTCGTGAAGACACCCTTTGTTCAGCCCAAACACTCACCAAGTGGGTCCCAGAAGTAGATTTTCCCACTACAAGACTAGTTTATCTTATTTTCTATAATTCTTAGTTAGTAGATTAGTATATATACAACAAATATCACCCTTGTTAGGGATCTTTTTCCATTCGAACCTTTCATTGTACTTTTCAAACAGTATGAGTCACTAACCTTCTAAGGTTAAGGTTAGGAGCTCTACTGAGTTTCATGGAATAATAATATTACTGTTCTACCTCAATATGTCTGATTCTATTCTCTTATGTAACCTCATTCTTCATCTTATAAATTAAGGGTGACCCGTGACAATTACCCTTGTTCTACCTGGGTTCCGTGCGAGTCCTGACGCGAATAGCGTTGAACCGGAGTTAGAGATTACATTGTGGATTCCAATAGAGTACCTGGGCAACTTTAGATACGTGACATAAAATTCCGTTGACCGTGGGTAAGTGAGGTCTCTGTGGCGTTAAGGCTAGAGTCAAAGAAGCAGCACTTTCTGACCCGGAAGATTTGCCTTGTCTGTGGCACCTTGAGTAGGATCGTGAAGGGGAGTAGATTGCTTAGAGCTCATCTTCTGCTACAATGAGAAACCTAGAGGTCGCTTGATGAGAGGACATGAGTCACTTCAACATGGTGGATTGCTACAGTAGAGGAGGTTAACTTGATGAGAAGACATGAGTTAATCACTTACGGCTGCCATTGAAGGAATCAAAAAGTTATTGAAGAAGACAGTAAGAAAAGTTAATCTGGAAAGACAAAGCATCTCCAAAACCTCAACCATTCTCATACTATTGATTTCACACCTATCTAGTAACGTTTTATTTATTTATCTGTCTTATGCATTTTTTCGTGACAACTATATTTTCTATCCGCCTAACTAAGGTCTGCAAGATAACCACTGCTTGCTCAAACCAACAATCTCCGTGAGATCGACCCTCACTCACCTGAGGTATTACTTGGACGATCCGGTATACTTGCCGGTCTATCTGTGCAAAATGTGCGGAGTCAGTTTCGTGCACCAAGTTTTTGGCGCGGTTGCCGAGGATTGTTCGGATTTGACAAATAATCGGATTATCTTGTTGTTTAGATTAGGTACTTTTTACTATTTTGTTTGAATCTTTTATTTTCTTTTTCAAAAAAATCAAAAAAATTTCAAAAATCTTTGCTTTTTTATTGATCTTTATCTTTTGTTTGAGTCTTTTGTTCTTGTTCTTGTTAAAGTTTCGAACTTTTTTGCTTTCTTTCCAAAAATTTTCAAAAAGTGTGACTTTTGTTTGAGTCTAGTGTCAATTTTTAAGTTTGTTGTCCTTTGTGTGTTCTTTGTTTCCTTTGAATTTTGAAAAATTGTCTAAGTGTTCTTTCTTGTTATTCAAGTTGTTCTTGTTTATTTTCTTGTTTTGATCTTAAAATTTTTAAGTTTAGTGTCTTTTGGTGTTTGTTTTCCCAATTTTCGAAAATTAGTACTCTTTTGATCTAAAATTTTTAAGTTTGGTGTCTTTTGGTTATTTTTCTCTTTCTTCATTAATTCAAAAAATAAAAAAAATATATTTTTTATCTTTATTGCAAAAAATGTTTTCGAAAATTACAAAAAAAATTTCAAACTTCCTAACTAATTCTTCTCTCTTTTATTTTCGAAAACTCTTCTCTTCTTTTTCTCTCTTCTTTTTCAAAAATCATCTATTTAATTTTCAATTCTTTTTAATTAGTTAGCTTTTAATCTCCTTCTTATTTTCGAATTTAATTAATAAATAAAATAAAGACAAAAATATTTTAATTCGTGTTTCCCTTTTTTACTTCTTAATATCCAATCTCTCCTACCTTTCTTTATCATGGATCTAAATGGGAATGAACAGTTCAGAAGAACTCTGGGGTCCTACATGGCCCCCACTCCGGACTTCTTTGGGAGAAGTATTAGTATACCCCTATTGGAGCAAGTAATTTTGAGCTAAATCCTCAAATCATTACTCTGGTGCAGTAAAACTGCCAGTACTCTGGACTTCCACAGGAAGAGCCTACTGAGTTTCTAGAAAGCTTTTTACAAATTGCTAACACAGTACGCACTGAGGGAGTATATCAGGATGTTTATAGACTGCTACTCTTCCCTTTTGCTGTAAGAGATCAAGCAAAGAGGTGGTTAGATAACCAACCCAAATCTAGCTTGAAAATATGGAGGCAGATAGTAGACAAGTTTCTAAATCAATACTTTCCCCCAAGGAAGTTGACCTAGCTAAGGCTGGACATCCAAGGCTTCAAGTAAGAGACTAACGAAATTCTTCATGATGCCTGGAGGAGGTACAGAAGAATGCTACGAAAACGCCCCACTGAAATATTTTCAGAATGGGTGTAATTAGACATCTTCTATTATGGCCTCACAGACATGTCTAGGATGTCTCTAGACCACTCTGCTAGTGGTTCTATTCATATGAGGAAGACAATTGAGGAAGCTCACGAACTTATTGAGATAATTACCATGAACCAGCATCTGTACTCGGTTGATAAGACTTCCATAAAAGGAGAGCTTAAGGCAATATCTACTGAGTCTAACCCTCAAGAACAAGATGGCTCATTGACTCAGTAGCTGCACGCCCTTGCACAGCAGTTACTGAAGCTACAAGAGGCTTTGCAAGAAAGTCAGGCTTCCAACAGAAATATAGAAGCCCAACGGAGTCAAACAAGGCAGCAATTGTTTGAGTAGATAAAAGATGAATGCCAAACAATCCAACTGAGGAGTGGAAAAATATTGAACACCCAAACTCAGAGCAATAGGAGACTAGAAGAAGAAAAGCTAACAGAGGACATCCAAACTGTTGTCCAAGACACCTCTGAGGACATTGCACGTCCAAATTAATCTTGCTATTTTTATAAAAATATTAATATTAACATAGAAGTTGGATTTTTTTTAATTTTTTCTTTTTATAAGTAAGCAATAAATTTTTCTTGGCAGAACTTTTTTAAAACTTCTTTTCTATTTACTTAGTCATCATACTTAATAATAGAGTCTTTTTTTCTTCTTTGGTTATTTTCTCTCGTAACTAATTATTTAGTGAAAAAATATATAATGAATAATTTAATAGCTAATTTTTAGTATATATAATAATATTTTTATCTAAATAATGCATAAAAAAATAACTAATGGTTCTTCTAT
>NC_029790.2:102113684-102114516 GCF_000816755.2 Arachis ipaensis | reverse complement strand
TTGATATTGAAATAGATTTTTTTTTTTTGAAAAAATAAATGTGGTGATGAGATAGGTTGATTTAAAATTTTTCTCTCCTGCAAAACTAAACATCCAAGCACAAATAGTACTCTGCGTCTCTATCCCATAGCAGCTGCCCCTTACCACTTTTTTCTTTTGAATTTGGGGATACAATATTCATTTACACCCACACTACAGGATAAATGCTAAACTTACAATTTGTTCGTATCTAGAGTATCAAACTTTCAGAAAAGGATGGTGGTGCACCTGAAATGCTTCCTATTAGGGATGCCTCCATGCTTCCCATCTCCGCCCCCAGATTTGCTCTCCGTCCCATTCCCGTTTTTCGCCATGGAAGAATATTGCTCCCCATCCCCATTTCCCATCTCTCTAATAGTTCTGACTAATTATTAATTTCTACAGGAATAGAGTTGAACAACAACAGCAAGATTTTATACAAAAAGTTTAAACAACAAGATGGTGACTTTCAAAAATGACGCAGTAGGGGACGCCATAGTGAGTCAAAGCACAGAGCAGTGGACAAGGTAGGGAATGCGGCAACAGAAAGGAGAATGAAAACGATGATAGAGTTATGGAAATGAACACTATGAATATAGAGAACGATGCGGTGAGGGTGATGGAATGGTGAGGGGTGACAATGCGGTGAGACGGGAGAGTGGTGAGGGGTGACTGTAGAGATGTTGGATGGAGTATGGACGATGCTAGGGATTTATGAATTAAAGAAGTGGTATGCAAATGAGGATTAGGAATTTTGAGTCTCTCTCTCTCTCTCTCTCTCTCTCTCTCTCTCTCTCTCTCTCTCTCTATATAT
>NC_029790.2:102101125-102113516 GCF_000816755.2 Arachis ipaensis | reverse complement strand
GCATGGGAAATGACTAAAAAACATATATGAAAAATAAACTATTAAGGACAATTAAGTAAATTTATAAATTTCGGGGATTAGTGAAGACCGGACGGGGATCCCCGCTCGGGTCCCGCGCCTGCCTTAGGAGAATTTTGCCCCACGCCCCATCCCCGCAGGAAAAATTTTTCACCATCGGATCTCCATTCGGGACAATCCCCGTAGGGATCCTTGCGTCTCGAAAAGTTTTGTCATCCGTACTTCCTATATTATATGTACTAACTTAGTATATATAACAAAAGTGATGGAGTTGGTTTTGGGTGCCGAGCTTGAAATCATTGGGCTATGCAAATGCTCGAAGACGCTAAGTGTCAAAACGAGCATTAAGTGCCTGTGACGTGTTAAATATTTTTTTTCAACTTCGAAGATGTTAAACACTGGTTTGGGCGTCAGGTGTCAAGTACAATTAATTGGGTTTTATAAGTAATCAAAAAATATATAATTTAGTAAAAAATTCAAAATTCAAAATATAATTAGTTAAAATATAAAAGGTAAATAACGTAAAAATTTTAAGAATACAACAGTAATTATAATAAAAGACGTAAAAAGAGAATTTAAAGCCAAGAACTTAAAATTTCTTTTCACAAAAGACCTAGAGTAAGGTAAAAGAAGTGAAGAAGGATCAACTAAGATACGAAAAGAAAAAAGAAAAGAGTAAATGAAATATAAGGAAACAGAAATAGAGAATTGATGAAGTCTAGAGTCTAAGAGTTAGAAGTCAATTGAAATAGTTTCGGCCATGAGACTTAAGAACTGAGTTTGAAAACAAAAGAGATAAATAAAAACTTTGAATAATGAATGGAATAACTAAGAATGTTAAACGAGTGATTGAATATTTGACAAGGTCGAGGGTTTCGTTCTGCTTGCTCAGTATTTGAGTGTTTTGGTGGAGACACCTACAAATTGAGAATTATTTTTCAGATATAAGGTATAATCAATATAATTTAAAGTCAACTGTAATGGCTATGGTGTAGGCCTATTACAATTTACAGTCAAATGTAATGGTTTCGGCCATAAGGCTTATATGCAACTGTATGCATATGAAAAGTCATATCTGGGACTTGTATCCAGGTAATGTCGAGTTGCAGGGTGTAAGCCGATATGTGAGCTCATGATCTACATAGGGCAGACATGCATCATACTTGTTTGTGCAGACATGCATCATACTTATTTGTTGATGACTTACATCATCTACCCTTCTTTCTTGCATAAAGAGGACCATAAAAGAGGACCATAAAAGAGCATAAATCTCATTTGATCATTGCAATTCATGCATTATTTGATGAATATTATGGTACATTACTTTGAGAAGAGTTGTGCTGAATTTCAGGTGAAAAAGACATCAAAAATGGGAAGGAAGCAGTAAAGAAGCTGGGCGTGTGAAACTGGCGTGCCACTTGGAGCAAACGCCACAAAAATGCACTGGCGTGGCACGCCAGTACTGAAATCCAGAAGGAAGTCTCAAGTATTCACAAGGGGAGTAGCACGCCAGACCCTGGGCGTGCCACGCTAGTACAAAGTTCCAGAGAAGCAACAATGGAGGACACTAAAGGGGCGTGGCACGCCTAAACCATCATCTACTGTGGGCGTGCCACTTGAGCCAAGGGGTGTGGCACGCCAACTCACTACTCCAGGGGGAACCATCACATGGGCGTGCCACTTAGTATTGAAGGCGTGGCATGCCAGCCCCAAAAAGTCACTTAGGCGTGCCACTTGAGGAACCAGGAATGGCACGCCAAGGTTGAGAAGTCTACAACTGTATGGGCGTGCCACTTGAACAGTATGGCGTGGCACGCTGGTACAAAATTTCAGAGAAATGAGTTGAAGGCCATATAGGTCTGGGCGTGCCACTTGGTATCGAAGGCGTGGCACGCCAGACTCTCATTTTCACTTTGGCGTGCCACTTGAGCAACCAATCATGGCACGCTAATGCACAAAGAGGCCAAAGCAAGAGCTGGACATGTCACTTGGTATCGAAGGCGTGGCACGCCAGCTGCTGGAACCAAGGCAAGATCAAGGGCGTGGCACGCCAGCCTCTAGGCATGGCACGCTGGTACAAATTTCCAGAGAGAATGAATGAAGCCAAACACATGGGCGTGCCACTTGGTGTCGAAGGCTTGGCATGCCACCCACTATTCCTCACTTAGGCGTGCCACTTGAACCCCAGGCGTGGCACGCCATTGTCATTCAGAAAGCAAGAGCCATTGGGGCGTGCCACTTGAGTTTATGGCGTGGCACGCTAAACAGAAGGATCACTTGCCTCCAAAGGGCGTGGCACGCCAGACCTTGGGCGTGGCACGCCAGACCTTGGGCGTGCCACGCTAGTTCAACTTTCCAGAGAGCTTGATCAAGCGTACAATAAGGGCGTGGCACGCCATACC
This sequence comes from Arachis ipaensis, assembly GCF_000816755.2. Classification (NCBI taxonomy): domain Eukaryota; kingdom Viridiplantae; phylum Streptophyta; class Magnoliopsida; order Fabales; family Fabaceae; genus Arachis; species Arachis ipaensis. Next base: position 102,111,096 of record NC_029790.2, on the reverse strand, counting down.
CTGGGCATGCCACACTAGTTCAAGTCTCCAGAGGCAAGAAGAAGAGGAAAAGGCTAGGGCTTGCCACTTAAGCTCGAAGGCGTGGCACGCCATGCTACATGGGCATTAAGAGACCCTGGGCGTGCCACTTTAGCTCGAAGGCGTGGCACGCCAGGGGTGTTACTAAAGAAGAGCGTGCCACTTGAGGGACTGGGCGTGGCACGCCAAGCCAAAAGTACTGAAGAAGGGGTTAAGCAGTTAGGAAGACTAGTTTTGGATTCACTTTTACACTTCATCATCTTCTTTACTTTGGAATACTTTTCTTTGAGCTATGATTAGCTAAATTCCCCCTCATTGAGAGAGGGAGCTCTGTTGTACTTAACGGACAAAGCCAGAATTGAAGGAGCACGTGACACGCCACTAAAGCGCCAGCCACACGCCAGCTGGGAAGTCATGCTTATTGAGTTTCTTTTCCCTCTAAATTGTAATTTTCCTTTTTTACTTTTGTAATTCTTTTATTTCTAGAGTTAGGAGTAGTATAAATACCCCCAAGAAGTACTGAAGAGGGGGTTAAGCAGTTAGAGAGACTAGTTTTGGATTCACTTTTACACTTCATCGTCTTCTTTACTTTGGAGTACTTTTCTTTGAGCTATAAGTAGCTAAATTCTCTCTCATTGAGAGAGGGAGCTCTGTTGTACTTAATGGATTGATGATAGTGAAATTATTCTTCTCTTCATCTTCTCTTTGATTTGCTAGAAGGAATTTCATTTCTAATGCTTACTGTTCAATTATCTTGGGAAAGAGATTGAATGCAAAATGGGTTTCATGGGAACCTTGGGAAAGGAAACATGAAACCATGCTTGAAATCCCTTCTCACATTTGAGTAGGATCTGGGTTTTGGTGTTTGGATATGGTGACATATAATCCTCCCTCTACTTGGACCTATGATGATGTGTGGTATAATCAGGGACCAAGCATATCTCTCTTCATGAACAATTAGACCAAGAAATTGGCTATTGATCAAGATCTGAGAGATTGAGTCACCAAGGAATTGGGGCTCAATCAATCATGATTGCCAAGAGGTCAATGAGTTGCATGATTGAAGAGGATATAAGCTGAAATTGATCCAAAGAGACAACATCTCCTGATCTCAATGAATTTCCCCATTCTTATCTACCACTTTCTTTATAGCTTACTTTTACATTCTGCAATTCCCCATTCTCATTTACAATTAAGCCATTTATGATTCTGCACTTTACATTCTGTCATTTCCATTTCTGCACTTTATTGTTTCCCTTTACATTCTAGCCATTTACATTTCTGTCATTTATAATTCTGCAAATCACAATCTATCTGTTCCGCTTGACTAATTCATTAATTGATTAAAACTGCTCAAATTTGCCAATCTCTGTGGATACGATCCCACTCCACTGTGGGTTATTACTTGACGATAATTTTGGTGCGCTTGCCAAAAAAACTGATTCACCATTTTTTGAATAGGGGTGTGAATTGGACTCATCATTTGTGCATACCTATCTGCTAAATATGTATTGTGTGTTTGTGCGTGCTTTTTGTATTCTTGTCTATGTGATGTTTTTATATTTTCTGTTTGTCTATTGCTTTCTATATTTTACTATTTTCTGTATTTTCTATTTGTACATTATTTTCCTAGTAAGCAACGAAGTCTTAATGAACTTAACTAACAATCCCAATCTTACTAAGAAGTAAGAACTCCCAAGTTCTTACCCCCTTTCTCTCCCCCAGATAGAGCACTAGCGGCTCAATAAAGACGTATGATCATGCGGAAGAGTGATGGATGATTCTGATGGCATCAGGTTGGGTAAAGATTTTGAAGACCATGTTATACCCTCACTTTTATAATTTAGAGGAATTAGGGAATGTTATATATTTGTGTGTGTGTGTGGGTGTGTGTATGTGAATAGTTAATAGTTAGTCACTTCTAGAAGTGTTATTTTAAATGCTGTTAACCAATGTCCAGTGTATATACATAAAAGTTATGATTCTGTTTTATCTATTATTACCTATGATTTTATTTATGAATGTTTTTCCATGTCAAACCAAACGCGTTTTTAAGAAAAATTACCCTGCAAAACAATTGCGCTTGAACACTAATCAAGCACATATAATAAATATTAGTTAATAAATAAGAAAGCAAGTTAGTAACACCTAGCTTCTAGTGTGATAATGATATGTTAGAAATTGGGTCATTACATATAGCACAGACATCTAGATACCGCTTGAAACCTAAACGGTTCTATATGAAGACATACGCAATAAACACGTCAATCTCCTCAAAGAACCCAGGTTTTAACACCCTCTGATAAACCATTATTTTATGATTCATATTGTGTTTAATTGTGTGGTTTTATCAAATCTTTACCCACTTATTCATATGATAAGCATGTATTTACAATTCCTTCCCAAAATCACTCCATGGTTGAAAACTTGCATCCTAGAGACTTTTAATTATGTATTTTAATTCTCTTTTATCCCATTCGATGCCGTGATTTGTGTGTTAAGTGTTTCAGGCTTCATAGGGCATGAATGACTTGGAAATTGGAGAGGAGGCTTGCAAAAATGGAAGGAACACAAGAAACTAAGGAGATGACCAACGAGCAATGACGCGAGTGCATGGCCCACGCGAACGCGCGAAGTTAAGAATTCGTAGCGATGCGGACGCGTGCCTGACGTAAACGCGTGGATTGGAGTCTGCACGCATGACGTGAACGCGTGAACGACACGAACGCGTGACAAGGAAAAATGCTGAATGACACAAACGCGTGGACGACGCGTACGCATGACCTGCGCGATCTGCAAAATTAACAGAATATGTTGGGGGCGATTTCGGGCCACTTTTTGACCCAGTTTTCGGCCCAGAAATACAGATTAAACCTAGGAAACATGCAGAGACTCAACACGCATCCATACACATTGAGATTCATCATATTAGGATTACACTTAGTTTCAGATCTGAGTTTTGAGAGTTACATTACATTGATAGTTTTATGCTTTTGCTTGGATTTTTGGATGCTGAAAGTCATTACCTCCGTTGAAGACATTACTTTAGTTTGTTTCCTTATTCCTTTATTTTTAATTAGTTACTCATTGACTCTATTCAATTAAGTATGTTACATTTTGAATTTATTAATATATGAAGTTATTTTTATTTTAATTAATTTTAATTCTCTATTTTAATTTAATTAATCATGTCTTCTCATATTTTTATGATTATTAATTTCATGTCAATGGAGTATAATTTCTACTTGGCATGGGGGTTGATTAAGAGGTGATACTTGAGTTGGAATGCTCAAGTGCTTGGTTAATCTGGACGTTGTTAGCTAACTTCATACTTACTAACACTAGACCTCCCCAAGGGTGAGGGCTAGGATCTAAGGGTAAGAGTTAGTTTAATCACCATATCTTTCCTTATTTAGTAAGGGAAAATCGAGTGAGAACAACAACCTTTTTACACCACACTTGAGAAGATCCCAACAAGGATAGAAGTTCCACTTAATTATTCTCCCAGTCAAGGCCTTTTATTCATAATATCAATAATTATTTTTAGTTTATTTTTATTGCCTCAATTTACAATTATTTTAATTACTCATTATCAAACTCAACTTTCTGGGAATTTTCTGATTAATAAAATAGCACTCTTGCCTGCAACTCGTTGCGTGACTCACGCGTCCGCGTCATATGCGGCACACAGAATACCCAGATCAGCCAAAATATCTTATCTTTTCTTTCCCAAATCCAAATTTTTCTTTTCCTCTATTATTTCTTTCTTCCCCCCCTTCCTCCTACTTCTTTCTCACTTTCTACTTCTCCCTTTTCACCACCATTATCAAGGTTTTTATTTTCCTCTTCCCCTCTTTTCTTTCCCATTATTATTCTTATTTTTATGTTTTATTCTTCTTTTTTTTCTTTTTACCTTCTTTATCTATATTTTCTTTTTCCTTTTCTTTTCCTTTTTTTTAATTCCTTTTAATTGGTGTTGGAAATTTATTTCGGTCTTTGTTTTCTATATTTTGCTTGTGGATTATCATGGATTTGTTTGACAATTATTATCACTCTTTAAAGGGTTACTTGCATGTCTACTTCATATTTTCAAAAGCATATTGAAAGAGCTAAAGATTGATGGTTTAGAGGTTATAGTAAACTCTCGTTGCAAGTATAGTTACTAAACCAAGCAATCAACCTTTTCTACAAACGTTTTGGTTGTCACAAGTAACAAACCCCTAAATAAATTGTTAACCGAAGTATTCAAACCTCGGGTCATCTTCTCAAGGAACTGTAGGGAAGTATGTTCTTATTATTGGCTATAAAGGTTGTAAATCGGGGTTGAGAGTGAGGAATAAGTATGACAAATAATTTAAATGACAATTAAAATAAATAAATACTGTAAAGCAAACTTTTAGCAAGGTATGAGAAATTGGAAGTCCAAATGAGTTATCCTTCTCAATAATAAAGAAGATTGAATCATAATTCCACTTAGTTAACCCTTGCTAAAGCAAAAGAAAGTCAAGGGACTAATTAGTTTGATTTTCGAATCCTATTTATTTCCTAAGAAAAGGTTGGGATTATTGAAGTTCAATTCAATTAGCAAAGATAACAGTTATCAATTATATTGAGCTAAGATAACTCCTGAGTTACTGATTTCTTAACCAAGACCAAAAAGGGAAAAATTAAATTTGCTGGAATAAAAATATCTTCAGATTGAAAGCAATGGTGACATAATTAAAAGAAAGCAATAATAAACTGAAATACCTCAAATAACATTAATTCAAATAATCTGGAACATAGAAGAATTCATAAATTAAATGGTAAAAGTAAATAATCAACTAAAGTAATTGAATGAATAAAGTGAAAGGGAAGCTTAAAGTAAAGGAACATTAAACCTGGGATTAAGAGTCACTCCTAAAACTAAGAGAAGTCCTGAATCCTAAGAGAGAGAGAGGAGAGAACCTCTCTCAAAACTAAATCTAAATCATGAGAAGTAAAAATTGGCGAGCTCCCTCTGAATGGATGCATTCCCTCACTACATAACCTCTGGTCTATGCCTTCTGGACTTGGATTTGGGCCAAAAAGGGCTTCAGAAATTGCTGGGAGCGTTTTCTGCAATTTCTAGTGCGTGGCCTCTGTCACGCGTCCGCGTGGGTCACGCGGTCGCATCATTCGGAGCTTTTCTTGTCACGCGGTCGCGTCAGTCATGCGACCGTGTCATATGTGTTCTGCTTAAGGCGCGCGGTCGCGTCAGTCATGCGGCCGCATCGCTGCTTCTTCGCGTTTGGCACGCGTCCGCGTCGCCCAAGCGATTGCGTGGATGCCAGTTTCTTTAGAAACTCCGTTTTGTGATTTTCTTCCATTTTTGTATGTTTCCTTTTCCATCCTTTAAGTCATTCCTACCTTAGAAGATCTGAAACTACTCAACACACTAGTCACGGCATCGAATGGAATTAAAGGTAATTAAAATAATTAGTTTTAAAGCATAAAAAACATGTTTTTCACATACATCACATAATAAGGAAGGGAAAGTAAAACCATGCAATTAATATGAATAAGTGGGTGAAGGATTGAATAAATCACTCAAATTAAGCACAAAATATATCATAAAACATGGGTTTATCACATATTTACCATGCATGCTATGTGTTTGTGAAAAAGCCTGTATGGCATCATGCACTACCTTCATGTTATCATACTACCTTAATGCCTGCTTTTCACAAAACTCCTTTTATATTTTATTAATTTAATTTAATTGTCAATACAAACAGGTTATTAGTTTGAAAGACTTGGTAATCTAACTTGGACATTGAATGCTTGATCTATGCTACTCGTGCCTTTGTCGGCATGCCAATAAACATCTTGCATTTATTTGTCATCACATGCACGTACTATCTTACCTATGATGAACTTTTCACATGTAGTCTAGACCATGTGTTAACGACATCCTCTTTACCGTGCATTGATTATCACTCATAATATTCGCTCCCTTGCTCGAACCCTTCACTTTACACATTACTTTCTCCTTCCTTTTTCAGGATGGCCACCAAGAAAGGAAAAGAGAAAGCTATTTCCAAACCACCAGCAAGGAGAGATACAAAAAGAGCATTAGTGGCAGAGCCATCTTCAACAGCAGTAAAGCCCTCAACAAAAAAAATTAAGAGGATCATCAAGGTCGATGAAAAAGAAAAAGCTTTTCCAGCAAAGGACACTGCGCGATTTCCTAACCACTACTGTGAGCAGATGTTCCCCATCCTGGCAGAGAAGAATTACAACAATGAATACCTTCTTATCCTCCCAACCCACATTGCTGAATTTGTTGAGCCACAAATTGAACAAAGACAATGGGGATTCCTACGGAGACAGCCAAGGCAGGTTAATCTCTCATGGGTAGTAGAATTCTACTCCAACTTTTACATGCCAACCATGCAGTCTGTCTATGTCTGTCAGAAGCAAGTCCCCATAACGGAAGAGGCCATTCAACAAGCTTTAGATCTTCCCCCTACTCCAGAAGGATTGGACGCATTCCAAGAAGCCTCACTCAAGCGCCAGACATACCAATTTGACTGGGATGCCGTTCTCAGAGTTATAGCACAACCTGGCAGCCTATGGATCTACGGATACCATCGATCCCGACCAAAAGGGATATCGGCTTCAGCACTTACCTTGGAGGCTCGAATATGGGCATAGATCATGTCCCATTATGTCTTTCCGAGCACTCACGAGTCCTTCTTCACTGCAGACATGGCTATTTTACTTTGGTGTATCCTTACAGACCAGCACATAAACTTACCAAGACACATCCGGAATGCAATGGGACATATACAGATAGCGGGCAACTTACCTTTTCGCGCCTTGGTTTCAGATGTCGTATTGGCAGCCAGAGTATCCTACAGAGCTGGGGACATGAAGAATGAAACTCTCGCGCGATCTAGAATTTTCTACAAATAAATTCCCGTTGTAAGTATAGCTTCTAGACCGACAAGAATTCCTTTCTTACAAAAGTTTTGGTTGTCACAAGTAACAAACCCCTTTGAAATTGATAACCGAAGTATTTAAACCTCGGGTCGTCTTCTCAAGGAATTGCAGAGAGGTATGTTCTTATTAATGGTTATGAGTTTTGTAAATTGGGGGTTTTGAAAGTAAGGGACAAGTAATTTAAATGACAAATAAAATAAATAAATAACTATAAAATAAACCCTTGGCAAGGTATGAAAATTCGGAAGTCCTATTCTAGTTACTCCTATGAGAATGGAAGTTAATCCCACTTAGTTAACCTTTACGAAAGTAAGGGAAAGTCAAGTGAACTAATTAGTTAGATTCCCAAGTCCTAGCCAACTCCTAAGGAAAGACTAGAGTTAGTGGAATACCAGTCAATTAGCCGACATAACAACCAATCACGGATAGTTGATAACTCAAGAGCTTCCAGTTAATCAATTAAAGCCAATAATATAAAAAGCTAAATAAAGCAATCATAAATCTGAAACACATCAAACTACATTTAAACATAAATTCAAATCTAACATGGAAAGGTTTATAAGCTAAATTGAAAAGATAAATATCAATTAAAGTAATAAAATAAAAGTAGAAAATAAATTAAGAAAACATTGAACCTGTGATGAAGAAGAAATAATCCTAAATCCTAAAACCTAAGAGAGAGGAGAGAGCCTCTCTCTCTAAAAACTATATCTAAACTATGAAAAGTGAATGATCGGAAGGCATGTTTTATGAATGGATGCATTCTCCCACTTTATAGCCTCTAATCTGTGTTTTCCGGGACAAAAACTGGGTCAAAAATAGCCCAGAAGTCGCCCCCAACGTATTTTGGTACGTACAGGTCGCGGGAAAGTGACGCGGAGGCGTCGTCCACGCGTTTGCGTGGATTGCGTTTCTGCCAGGTCACGCGTCCGCGTGATTCACGCGTTCGCGTCATCTGGCTTCGGAAAAGCTATATAAAATTATATATCATTGCGAAGCCCCGAACGTTAGCTTTCCAACGCAACTGGAACCGCGTCATTTAGACCTCTGTAGCTAAAGTTATAGTCGTTTGAGTGCGAAGAGGTCAGGCTGGACAACTTAGCAATTTCTCCAACTTCTTGTATTCCTTCCACTTTTGCATGCTTTCTTTCCATCCTCTGAGCCATTCCTGCCCTGTAATCTCTGAAATCACTTAACGCACATATTAAGGCATCGAATGGTAATAAGAGAGGGTTAATATTAGCAAATATAAGGCCAAAGAAGCATGTTTTCAATCATAGCACAAAAATCAGGAAGGAGAATGTAAAACATGCATTTTGTATGAACAAGTGCATGAAAGATTGATAAAATCCACTCAATTGAGCACAAGATAAACCATAAAATAGTGATTTATCAACCTCCCCACACTTAAACAATAGCATGTCCTCATGCTAAGCTCAAGAGAAGATATAAGGGAGTGAAGAGGAATAGTAGAATGTATGAAATGCAACCTATCTAATGCAACTATATGCAAAAATGTTTCTACCTACTTGGTTAAAAGTAAATAAATCTTTTAAGAACAAATATGAACTGGATTTCACTAATTCAAATCACAAAAATAAAGTATAAGTAAACTTGTGAGAAGATAGCTCATAAAAGCAAGGAACATAGAATCAAGCATTGAACCCTTACTGATAATGTATATGCACTCTAGTCTCTCAAGTGTATAGAGTAATCACTCTACTCTTCTCTAATCATGCTTTCTAAACTTTGTTCTTCACCTAACCAATCAACATTATTTAATGTACCAATGCAAACATCATGAGGTCTTTTTCAAGGTTGTAATGGGGCTAAGGTAAGGGTAAAGGTATATATATGGCTAAGTGAGCTATAAATTAAATCTTTGACTAACCAAGCTCTCACCTAACATAAATACACTCTATATAACTCTAGAATCATGCCTAGATACCCAAAATTCCCACTTTTGCATCACATACTCATGTATCAACTTTTCTTTAATTTTATCACATATGCACTGATTTTTCATTAACTTAACATTGAGGTAATTTTGTCCCCTTATTTATTTACTTATTTATTGAATATTTTTTCTTTCTTTTTTTTTTAAATAGAAAAATAAACATAACTTATCAATGCACATAGATTTTTTATTTTTCTAGTCTCACATGAGTAGGTACCCAAATTCCCAATATTTTATCAAAGTAAAAACATAACACATTCCCTTATTAACCCATGTTCCCACAGTTTCCCCACAATTAATTGTTACACAATCCCTATCTTAAGCTAACCAAAGATTCAATTGGGATATTTAATTATTTTTCTACTTAAGGCTAGTGATGTGGTAAAATACAGAATAAATGGGGGTAAAAGGCTCAAGGTGGCTGACAAAGATGATTTAAAGGATAGGCTTATTTGTGATAAGTGAGCTAAAATCAAACAATGGCCTCAATCATATGCAAGCATGTAACACATTAAACATTGGACATATAGGATGAAACAAAGCAAAGATTGCAATTATAGAGAAGAAAACACATAAGAATAAAAATTTATGGTTAAATAATGTAACCATATAAATAGGCTCAAAATCTCATAGGTTGTGTGTCTTAGCTTTTTAAACTATGTTCCAAATACAACTTCAAACAAGTTTTAACATAAAAAAATTTTCAATTTAAATTAGTGAAATACTATAAAAATTTCTTGAAAAAGAAAATATTACTTCAACCAAGTGGTAACTAAATGCATAAAATCAAACAAACATGCAGTCAAACATGCAAATGCAATAACTAACAAGGAAAATAAACCATTGGTGTTGAGATAGAAGAGTAACTAACCCATGGAGATCGATATCGACCTCCCCACACTTAAAGATTGCACCGTCCTTGGTGCATGCTAAGATGTACAAGTGGACGGGCTGCTCCAACTGATGCCTTTCTCTATAGATTATGCAGATTGACTTGCCTGTCTCCCCAGTTAGAAGCTTTCCCTTTCCCTTC
>NC_029790.2:102087641-102101105 GCF_000816755.2 Arachis ipaensis | reverse complement strand
GAAATAAAGATAAGAAAATAAATGAAGTATGGGTGGGTTAATGCCAATTGATAAGGGTCTCATTTACATGGAAGCTTCAACATGTACGTGAGAAAACAATAGAAGCACATGGCATACCAATGGTGCAAAATTTGCAACAATGGGGAAGAGAGAGGGGAAGGAGAGATAATATAAATTCATGTCAATGCAAAAGTAATACAGATATAAAAGATTGGCATTGATTTAAATAATATTACCTAACTAGAATAACACAAGTCACTAAGAACCCAAAATAATTCAAGAGAAGATGCAACAGTTAAATAAGAAAATTTTAACACCAAAGGAAAAATAATTAATTTAGAAAAGAAAATAAAAATATGCACAAAATTAAGATGCAATGAATGAAATATGCAAATAAATTAAGTAAAATAAAATGAAAGATAAGAAGAATGAGAAGAGAAAGAAAGGAAGAAGAAGTAAGTAAGAAAGGAAGGAGGAAAAATTAGGATTGGGGAAGAAAAGATAAGATAATTGGCACTGATCTGGTTAAGCTGTGTGTCGCATGTGACGCGGACGCGTGGGTGACGCGGTCGCGTGGTGTGCGATAAGGTCAGGGGACGCGGACGCGTGGGTCACGCGATCGCGTGACCTGATTTGTGCGATTGGCGTGAGTGCAGCCTCGCGTTCGCGCAACTCTCTATTCGAAACTTTTTTTTGCCAAATTTTTGGATAACGCGGTCGCGTGGTTGACGCGATCGCGTGGATGGCCATTTTTGGAAAACGACGCGGCCGTGTGGGGCACGCGGTCACGTGATAGGGCTTGTGCTTCTAGCACGAGTCCAGCCACGTTCCAGCCCAACATTCTGCCATACACCCCTTTACGTCGATTTTACAGAGTCACGCGTGCGCGTGGGTGACACGGATGCGTGGGGAAGCTATTTTTCAAATGACGCAGCCGCGTCGGCGACGCGGTCGCATGGGTCAATTTTGTGCGAAAGGCACGCCTCCAGCCACGCTTTTGCGTGACTCTCTGTTCAATCTTCTTTTCTTCCCAATGCACTGGTGACGCGGACGCGTCAGCGACGCTGCCGCGTCGCGTGCGTGTGTTTTTTTTTATGCATGAAAAATGCAGAATGCAAAATGCAATGCTGATATGGATGTTATGAATAATTCCAGGTTCAATGAAATAAAATAGAATAAAACTCAAAAATAAACAAAACGAAATAAAATTAAAATTGAAAAAGGAACGATCATACCATGGTGGGTTGTCTCCCACCTAGCACTTTTAGTTAAAGTCCTTAAGTTGGACATTTGGTGAGCTTCCTATTATGGTTGCTTGTGCTTGAATTCATCCAGAAATCTCCACCAGTGTTTGGAATTCCAACAGCCTCCGGGGTCCCAAACAAGGCATGTAAAGCCCTGGAGCAGTTTCAAACAGGTTCTCAAGCCTCCGGGGTGTTAAATGTCAGAGCAGATTCCAGGATTCCAAACCTTGCTTTTGCACCCATTTTCTGGTTGAGCAATATTGTTCCATCCGGGTGGCAAGCAGTCTGAATTCTTACGTAAGCACCCAAACATCTTCCTAGACCCATTCAATCGAGTTCTACACCAACCTTTGCATTTAAACTTTGAGTTTTCCACCATATTGAATCTTGCATGATGACTCCTACCACTAACCATCTTCCTCTTACGCTTAATGCCACAAAGAGCTCTAAGCTGACCATCTGTTTCAAGTAAAGCATATTCAAGCGAGCTAATTAAGCTTAGAGATGAAAGATTTACCCACTTGAATGAAGGAATAGATGGTGATGGCTTTGGGGAAGAGGTCTCTAACAGCATTGGCAAGGTGATTTCCAGCTCCATTCCCTTGAGTTCTTCCTTGACAACTTCCACCTCCTTGCAAGCTTCTTCAATTTCAACCTCTTCCTCTTGGTAGCTTTCTTCCAATTTAATCTCTTCTTCATTGCTTACCAAGGGCATGGGAGGCTGTGCTTCTACTTCTTTAGTCTCCATCTCTTGATTAACCTCTTCCAAGTCTTCAACTATGATATGCCTTGGAGGTTGTACACCCTCTTCAACATCAAATTCAAACGTCTTGGAAGGAGGTTCTATGACTGGACTTTTCCATGGAGGTTCTGTATCTCCTAAATCTTCAACCACTTCCTCCTCTTTAACTATTATGGTTTTCTCCACTTGTTCCAATACAAAGCCATGTTCCTCATTGTCCACCGAAGTTTCTAGTGTCTCCTTCATGCTACGCTCTTTTTTGATTCTCCACATGCAGCCATGGGAGTACTTTGAGTGCTCAGATGTCGGGAAGCTATTATATTTACTACCTCGGTTAAGGCAGTAGTGAGTTCCAGTATACTCCTTTGCATCTTCGCTTCCCCTTGAAGAAGAACACGAAGTCTATCATCTATTGGAGGTTGGGGTGGATATGAGGGTTCATTGGTTGGGAGAGAGGGTTCATAATAGTCAGGTGGTTCTTTTTGATAAGGATATGGAGATGGTGAATATTGAGGTGGTGGTTCTGGGTGTGGTTCATATGGTGGTTGGTGCGGTGGATACAGGTTAGGGTCATATGGTGGTGTTTGGTGGTAAGGGCCTTGTGAGTATGATGGTTCAAAGTTGTGTTGAGGAGATGGTTTATAAGAATATGGCGGGGCTTGTTGGTAACTATAAGGGGTCCACCATAGTCATCATTTTGGTATGCATCACAGAATGGTTGTTGGTTATAGTGCGTTGGAGGGGGTTGTTGCCAAGAGGGTTGATCAAATCCTTGTGGCTCCTCCCATCTTTGATTCTTCCAACCTTGATATCTATTTTCATTATAGTTTTCTCTTCCTGCAATATAATTGTAACCAGACTCATAGCCAAAGGGGTGAGAGTTCATAGTAGCAAATAAAAATTAAAAACGAAAATAAAAACAAATTTAAATTAAAAGGTTATTGAAATTTAAATTTTGAAAATTAAATTTTGAATTTTTAAATTTTGAAATTTAAAATTTGAAATTTGAAATTTGAATTTTAAAATTTGAAATTTGAAAATTTTTAAATTTGAATTTTTAAATTTTGAAATTTGAATTTTGAAAAAGTCAACAATATAAGATAAAAATTTGAAAGAGATTTAAATTTTGAAAAGGTTTGATTTTTAAAATTTTAAATTTAAAATTTTAAATTTGGATTTTGAATTTTGGAATTTAAATATTGAAAATTGAAATTTGATTTTTGAAATAAGATAAGATAAGATTTTTGAAAAAGATATAATTTTTTTTTAATTTTTGAAAAAAAATCAATTAAAATATTTTTGAATTTAATGGGGAAAGAGAAAAACAATAAAATGATACCAAACTTTAAAATTTTTAGATCAAAACGAAGAAAACAACCACGAACAACTTGAAGGTCAAGATGAACACGAAGAACAACTTGAAGATCAAGATGAACACGAAGAACAAATTTTTAAAAAATTTTTAATAACTAAATAAAAACCAATAACCTCTTAATTTATGAAAAAGTAAAAATAAAAACAAAAATAAAAACAAATAAACAAGTAAAAAGCAAATATTTACAATAACCAATAATAAGGCACACGTTTGCAATTCCCCGGCAATGGCACCATTTTGAAGAACGAAACTCTCGCTCGATCTAGAATTCTCTACAAATAAATTCTCGTTGCAAGTATAGCTTCTAGACAGACAAGAATTCCTTTCTTACAAAAGTTTTGGTTGTCACAAGTAACAAACCCCTTTGAAATTGATAACCGAAGTATTTAAATCTCGGATCGTCTTCTCAAGGAACTGCAGGGAGGTATGTTCTTATTAATGGTTATGAGTTTTGTAAATTGGGGGTTTTGAAAGTAAGGGACAAGTAATTTAAATGACAAATAAAATAAATAAATAATTGTAAAATAAACTCTTGGCAAGGTATGAAAATTCGGAAGTCCTATCCTAGTTACTCCAATGAGAATGGAAGTTAATCCCACTTAGTTAACCTTTACGAAAGTAAGGGAAAGTCAAGTGAACTAATTAGTTAGATTCCCAAGTCCTAGCCAACTCCTAAGGAAAGACTAGAGTTAGTGGAATACCAGTCAATTAGCCGACATAACAACCAATCACGAATAGTTGATAACTCAAGAGCTTCCAGTTAATCAATTAAAGCCAATAATATAAAAAGCTAAATAAAGCAATCATAAATCTGAAACACATCAAACTATGTTTAAACATAAATTCAAATCTAACATGGAAAGGTTTATAAGCTAAATTGAAAATATAAATATCAATTAAAGTAATAAAATAAAAGTAGAAAATAAATTAAGGGAACATTGAACCTATGATGAAGAAGAAATAATCCTAAATCTTAAAACCTAAGAGAGAGGAGAGAGCCTCTCTCTCTAAAAACTACATCTAAACTATGAAAAGTGAATGATCGAAAGGCATGTTTTATGAATGGATGCATTCTCCCACTTTATAGCCTCTAATCTGTGTTTTTCGGGCCAAAAACTGGGTCAAAAACAGCTCAGAAATTTCCCCCAGCGTATTCTGGTACGTACAGGTCGCGGGAAAGTGACGCGGAGGCGTCGTCCACGCGTTTGCGTGGATTGCATTTCTGCCAGGTCACGCGTCCGCGTGATCCACGCGTTTGCATCACCTGGCTTCGGGGCAGATATAGCAAATTATATATCGTTGTGAAGCCCCGGACGTTAGCTTTCCAACGCAACTGAAACTGCATCATTTGGACCTCTGTAGCTAAAGTTATAGCCGTTTGAGTTCAAAGAGATCAGGCTGGACAGCTTAGCAATTTCTCCAACTTCTTGTATTCCTTCCACTTTTGCATGCTTCCTTTCCATCCTCTGAGCCATTCCTGCCCTGTAATCTCTGAAATCACTTAACGAACATATCAATGCATCGAATGGTAATAAGAGAGGGTTAATATTAGCAAATATAAGGCCAAAGAAGCATGTTTTCAATCATAGCACAAAAATCAGGAAGGAGAATGTAAAACATGCATTTTGTATGAACAAGTGCATGAAAGATTGATAAAATCCACTCAATTGAGCACAAGATAAACCATAAAATAGTGGTTTATCAGGACACCAAAGCCATACTCCCCCAGGATGATCAGTATGTTTCTAACGGAAAATATATCAGACTACTAGCAGCCACTACAAGCCAGCCTACAGAACCGGCTGAAGACATTCCTCTTTCAACACCACAAGCACCTACAACAAACCAACTGCTCCATCAGATACTTGAAAGGTTGGATCGGTAATTTCTTTTCCTTAAAACACTAATAAAATAGGATATTTAGAAAATTTTTCTTTTGTAGAATATGATAGATTGCATAGAAATAGGTTATTCACATGCATGTTCTACTTGATTGAAAATAATAAGTTTCTTCTAAGACCCTACTTTTTGAAAAATTTCACTAATTTAAAACAAAATCTTTGTGTAAACTTGTTTGAAGTTGTATTTGGAACATAGTTTAAAAAGCTAAGAACACACAACCTGTGAGATTTGAGCTTAATTACATAGTTATATTATTTAACCATAATTATTTTATTCTTGTGTGTTTGCTTCTCTATTATTGTAATCTTATTTTGTTTCATCCTATATGTCCAATGTTTAATATGTTATATGCATGCGTATGATTGAGGCAATT
Organism: Arachis ipaensis; assembly: GCF_000816755.2. Taxonomy (NCBI): domain Eukaryota; kingdom Viridiplantae; phylum Streptophyta; class Magnoliopsida; order Fabales; family Fabaceae; genus Arachis; species Arachis ipaensis. Next base: position 102,095,469 of record NC_029790.2, on the reverse strand, counting down.
ATTTGTTTAGCTCACTTATCCCAAATAAGCCTACTCTTTAAATTATCTTTGTCAGCCACTTTGAGCCTTTTAATCCCATTTGTTCTATATTTTATCACATTACTAGCCTTAAGCGGAAAAACAATTAAATATCCCAATTGAATATTTGGTTAGCTTAAGATAGAAACTGTGTGTTAATTGAGTCTGGGAAAATTGTGGGAATAAGGGATAATAAGGGAATATGTCATGATAAAATAGATAAGAATTTGGGTACCTACTCATGTGAGACCAGAAAAATTAAAAATCCGTATGCATTGATAGGTTATGTTTGTTTTTCAAATATATATAGAGTATATAAGGGGACAAAATTACCTCAATGTTAAGTTAATGAAAAATCAATGCATATGTGATAAAACTAAAAAAAGGTTGATACATGAGTATGTAATGCAAAAGTGAAGACTATGGGTAACTAGGCATGATTCTAAAGTTATATAGAGTGTATGTATGTTAGGTGAAAGCTTAGGTTAATTAAATATTCAATTTATAAATCTCACTTAGCCATATACACATACCCTCACCTTTACCTTGACCCCATTACAACCTTGAAAAAGACCTCATGATGTTTGCATTGGTATATTAGATATTGTTGATTGGTTAGGTGAAGAACAAATTTTAGAAAGCATGACTAGAGAAGAGTAGAGTGATTACCCTATATACTTGAGAGAATAGAGTGCACATACACCATCAGTGAGGGTTCAGTGCTTAATTCTATGTTCCCTACTTTCATGAGCTGTCTTCTTACAATGTTACCTGTATTTACTATATGAATTACCCAAAATCACTTCATGGTTGAAAACTTGCTTCCTAGAGACTTTTAATTATGTATTTTAATTCTCTTTTATTCCATTCGATACTGTGATTTGTGTGTTAAGTGTTTTAGGCTTCATAGGGCATGAATGACTTGGAAATTGGAGAGGAGGCTTGCAAAAATGGAAAGAACACAAGAAACTAAGGAGATGACCAGCGAGCAATGATGCGAGCGCATGGCCCACGCGAACGCGCGAAGTGAAGAATTCGCAGCGATGCGGACGCGTGCCTGACATAAATGCGTGGATTGGAGTCTGCACGCATGACGCGAACGCGTGAACGACGCGAACGGGTGACAAGAAAAAACGCTGAATGGCGCGAACGCATGGACGACGCGTACGAGTGACCTGCGCGATCTGCAAAAATAACAGAATACGTTGGGGACGATTTCGGGCCGCTTTTTGACCCAGTTTTCGGCCCAGAAACACAGATTAAACCTAGAAAACATGCAGAGACTCAACACGCATCTATACACATTGAGATTCATCACATTAGGATTACACTTAGTTTCAGATATGAGTTTTGAGAGTTACATTACATTGATAGTTTTATGCTTTTGCTTGGATTTTTGGATGCTGAAAGTCATTACCTCCGTTGAAGACATTACTTTAGTTTGTTTCCTTATTCCTTTCTTTTTAATTAGTTACTCATTGACTCTATTTAATTAAGTATGTTACATTTTGAATTTATTAATATATGAAGTTATTTTTATTTTAATTAATTTTAATTCTCTATTTTAATTTAATTAATCATGTCTTCTCATATTTTTATGATTATTAATTTCATGTCAATGGAGTAGAATTTCTACTTGACATGGAGGTTGATTAAGAGGTGATACTTGAGTTGGAATGCTCAAGTGCTTGGTTAATCTGGACGTTGTTAGCTAACTTCATACTTACTAACACTAGACCTCCCCAAGGGAGAGGGCTAGGATCTGAGGGTAAGAGTTAGTTCAATCACCATATCTTTCCTTATTTAGTAAGGGAAAATCGAGTGAGAACAACAACCTTTTTACACCACACTTGAGAAGATCCCAACAAGGATAGAAGTTCCACTTAATTATTCCCCCAGTCAAGGCTTTTTATTCAGAATATCAATAATTATTTTTAGTTTATTTTTATTGCCTCAATTTACAATTATTTTAATTACTCATTATCAAACTCAACTTTCTTGAAATTTTTTTATTAATAAATTAGCACTCTTCCCTGCAACTCGTTGGGAGACGACCTGGGACTTATACTCCCAGTATTTTATTTCTAAAATTTCGTGACAACCCTTTTTAAATTGGTGAGGCAGATCTTAGCTGGTTAAGAGCTATACGTGCAACGCTGTCTCTTAATTGAAATCTCTAAATTGGTTAACTTCTGCCACACATCACCCTCCCTAGCCACCCATCCATCGTTATCCCTATTATACATCCATAGATGATGACTTGGAATAATTTTGCAATAAACACCCTAGAATTCAACCAACAACACAAGTTATTAAAATTTTTAGAAAATTCGGCAGAATTTCTTCTATAATTAGAATCTCTCACCAAATTTAATTATCATTTTTTCACATATCAAGCATATTTAAAACAATTTAAACAAAAATTTGGTAGAATTTCTCCTTAATTCAAAGACATCCACAAAATAAATTTATCACTTTTCATAGAAGAACAACTATAAGCATAAATTAGAACAAACACGCATTCTATAAAACATCAAATCCTAGCTGTTATAGTGCGCAACCCCTTATTACTCCACAATTTTCCAGCAAATAAGGATTTCGAGAAGGCGCCACTACGAAACCTTCTCCCACTTTCGTCCTAAAATTCTATACTAAGAAAAGTAGGTCCAGCATAAAACATAAACAACATACACGTTTAGAAATAGAAAACTAACTTGAGTACTGCACGAACAACCCACGATTAAAGCTACACGACTAAAAAAAAATCCTAAAATAGAAATGAAGTTAGTAAATCTAAAAACTAATAATCAAAACTTAAAAATCTAACCTAAAAAATTAATAAAGTAAGTGAAATGTAAAAATTTATAACCCTAAATGTCTATTTACTTTCATCAAATTTAAACATAAAAAATTTATAATTAATCTTATGTTTTAAACTAAAAACTAATTAAAAATATTCTATTATTTTATAATAGAATATAACAAACAATGTTATTATATCATCTTTCTATTCATGTTATTCACCAAAAAAAGTAACAACTTATAACTTAGTAATTGTCATCCTAATTGTATATTTTCTACACATAACAAATTAAAATTACATAAATTAGGATTTAAGGTTTATCTACTCTAAATTTCTTAGTAAGTGAGTTACTTGGAGATAGTGAAGGTGCAAAAACTTCTCCAGCATGGTAGTGGCAGTATGTACGGCATAGTGATAGCGGCAATGACTAACTTGGAGGCTACATTTAGGATTTTAGTTAAAAAATGCAAATATAAAATAGAATACAATGTGAAGAAGGAGGAGGACAACCTACCTAGACGGAGGAAGGAGGCAGCTCTAGCGAATAGCGACGAAATCGGCAGCGGCACGACAACATTCTACACGATGCAAGTTGGTGGTGGTAGCGGCTAGTCCATGCAGTCGTTGGAGGCTGTTGGTGGTGGCTGGCGCTGGCGGAAGGACTGCCAGAGGTGGTTTGGGGAAGAGAGAGGGGGGGTAGTGGTTTTAGAGAGAGAGAGAGAGTTGTCTTCCGAAATAAGGGGGAGAGGGCACACAATACCAATTTAGGGCCAATTTTACCATTGGATTTATCAGCAGATAAATCTGACGATAACCCATTGCGTGTGACAAAACATTGTGTTCCATTAAGTGAGATTTACCAGCAAATTTATCAAAATGCACCAAATTTCCTGTTCTTCCCTCCAAATATCACCGGCACATTTACTAGGGAAAAATCTAATCCAACGGTAACATCTTTATCGGATGAATTTATTTCCTGATCTATCGGTAGATTCGTCGCTAATAGCTGACGTTAAATCTGACGATAAATCTGACAATATTCATTTTTTTTGTAGTGATGGTATAATGATAGTGGTGTAACTATTTTAATTCTAAAAGTGATTACAGCAGTGATGCTCAATATTTGAAAAAGAAGAGGCCGTGAAAATTGAAAGATTGAAGATAATAAAAAAAATAAGAGTGGTTTGACAGTTTGGATAATTTAATTAAATTTTTAACAAAATCAACAAAAATTTAATGATTTGACATGTTTATCAAACAAAACTAATCTTTTATAATTATAATATTATTTTATTTTTATAATTTTTTTTTTTTTTTGTACTTCCTCTCGCTTCATTGCATCCAAATCTGATCCATTCGGCTTCGCCCAAGAAGAGCGTGCGTGCAACCCCAATCACCATGCTCCGCTTCACCACTATACTCTCACTGTCACATTCAATCACATATTGCCACGTTATCTTTCTGATCCCTGACGTCATGAACTCCGTGCAGCTCACTTACACGTGATCATGCTCACCTCAACATAAATTTCTTTTTTCGACTGTACCTTACATAAAGATACATACACAGAAATACTGAAACACAAAACCCCTCTCTCATTTTTATTTTCTTTCTCTTATTTATTTTTATTAATTTTTCTCTCTCCTCTGTAGAACTGAGGAAGCTTTGGTTTAGAGAACTTTCAGGGACTAAACTCAAACCGAAGCTCAACGAAGCTCACGCCAAATCTTCAAGACTCATTTCAGGTATGGTTTGGTTCATTTCTTAGCTCTAAACCCCAAAGTTTTGAACTTCTCAACCTAATCTCGTAGCTCTCGCACCCTAATTTGAAAATTTTTTATCCCGTTTTTGAAACCTCTTGATCTGATCTGAGCTCCGAGGAGGAATCTTCGATTCTCCCCAGAATTATGATGTAGAATTTGCATTTCCGAGTCTCCTTTCCGTTTCGTTTTTCATTTTCATTTCCTTCAGGTTGGTCGTGTCGCTTGTTTTTGTTGTCGTTGAGATTTTTCTTTTGTTTAATCTGCGTTTTTTCTTAGGTAGGGGGGGGGGGGTTTGTTTGTGACAAAATTTAGTGTTTCGTTTTCGTCCAGCTCAAACTTAACCTTTTTTTCAAATTTTTTTTGTTCGCATTTGCCTAGTTTCCATGTTGTTCTGTTTATGATATCTGAATCTGGATTTGCTTGCATGTTGCAGGAATGTGTTGTTCTTCACAGTCTTGACTCGAAAGTTTGTTTCTGTTTTTCTCTTGTAGTGTGATTCTGTACCGGGTTTGTGCTGTTCTACCATTTCCTTGATTTATCTGAACATAGTAGAGATTAAAAGTTGTTAGCTTCCTCTTTTGCCCTTGTTAGCTGTGTATACTGAAACTGGTGGGTTCTGAATCACTGCTACTGAATCGTATCAATGGAACACAATCTAGGTCAAGGCAATGTTCCTCCACCTGGGTCTATTGATAAGTCTAGGGTTTTGAATGTTAAGCCACTGAGAACTCTTGTTCCTGTGTTTCCTTCGCCATCAAATCCCTCTTCCTCTTCAAATCCACAAGGTGGAGCACCCTTTGTTTGTGTTTCTCCTTCAGGTCCTTTCCCCTCTGGCGTTGCGCCCTTTTACCCGTTCTTCATCTCCCCGGAGTCGCAGAGGCTATCTGAACAGAATGCACAAACCGCACAAACCCCGGCTCCTCAACGTGTGGGCCCAATATCAGCCGCAGTTCCAATTAATTCATTTAGGACGCCAAATGGAGATGTGGGTTCATCACGAAAAAATAGCAGAACTCGTGGACAGTTAACAGATGAAGATGCCTATGCTGAGGTGCAGGACGTTGATGCTGAAGATGGAACGGGGGAAGGGAGGCGCACTAAACAGAAGAAACCAAGGGGGCGGCGTCCTGGAGGTACTGCAGTGGTTGATCTGGATCAAGTGGCTAATGATATTCTCAGTTCAATTAATCCTATTGTCTTTGATGTTCTAAAACAACCTGATGGTAGTAGGGATGCAGTTACATATACACTTATGATATATGAAGTTATGCGAAGAAAGCTTGGACAAGTTGAAGAGACATCAAGGGACATTGCTGGAGCAAAGCGGCCTGATCTGAAGGCTGGCAACATTATGATGACCAAGGGGATTAGGGCAAATAGCAAGAAACGTATTGGAGGTGTGCCTGGTGTTGAAATTGGGGATATCTTCTTTTTCAGATTTGAATTGTGCCTCGTTGGATTACACTCTCCATCTATGGCTGGAATTGATTACATTGGTTCCAAAACCAGTCAAGAGGAAGAACCACTAGCTGTCAGTATTGTCTCTTCTGGAGGATATGAAGATAATGCAGAGGATGGTGATGTGTTGATTTACAGTGGCCAAGGTGGGGCTAATCGGGAGAAAGGAGCAAGTGACCAAAAGCTTGAAAGGGGTAATCTTGCACTGGAAAAGAGCTTGCATAGAGGTAATGATGTGAGAGTAATTAAGGGTTTGAGAGATGAAGCACATCCAACTGGTAAGGTATATGTTTATGATGGCCTTTACAAGATCCAGGATTCGTGGGTAGAGAAAGCAAAATCTGGTTTCAATGTATTCAAATATAAATTAGCTAGGTTGCCCGGGCAGCCTGCAGCATATATGATATGGAAATCCATTCAACAGTGGACTGATAAAACTGTAACAAGAACTGGAGTTATATTGCCTGATCTTACTTCCGGGGCAGAAAATCTACCTGTTTGTCTTGTGAATGATGTTGATAATGAGAAAGGCCCTGCATATTTTACTTACTCCCCATCTGTCAAGAATTTGAAGCCAACTGCCCCTTTGGAATCTTCTGGTGGATGTTCTTGTACTGGTGGATGCCAAGCTGTCAACCATAACTGTCCTTGTATTCAAAAGAACGGAGGTTATCTCCAATATTCTGCAAATGGGATGCTTGCTGATCTGAAGTCTGTGATATATGAGTGTGGTCCTTCCTGTCAGTGCCCTCCTAATTGCCGGAACAGGATCTCCCAAGGTGGCTTGAAATTTCGTTTGGAGGTGTTCAAAACTAAGGATAAAGGGTGGGGTCTAAGGTCTTGGGATCCTATTCGTGCAGGAACTTTCATATGCGAGTATGCTGGGGAAGTCATAGATAATGCTAGAGTTGATGAGTTTAGCAGTGAAAATGAAGATGATTACATTTTCGATTCTACTCGTATTTATCCGCAACTGGAAATTTTCCCAGCTGATACTGAAGCTCCAAAGATCCCTTCCCCTCTCTATATATCAGCAAAAAATGAAGGGAATGTGGCTCGGTTTATGAATCACAGCTGCTCCCCAAATGTATTGTGGCGTCCAGTTATACGGGAAAATAAGAATGAATCTGATCTCCACATTGCTTTCTATGCAATTAGACATATTCCTCCTATGATGGAGTTAACTTATGATTATGGAACAGTTCTACCTCTCAAAGGAGGCCAGAAGAAAAAGAAATGCTTTTGTGGGTCTGCGAAATGCAGGGGTTACTTTTGTTAGTTGTCTGATGACTTTTGGATGAGATGGCACCTGATCAATTAGACTAAACGATAAGGTTAGTTTCCATTGTTCTAAATTACTTCAGCATACCGAATAAGTTTTTATCTTCTTCATTCCTTTCTCATGTATTTCATGAATGGTGATTAAGGTTTGGCTTTAGTTGTGTATTCACTTTTGACATTATGGAGTTTGCAACCTTGATTATTTAATTTCCCAGTCTATATTGGTAGTGCCTCTCATATATGAACTTACAAGATAGTTCTAATTATAATATTGAAATTCAAAAGGTGGTGTATCATGTATGGAATTTTGAGAAAAAAGATTGGTCAAGTAATTTGGATGAAAAGGAATATAATCTGTGTGCATCTTTTCTTGGTTGTTTAAATTGAAGAATATTTTCATATCTAAGCCAACTTTCATTCTGAGGTAATTATGTCACTATTCCATCCTGTTGCATTCATTGATATGATAATTTCTGTTTATATTTTTATTATTATCATCTAATAT